>NC_041731.1:131832143-132136261 GCF_004115215.2 Ornithorhynchus anatinus | reverse complement strand
ATTATTATTCTTCATCCTCCCTCTGCATCCCTTAGGTACTTGGATCTGAACCCCTTAAACATTTTACCTGTGTACTTGTTTTGTTTTGTTGTCTGTCTCCCCACTTTGCCCATAGTAAGCGCTTAACAAATACTATTATTATTATTATCATTAATATTATTATTATTCTAGACCGTGAGCCTGTTGTTGGGTAGGGATTGTCTCTGTTGCCGAATTGTACTTTCCAAACGCTTAGTACGGTGCTCTGCACAAAGTAAGCGCTCAATAAATACGATTGAATGAATGAATGAATAACTTTACTGTACTCTCCTAGGTGATTAGTACAGTGTTCTGCACAGAGTAGATTAATCCTTAAGGGAGGGGAAGTGTCCTCTGGGACTCTGTTGTATTCTCCCAAGCACAGAGAAGCAGCGTGGCTCAGTGGAAGGAGTCCGGGCTTGGGAGTCAGAGGTCATGGGTTCGACTCCTGGCTCTGCCACTTGTCAGCTGTGTGACTGTGGGCAAGTCACTTCACTTCTCTGGGCCTCAGTTCCCTCATCTGTAAAACGGGAATGAAGACTGGGAGCCTCATGTGGGACAACCTGATGACCCTGTATCTACCCCAGCGCTTAGAACAGTGCTCCCGCACGTAGTAAGCGCTTAACAGATACCAACATTATTATTTACTACGGTGCTCTGCACTACACTAAGCGACCTGCACTGCTCAGATGGATTCAGGTTAGTGACCCAAACCCTGCCTGTTGAAGAGATCTGACGACATTTCAAACGGCAAAGGTATCTAGGGTGTTAACTTTCCCGGCTAGTTAACGGGGAGATAATTAGCATGAAAATGCCGAATTTTTACGGTCACTTTCTGTTCTTCTGATCTTTTAATCCTTCCACTTAACAGTTTCATTTACTCCTCTGCCTTGGGGGCAAACAGGCAGGCAGCTTTAAAGTCAAACAGTAAAGATCATCTGCTGGCAAAGCAGCGTGGCTTGGTGGATAGAGCTCGGGCTCGGGAGTCAGAGGTCGTGGGTTCTAATCCCTGCTCCGCCACTTGTCAGCTCTGTGACTTGGGGCAAGTTACTTCACTTCTCTGCGCCTCAGTTCCCTCATCTGTAAAATGGGGATTGAGACTGTGAGCCCCACGTGGGACAACCTGATTACCTTGTTTCCCTTTCCCCCTCCGGCGCTTAGAACAGTGCTTGGCACATAGTAAGCGCTTTACCAATACCATCATTATAGAGAAGCAGCGAGGCCTAGTCGCAAGATCCCGGGCTTGGGAGTCAGAGGTCGTGGGTTCTAATTCCGGCTCCACCACATGTCTGCTCTGTGACCTTGGGTAAGTCACTAACGTCTCTGTGCCTCAGTTACTTCATCTGAGAAATGAGGATTAAGACTGTGAGGTCCACGTGGGACAACCTGATCACCTTGTATCCACCCCACCATTCATTCATTCAGTACCATTTATTGAGCGCTTACTATGTGCAGAGCACTGGACTAAGCGCTTGGAAAGTACAACTCGGCAACAGATACAGTCCCTGCCCTTTGACGGGCTTACGGTCTAATGGGGGGAGACGGGCAGACAAGAAAGATGGCAATAAATAGAGTCGAGGGGAAGAACATCTCATTAAAACAATGGCAAATAAATAGAATCAGGGTGATGTACAGCTCATTAAACAAAATAAATAGGGTGATGAAGATATAGACAGTCGAGCGGACGAGTACGGTGCTGAGGGGAGGGGAAGGCAGAGGGGGAGGAGGAGAGGGAAAGGGGGGGGGGGGGAGAAGAGGGTTTGGCAGCGGAGAGGTGTACAATTCGGCAACAGATAGAGAAAATCCCTGCCCAGTGACGGGCTCACAGTTTAAACACTCGTGGGGTTGGGTGTGGGAGTGGGGCGCGGCTGGGGATTCTCTCTCGCAAGGCTCGCCTTAGTCCTTCGCTTAGTCCCCCTTTTACAGATGAGGAAAGTGAGGCACAGAAAAGTGAAGTGACTTGCCCAAAGTCACACAGCTGATAAGGGGGAGAGCTGGATTAGAACCCACGACCTCTGACTCCCAAGTCCTAAGTGCAGACCTCCTCGGGCCCGAATGCACAGCGCTTAGAACGTTGCTTGGCACCTAGTAAGCGCTTAACAAATAGGATTATTATTATTATTATTAGTTCATTGTTGTCTGGGGCCCACGGTGACTAAGTGGTTCATCCAAACAGCGGCAGTGTGGTCTAGTGGAAGGAGTCCGGGACTGGGCTACAGAGAACCTGGGTTCTAATCCCGCCTCTGCCGTTTCTTACTTGCTGTGTGACCTGGGGCAAGACCCTGAGCAGCAGGATGGCCTAGTGGCTACAGCCCAGGCCCGGCAGTCAGAAGCTCCTAGGTTCTAATGCCGGCTCTTCCACTTGTCTGCTGTGTGCCCTTGGACAAGTCACTTCACTTCTCTGGGCCTCTGTTCCCTCATCTGGAAAATGGGGATTGAGACTGTGAGCCCCACTTGGGAGAGGGACTGCATCCAACCCGATTTGCTTGTAGAATAATGATGGCATTTGTTAAGCGCTTACTATGTGCCAAGCGCTGTTCTAAGAACTGGGGTAGACACAAGGCAATCGGGTTGTACTACGTGGGGTTCACAGTCTTAATCCCTATTTTACAGATGAGGGAAGTGAGGCACAGAAAAGTGAAGTGACTTGCCCAAAGTCACACAGCTGATAAGGGGTAGAGCAGGATTAATAATGTTGGTATTTGTTAAGCACTTACTAGGTGCCGAGCACTGTTCTAAGCGCTGGGGTAGTCACAGGGGAATCAGGGTGTCCCACGTGGGGCTCACCGTCTTCATCCCCATTTTACAGATGAGGTCACTGAGGCCCAGAGAAGTGAAGTGACTCGCCCACAGTCACCCAGCTGACAAGTGGCCGAGCCGGGATTCGAACCCATGACCTCTGACTCCCAACCCCGTGCTCTTTCCACTGAGCCACGCTGCTTCTCACCCACGTCCTCTGACTCCCAAGTCCGTGCTCTTGCCACCAAGCCACGCTGCTTGTATCCACCCCAGCGCTCAGTACAGTGCCTGGCACAGAGTAAGTCTTTAACAAATGCCTTAATAATAATAACAATTATTAGTCCAGTGCTCTGCACCCAATAAGCCCTCGATAAATGCGATTGAATGAATGATTTCTTTTAGAAAATGGTCAAAGTTATATTTTCACCGGCTGGAAGCCTACTCCAGTTGCTACGTCCTACTGAGCAATAAACTTTTAAACTTTCGGCAGGTCAGGGCCTTGGCGAGAACAAGTTGAGCGCGTCTCCCCATTCACACATTCCTTTGAAAAATGAAAATCGTCTGACACACTGGCTCCCGCTCGGGGCCTGGGAGGTTGGTCATTAGGGTCTGGTCTCCAAGTGGAACAAGGACCTGCCTTTGGGAGCGGGGATTGGTGGTCCAGATTTCACCTGCCTCTTCCAATCAGCTCAGGCTGACATTCCCGGTGACACCGGAGAGATTTTCCTTCGAGTTAAGTAAAACGCTTATAAATGACATCGCAGCCAGAAATCCCACTGCAGCCCCGGGGATGGGGGTGTGGGGAGAAAGCTAGCTGCAAATCTGAGCAACGAGGAGCTTAATCTCTTCCCCATCTGCAAATATTATGTACAGATTTATTAGTCTATTAATTTTATTAATGATGGGCATATATATATATATATATAATACTATTTATTTTGATGCTGTTGAGGCCTGTCTACTTGCTTTGTTCTGTTGTCTGTCTCCCGCTTCTAGACTCCGAGCCCGTGGTTGGGTAGGGATTGTCTCTATCCGTTGCCGAACTGTACTTTCCAAGTGCTAGGTAGAATGTTCTGTACACAGTAAATGCTCAATAAATACGATTGAATGAATGAAGGAAGGAATGGACTGTTGAAGCACCCTACAGCGAGAAGCGGTGTGGCCTAGTGGATAGAGCCTGGGGCTGGGAGTCAGAAGCACCTGGTTTTTAATCCCAACTTTACCACTTTAAACTAGTAATGATATTAATAGTTTTTAAAAATGCGGTAGGGGAAGGAGGGCCTGCTGAGCTGATTGATAGCGTGAGCCCCATATGGGACAGGGACAGTGTCCAACCCGAGTAACTTGTATCTATCCCAGAGAATGACGCACAGTAAGCACTTAACAAGTACCATAATTATTATTATTAAGTGATGGAGTCATATCAGAACTCAGGCCCTCCTGACTCCCAGGCCCGTGCTCTATCCATTGGAGAAGCGGCCTGGCCTTGTGGCTAGATCCCGGACCTGGGAGTCCGAAGGTCATGGGTTCTAATCCCGGCTCATCTACTTGCCTGCCATTTGACCTTGGGCAAGTCACTTCACTTCTCTGGGCCGCAGTGACCTCATCTGTAAAATGGGGATGAAGACCGTGAGCCCCACGTGGGACAACCCGATTACCTTATATCTACCCCAGCGCTTAGAACAGTGTCTGGGACATGGTAAGCGCTTAAACAAAAACCGTTAGTATTGTTATCATTATTAGGCTATGCTACTTTTTGTTGTTGTCTTACGCTGGCGAATCGTGTCCTACCCGTGGTGACGCCACGGACACATCTCTCCCAGGACGCCCCGCTCTCCATCTGCATTCGTTTCAGGAGTGGATCCAAAGAGTTTTCTTGGGAAAAAATCTGGAAGTGGTTGACCGTCACTGCCTTCCTCAGTAAATTTGAGCCTCTGCCCTGGACTCTCTCCTGTGCCACTGCTGCCCGGCACAGGGGAGTTTTGACTTGTAGCCGATGGCCTGCCTCTTGCTCGCCACTGGCCAAGTTAGGAACGGACTGGACAGGACTCTGCTTCACTCTCCTCCCATAGTCGAGACTGGTAGAGGACTGGAAACTCTCCAGGTGCCACCCTGAGAGGAGCCACGTTATTTCACACGGCAATTATTTTATCTCCGTGCTTAGAATAGTGTCTGACATATTGTAAGTCTCCACTCCTCACTATTGGCTTAAAGCTGTCCATCCCCTTGCCCCCTCCTACCTCACCTCCCTCACATCCCAGCTAGCACACTCCGCTCCTCATGCTGTCGTTAACTTTCTCAGTGGACCTCGTTCTCACCTGTCTCACCGCCAACCCCTGGCCCACATCCTACCTCTGACCTGGAATGCCCTTCCTCCTCACATTCATTCATTCAATCGTACTTATTGAGCACTTACTGTGTGCAGAGCACTGTACTAAGCACTTGGAATGTACAAGTCTGCAACAGACAGAGACAATCCCTGCCCAACAATGGGCTCACAGTGGCAAGCTTAACCCTCTTTTCCCCCCATTTCCCTCTGCTCCTCCCCCTCTCCCTTCCCATCCCCTCAGCACTGTACTCGTCCGCTCAACTGTATATATCTCCATTACCCTATTTATTTTGTTAATGAAATGTACATCGCCTTGATTCTATTTAGTTGCTCATTGTTTTACAAGATGTTCTTCCCCTTGACTCTATTTATCGCCATCGTTCTCGTCCGTCCGTCTCCCCCGATTAGACCGTGAGCCCGTCAAACGGCAGGGACCGTCTCTATCTGTTGCTGACTTGTTCATTCCAAGCGCTTAGTCCAGTGCTCTGCACATAGTAAGCGCTCAATAAATACTATTGAACGAATGAACAGCCGCCAAACTATCTTCCCCATCCTTCGAAGCCCTACTGAAAGCTCACCACTTCCAGGAGGCCTTCCCACACTGAGCTCCCCTTTCCTCTGCGCCTCCCCCCCATCGCCCCGACTTCCTCCCTACGACCCCACAGCCCTTGTGTATATATGTACATATTTATTATTCTATTTATTTTATTAATGATTTGTATAGATCTATAATTCTATTTATTTACATTGATGTTATTGATACGGGTCCACTTGCTTTGTTTTGTTTTGTTGTCTGTCTCCCCCTTCTAGACTGTGAGCCAGTTAGGTAGGAAATGTCTCTAATGAATTGTACTTTCCAAGGGCTTAGTACACAGTGAGCGCTCAATAAATATGATTGAATGAATGAATGAATGTAAGTGCTTAACAAATGCCATAAAAAAAAACCAAAGCTACAGAGCAATAGGAAGGCAACAACACTGTGAATGAAGAGAACTACACACCTTCGTAATATTCACAGAGCACTGTGCTGTACACAATCAATAGGCAGATTCCTACCCTTAATTACAATCTAGTTAGGGAGACAGACGCTAAAGTAATTTTCAGTCAGGAGGAAGAAATAGGGCGTAATCAGTTAATTAATCAGTGATATTTATTGAGCACTTACTGTGTGCAGAGCATTGAACTGTTTTGGAAAGTACTGAGATATGGATGAATGTGCTACTTGGGGTTGGGATTGAGAACCCAAGTAATCCTCTCCCACCTGGATTACTGAATTAGAGAAGCAGCGTGGCTCAGTGGAAAGAGCATGGGCTTGGGAGTCAGAGGTCATGTGTTCGAATCCTGGCTCTGCCACTTGTCAGCTGTGTGACTGTGGGCAAGTCACTTCACTTCTCTGTGCCTCGGTTACCTCATCTGTAAAATGGGGATTAACTGTGAGCCCCACGTGGGACGACCCGATTACCCTGAATCTACCCCAGTGCTTAGAACAGTGCTTGGCACATAGTAAGGGCTTAACAAATACCAACATTATTATTACTGCATCAACTTCCTTGCTGACCACGCAGCCTCCTGTCTCTCCCCACTTCAGTCCACACTTCACTCCGCTGCCCAGATCATTTTTCTACAGAAATGCTCAGGACATTTTTTCTTACTCCTCAAGAACTCCAGTGGCTGCCCATCCACCTCCGTATCAAACAAAAACTCCTTTCCATTGGCTTTAAAAGGCTTCCATCTCCTTCCCCACTCTGACCTCACTCTTCTATTCCGACCCAGCCCACACACTTCGCTCCTCTAATGTCAACCTTCTCACTGTGCCTCCATCTCATCTACCTCGCCCACATCCTACCTCTGGCCTGGAATGCCCTGAATCCTCAGATCCGACAGACAGTTATTCTCCCGCCCCTTCAAATCCTTATTGAAAGCACATCACCATCGAGAGATCTTCCCTGACTAAGCCCTCTTTCCATTTTCTCCCACTCCCTTCCGATTTGCTCCCTTTGTTCTTCCCCCTTCCAGCCCCACATCACTTATGTTTCTATGCTATTTATTTCTATTCATGTCTCTCTCCTCCCCTCTAGACTGTAAACTCATTGTGGGCAGGGGATATGGCTGTTTATTGTTTTATTGTACTCTCTTATGTGCTTAGTACAGTGCTCGCACATAGTGAGTGTTCAATGTGTAAGACTGAATTGAATTGAAGTGCTTAGGTGATGTGGGAGTGTTGAAGTGCCAGTAGTCTGGGGAGAGGAGGGATTTTTTTTTTTAATGGCATTTGTTAAGTGATCACTATGTGCCAGGCACTGTATTAAGCACTGAAGTTGATAAAAGCTAATCAGGTAGGACACAGATCATGTCCCACGTGGGACTCACAGCCTCAATACCCATATTACAGATGAGGCAATAATAATAATAATATTTGTGGTATTTCTTAAGCACTGACTATGTGGCAAGCACTGTTCTAAGTGGTGGGGTAAATACAAGGTAATCAGTTTGTCTCAGGTGGGGCTCACAGTCTTAATCCGCATTTTACAGATGAGAGAACTGAGGCACAGAGAAGTGAAGAGACTTGCTCAAGGTCACACAGAAGACAAGGGGCAGAGCCGGGATTAGAACCCACATCCTCTGACTCCCAAGTCTGTGTTCTTTCCACTAAGCCACACTGGTTCTCTAAACTGAGGCACAGAGAATAATAATAGTAATAATAATGGGTTTTTTAAGCATTTTCTATGTGACAGGCCCTATTCTAAACACAGGGTAGATATGAGATCAAGTGAAGGTCACACAGTAGAGAAATGGTGGAGCTGGCTTAGAACCCAGGTCCCTCTGACTACCAGACCACTGGTCTCTGCATTAAGCCATGCCGTTTCTCATTCTTCATCAGATTAATCAGGGAAGCCTTCCTGGAGGAAATATGTGAATATCTTGCTTCAGGCCAATCACATACCTGCAGTGGGGAAGGGGACCAGGGTTTTGATACCAAGTTATATTTAAGGGAGGCAGAAGGGAGATTTGAGCAACAACTGCGGCTAAAATGATTCTCTTTTCCACCTCTCCTCTTCCCCGAGCCTGGCTCACAGCCTGAATCTATTATAACTTTGGGATTCTCTCTTGGTTTAAGATGTTACCAGGAAGTCAAATCCAATGCTTGCATTACTTGGTTATTTTATCTATTCTTTTCATCCCAATTGCCATTCAGTTGGTTTCACTAGAGGCCCATTACCAAAAATAACGTGTGCTATCGCCCGCAAAATTCAAGGTCAGTATTCATTATGCCAGTCAACAGGCGTAGCACTATTGATTCCTACCGTCATTATTCCACCACTGTCATCCCACACACCCTTAAAGCTGACTGGTAAATATGCAATATTATCTATTACCTCAAGGATAGATAATATAGTCAGTCAACAGTACTTATTGAGCATTTACTGTATGCAGAGCACTGTACTAAGCACTTAGAAGGGTATATTATTACTGTAAACAGACATTTCCTCTGTCCACAATGAGCTTACAGTCTAGAGGGGGAGAAATAAAGAAAAATTTCTGGTCTCAAGGGCTATTAGCGACGTAAAAAGTACATGACCCCTTCCTGCAAGTTTGTTTTTTATGGTATTTGATAAGTGCTCAGTATGTGCCAGGCACTGTACTGAGCACTTGGGTAGAAACAAGCTAATCAGGCTGGACAAAGTAGTTGTCCCACATGGGGCTCACAGTCTTGATCCTTGTTTTATAGATGAGGTAACTAGGGCACAGAGAAATTAAATGATTTGCCCAAGACCATAGAGCGGATACGTGGCGGAGATGGGATTAGAACCCAGGTCCTTCTGACTTCCAGGCCTATGCTTTATCTACTAGGCCAAGCTGGTATTCTATTTCTTCTGGAAGTCTTGCCTGAGACTCCCCCTGATACAATTAGCGGCTATGGAAGATGCAGACCTTCATTTATTCATTCATTTGGATTGAGGGCTAACTTTGTGCAGAGCATCATACTAGGCGCTTGGGAGAGTACAATATAACAATAAATAGACAAATTCCCTGCCCACAGTGAGCTAACGGTCTAGAGGGGGTCACAGGCATTAATATAAGTAAACAGATGACAGATCTGGACATCAGTGCGGTGGGGCTGGGAGGGGAGGAGGAATAAAGGAGCAAGTCAGGGTGAAGCAGAAGGGAGTGGGAGATGGGGAAAAATGGAGCTTAGTGTGGGAAGGCCTTTTGGAAGAGATGGGCCTTCACTGAGGCTTTGAAGGGGACGGGGAGAATCATTATCTGTGGGATTTGCAGAAGGAGGGCATTCCAAGCCAGAGGCAGGACGCGGGCCAGGGGTCGGCGGCAAGATAGACGAGATGAACTGACCTTCCACAGAACCCTCCCCCTCTGGTCAGGTAGACTTACCCGCAACAAGGCAATCTTCCTACTTAGGCTGTAGAGCAGCAGTGTAGTCTAGTGGAAAGAGCCTGGGCCCGGGAGTCAGGCGATGTGGGTTCTAATCCTGGCTCCGCCACGGGTCTGCTGGTGATCTTGGGCAAGTCATTTCACTTCTCTGTGCTGCAGTTCCCTCGGCTGTAAAATGAGGAACAAGACTGTGAGTACCATGTGGGTCAGGGACTGTGTCCAACCTGATTATCTTGCATGTACCTCAGAGATTTGTAGGGGACATGATAAATTGTAATCACTTAAGTACTATAAACATTACTATTATGCATCACATCGTTAGCAAAGCTGCAGCTGAAATTGAATTCTGTCAAAAAATGTCCCCAGATCAAGACTTCCTTGGGGCATTTCCATTTCCCAAAAATAGAGCAGGGATTCAGAAAATGCAGAATTCCGAATTAGGTTAACCATTTTGTTTATCCTGGAAAACATTTCTTGTGAACATCCTCTTGCGACAGATTGTTTTTCCTTTGAGAATCAATCAATCAATCAAGAAGGGTATCTATTAAGCACTTGCTGTGTGCAGAACACTGTGCTAAGCACTTAGGAGAGTACAACAGGGTCAGTAGACAAGTTCTCTGCCCACAATGAGCTTACAGCCTCAAGGGAAGGAGAGATTTCAACCTAGATTACAAATGTATTAATAAAGGTCCCCGCATCTACACACACACACACACACACACACACACACACACACACGTGCATGCAATTTTTTTTTCCCAAAAGCCAAAACCACAGAATATTTACTGGTTTTTCACTTTTCAGTGGACCTGTGACCTTCTGGGGTGAAAGCCTGTTTATTCTCGTAAAAATAGGATTTCCTGTGTCTAAGAAAAATACCAATAAGGTTGAAATGTGCTTGAACATCAAACGACGACAACATATTGATGAGATAAATGTCACCAAACTAGAAACACATGGATTACATTTGCCCAGGAACGCAAATCGGCTTGGGAAGAAAAAGAGAAAATAAATTGCGGGCAGAACAAATGTATCTGGGACCTACCGGATGCTTAGGTATTTGGATGAAAAATCTGGCATCTTGGATTAGCAACGAAGGTAGGTGCTTACATTACAGACTGTCTACACAGATATATTTCCCCAAAATTATATTTTCCAGTAAGATGTGTTTCCTTAAAAACGACAGAAGGACCTTACTTATGACTTTGGGTAAGGGAAAAAAAAATCAATCTCTTTTCTCTTTCCGTATTTAAAGGTTTTCTGCTAATATAGGAAGGGCAGCAAATATGGTTGACAAGGTTATAATCAACAGATGGCTTCAGCCGTTAGGACACAGACCCTTTCTCCTCGTCGGTGGACTTTGATCTGAATCGATTGGGGAGAAGTTTCGAAGATGTCTACTCGCCCCTTTATTGATGATCCTTATATAATCTTTTGACCTGGGTCAGATGTCAAGATCGGTGGCTTCTCAGGTTTTCCGTTTCGCTCATTTACTTCCCCATTGGCGGCAATTTGGAAACATTATTAGTCATCAGCTGCTGTTCAAGAGAAATTCCTCCCACTCCAATCATGGGGGAAGTTTTTCAGAATCGAACAAACTTTGAGGAGATGAATTTGAGTTAATCCAAACTCTTTAAAAATGCTTTTCTTTTATTCCATGTATCTCGTAGGCTTTCGGATGAGATGACTTTAACTTATTACAGTGCTCTGCATAGAGAAAGCACTCAATAAATACAATGATTGATTGAAAAAGGAAAAAATGATGAAGCAAATTAGGGCTAGGGAGGGTAACATTTCCTTGAGGTACAGGCTGAGCTGAGAGACCATGAAATAAAGAGATCGTGACATCTGATAATTTTGTATCTACTCCACTCCTTAACAGAGTGCTTGGAATTGAGAAAGTCCACAAACTGTGTCCCAAATATAATAATAATACTAAAAATTTGAAATCTGGATATTTCCTAGTTCAAGAAGAAGAGGAATAGAAACGCATCAAGCATCTTAAAAGCATCTTGCTGAAAGGATTTCGACTCAAGACAACGGAAGGAAGCAGCATGGCCTGATGGATAGAGTCCAGGCCTGGGAGTCAGAGGATCTTAGTTCTAATTCTGGCTTTGTCACCTGTCTGCTGTGTGACCTGGGGCCAGTCACGTCACTTTCATTCAATAGTATTTATTGAGCGCTTACTATGTGCAGAGCACTGTACTAAGAGCTCGGAATGTACAATCCGTCACTTCTCTGTACCTCAGTTACCTTATCTGTAAATTGGAGATTAAGGCTGGGAGTGCTTTGTGGGACAAGGATAGTATCCAACTCGATTATCTTGTATCTATCCCAGCGCTTAAGAATGATGCCCGACACATAGTAAGTGTGTACATAGTGTGTAATACCACACATAGTAAGTGTGTACATAGTAAGTAATACCAATACCATTTAAAAATAAAAATATGGAACAGTGAAGGGGTCTGATGTGGTTATAATAATAATAATGGCATTTGTTAAGTGCATATTATGTGCAAAGCACTGTTCTAAGAGCTGGAGAGGATACAGGGTGACCAGGCTGTCCCACGTGGGGCTCACAGTCTTAATCCCCATTTTACAGATGAGGCGACTGAGGCACGGACAAGCTAAATGACTTGCCCAAAGTCACACAGTTGACAAGCGGCAGAGCCGGGATTTGAAACCACGACCTCTGACTCCCAAGCCTGCGCTCTTTCCACCGAGCCGCGCTGCTTCTCTTATCTTGTATCTACCCTAGGGCTTTGCACGATGCTTAGTGCTTAGTAAGCACTTTGTTTTTAATGGTATTTAAGTGCTTACTCTGTGCCAAGCACTGTACTAAGCTCTGGGGTACCTACAAATTAATCAGTCGATGCAGTCCATGCCCCACATGGGGCTCACCGGTCTTAATCCCCATTTTTACAGATGAGGTAACTGAGGCCCAGAGAAGTGAAGTGACTTGTCCGAGGTCACACAGCAGACAAGCGACAGAGCCAGGATTAGAAACCAGCCCCACTGACTTCTCAGACCTGAGCTCTATCCACTTGGTCACTCTGCTTGCCATGCTATACTCAACAGATACCAGAGTGATTTTATTTAATGTCTGTCTCCCCCTTTAGACTGGAAGCTTCTTGTGGGCAGTGAACATGTCTCCCAACTCTTATATTGTACTCTACCAAATGCTTAGTACAGTGCTCCCTGCACAGTAAGCGCTCAATAAATCTGATTGATTGATTGTTATTATGGTGTTAGGTGCTCTAGAAATAATAATAACGATGATGATGGTATTTGGTAAGTGCTTACTATGTGCCAAGCTGTGTGCTAAGCGCTGGGTTAGGTACAAGGTAATCAGGTTGTCTCACATGGGGCTAACAGTCTTCATCCCCATTTTCCAGATGAGGTAACTGAGGCCCAGAGAAGTTAAGTGGCTTGCCCGAGCTCACACAGCAGACAAGAGGAGGTGGGATAAGAACCCAAGTCCTCTGACTCCCAAGCTGGTGCTCTTTTCATTAAGCGACACTGCTTCTCCTTCTTCCTCTTTGTCAGAAATTTCTCTGACAGTGGTTCAGACTTTTTGATCACTCAGGCCACCCTGAGGCCCAGAGAAGTGAAGTGACTTGCCCAAGGTCACACAGCAGACAAGTGGCAGAGCCGGGATCACAAGGCCCTGAAGCCCATGGACTCTCTCCTTCCCTTCCCACCTCCCAGGACACCACCTTCGTGACTTTAGAATAGTGACGTCTTCTACCCTGTAAGCTCCTTATGCGTGGGAAATTTGACCACCAACTCCGTTATTACTGTATTCTCCCAAGAACGCAGTACAGTGCTGTGAACCCAGTAAGCACTCGATAAGTAAAATTGACTGATCGACAAGGCACTGGCCGTTGGGATCCAGTACGGGTGTGAGAAATGCTACCATCATTATTTTTGCAATAATGAAAATCATTAATAATTATGGTATTTGTTAATCTCTTCCTTTGTGCCACGCTCTGTACTAACCACTGGGGTGGATACAAGCCAATCGGGTTGGACACCATCCCTGTCCCACGTGGGGCTCTCAGTCTTAATCCCCGTTTTACAGATGAGGGAAACTGAGGACCAGAGAAGTGAAGTGACTTCCCCAGTGTCACACGGGAGACAAGTGGCGGAGTGGGATTAGAATCCGTGACCTTCTGAATCCCAGGCCCATGCTCCATCCGCTATGCCATGCTGCCGCCTAATGATAACAGTATTGAGAAGCAGCAGGGCCGAGTTCTAATCCCAGCTCCGTCACCTCACTGCTGTGTGACCTTGGACAAGTCATTTAACTGGTCTGTACCTCAGTTTCCTTACCTGTCAAATGGGGTTTAAATACCTGTTCTCCTTCTTATTTAGATTGGGAGCCTTATCCGATCGACTGGCGTGGCTCAGTGGAAAGAGCCGGGGCTTCGGAGTCAGAGGTCATGGGTTCGACTCTCGGCTCTGCCACTAGTCAGCTGTGTGACTGTGGGCAAGTCACTTAACTTCTCTGTGCCTCAGTGACCTCATCTGGAAAATGGGGATTAACTGTGAGCCTCACGTGGGACAACCTGATTACTCTGTATTTACCCCAGCGCTTAGAACAGTGCTCTGCACATAGTAAGCGCTTAACAAATACCAACAAATACCAACATTACATTACCCCAGTTCTTAGAAGAATGCTCGACACATAGTAAGCACTTGACAAATATTATTATTATTATTATTATTATCATTAGTTGCTTACTCCGGAACAATCACTGTGATATGCCCTGGGATAGATACAATCACATCACACACGATTCCTGATCCACATGGGGTTCCCAGGATGAGGAGGGAGAACAGATATTTCACCCCCATTTTACAGATGAGGAAACTGAGGTCCTGAAGAGTTAAAGGCCTTGTTCCAGGTCACCCAGCAAGCAAATGACATAGCTGGGATTAGAACCCAAGACTCCTGACTCCCAGTTCTGTGTTCTTTCCACTCCGCTATGCTAAGAGACTGGAAAATTATAGGGTTCTTAATTAGGATTTATTAAGCGCTTTCTAGGTGTGCAGAACGCTATTCTGAGCACTTGGAAGGACACAAAAAAGTTATTAGATATGACCCCTCCTCTAAAGGATCTTACAATCGAGTAGGGGAGACAAACATTAAAATAATCTTCAGCTCGGGTGCCTTTCATAAAATACAACACAAATCAAAACAGCATGGCCTAATGGAAAGAGCAAGGGTCTGGGAGTCAGAGGACTGTGGTCTAATGATAATAATAATAATAATAATTGTGGGATTTGTTACGCACTTACTATGTGCCAAACACTGTACTAAGCGCTGGGGTGGATGCAAGCAAATCGGGAAAGATCTAGTAGAAAGATCACGGGCTTGAGAGTCAGAGGATGTGGGTTCTAATCCTGGCTCTGCCACATGTCTGCTGTGTGACCTCTGGCAAGTCACTTCACTTTATTATTAGAATTATTATTATTATTAGGACCTGGGTTGAGAAGCAGCAAGGCATAGTGAATAGAGTACAGAGCTGGGAGTCAGAAGGGCAGGGGTTCGAATCCTGGCTCCACCACTTGTCTGCTTTTGACCTGGGGCAAATCACTTCACTTCTCTGGGCCTCAGTTCCCTCATCTGGAAAATGGGGATTGAGACTGTGAGCCCACGTGGGACGGGGACTGAGTCTGACCCGATTTGTTTGTATCTACTCCAGTGCTTAGTACAGTGACTGACACATAGTAAGTGCTTAACAAATACCCTTATTATAAGTGCTTAGTACGGTGCTAAGGTATCAGTATAGTGCTCTGCACCCAGTAAGTAATAGTGGGGAGCAGTGTGGCTCAGCGGAAAGAGCCCGGGCTTGGGAGTCAGAAGTCATGGGTTTGAATCCCGGCTCTGACCCTTGTCAGCTGTGTGACTGCGGGCGAGTCACTTAATTTCTCTGTGCCTCAGTTCCCTCATCTGTAAAATGGGGGTGAAGACTGTGAGCCCCACGTGGGACAAACTGATTACCCTCTGTCTAACCCAGCACTTAGAACAGTGCTCTGCACATAGTAAGCGCTTAACAAATACCAACATTAATTAATTAGTAAGTGCTCAATAAATATGATTGAATGATTGAATGAATAGTACCAGCTCTTATTGTATGGGACACCCTGTTTGGATTCACATCCCGATACTTTCTCCTCAACCGATCATCTGTCAAGAATGCCTTGCTCAGAGGATCTTCCTCTGCCAATAAATGGTGGTATTTGTTAAGTACTTACTATGTGCCAAGCACTGGGGAAGTCACAAGTTAATCAGGAGGGACATAGTCCCTGTCCCATATCAGGTTCACAGTTTAAAGGGAAAAGAGAAAAGGTATAGAATCCCCATTTTCCAGAATATGCTGTGTGACCTCGGACCAGTCATCTCACTTCTCTGTGCCCCAGTTTCCTCATCTGTAAAATGGGGATTAGGACTGTGCACCCCACGTGGGACGGGGTCTATGTTCAACCCGATTTGCTTGTATCCACCCCAGCTCAATAAATGCGATTGATTGATGGGTTGACCAGTGGAGGGTCCTAATGATTGTGGCATTTGTTCAGCGCTTACTATGTGCCAGGCACTGTACTCTAATAGGGTGGATACAAGCAAATCAGGTTGGGCACAGTTCCTGTCCCACGTGGGGTTTATAGACTCAATCCCCATTTTACAGATGAGGGAACTGAGGCCCAGAGAACTGAAGTGACTCACCCAGGGTCACACAGCAGACAAGGGGCAGAGCTGGGATTAGAACCCAGGTCCTTCTGACTCCCAAGCCTGGGCTCTAGGCACTAGGCCATGCTGGTCTCACAAAGCCGTTCCAACTTTATAGGAAGCAACCTGGTCTAGCGGAAAGAGCACGGACTTGGGAGTCAGAAAATTTGGGTTCTAATCCCGGCTCTGCCACTTACCAGCTGTGTGATTTTGGGCAAGTCACCTAACTTCTCTTTGCTTCAGGTACTTTATCTGTAAAATGGGGATGAAGACTGTGAGCCCCACGTGGGACGACCTGATTACCTTGTATCTACCCCAGTGCTTAAAACAGAGCCTGGCACATAGAAAGCACTCAAAAAATACCATCATTGTTAATCCCCAGGTCTGCTTCTTGCCTGTTGAATAGCTTGGGGCAAGTCTCTTGGTTTCAATTGATCAAGCAACCAATGGTGTTTATTGATCACTTATCATGGACAGAGCACTCTACTGAATGTTCGGGAAAGTACGATACAGCAGAGTTGGTAGATATATTCCTGCCCGTAAGGAGTTTACAGTCTAGAGGGGGAGACGGACATTAAAATAAATTATGGATACAGGACTAAGTATACCCGGGCGGGGGGAGAGGGTGGAGAGAAAATTAAGTGTTTAAAGGGGACATATCTAAGTGCAAAGGGAACACAGAAAGGAGATCTATATCTATCTACCAAAGCTATCTCCTCCCTGTTCTCTCTCCCTCCCTCCAGGTTCGCATCGCCTCTTGCCTTCAGGACATCTCTACCCGGATCTCCTTCTGTCACCTCAAACTCAACATGTCCAAACCTGAGCTCCTCATCTTCTCTCCCAAACCCTGTCCTCTCCTTGACTTTCCCGTCACTGTGGCCGGCACGACCATCATTCCAGTCTCACAAGCCCGCAACCTTGGTGTCATCCTTGACGCTGATCTCTCATTCACCCCACTTATCCAATCTGTCACCAAATCCTGCCGTTCTCACCTTCACAATATCGCTAAAATCTGCCCTTTCTTCTCCATCCAAACCACTACCATTTTTAGTACAATCCCTCATCCTATCCCGACTGGATGACCGCATCAGCCTCCTTTCTGACCTCCCAACCTCCTGCCTCTCCCGACTTCAGTCTGTACTTCACTCTGCTGCCCGGATTATCTTTCTACAGAAATGTTCTGAGCATGTCACTCCACTCCTCGAAAATCTCCAGTGGTTGCCTATCAATCTCCACGTCAAACAAAAACACCTCATTATTGGCTTCAAAGCCGACTATCCCCTTGCCCCCTCCTACCTCACCTCCCTTCTCTCCTTCTCCTTCCCAGCGCGCACACTCGGCTCCCCTGGTGCCACTAACCTTCTCACTGAGCCTCGTTCTCTTCTGTCCCAGTGTCGACCCCTGGCCCATGTCCCACCTCTGGCCTGGAACGCCCTCCCTTCTCACATCCGCCAAACTTAGCACACTTCCCCTCTTCAAAGCCCTACTGACGGCTCACCTCCTTCAGGAGGCCTTCCCAGACTAAGCCACCCTTTTCCTCAGCTCCCACTCCCTTCACGTCAGCTCAACTCACTCCCTTTGCTCTTCCCCCCTCACTGCCCCACAGAACTTATATATATATATGTATATATCTATAATTTATTTATATTGATGCCTGTTTACTTGTTTTGTTGTCTGTCTCCCACCCTTTAGACTGTAAGCCCATTTTGGGGAGGGATTGTCTCCCTATATTCCTGAATAGTACTAATCCCAGCTCCACCACTTGTCAGCTGTACGACTTTGGACAAGTCACTTAACTTCTCTGTGCCTCAGTTGCCTCATCTCTAAAATGGGGATTAAGACCTTGAGCCCCACGTGGGCCAACCTGATTACTATGTATCTACTCCAGCATTTAGAACAGTGTTTGGCACATAGTAAGCGCTTAACAAATACCATTATTATTATTACTTTCCAAATGCTTAGTGCTCTGCACACAGTAAGCGCTCAATAAATATGATTGAACAAATGAATGAGGGGGGATAGGGAAGTGGGGGCTTAGTCAGGGAAGGTCTCTTGGAGGAGATGGGATTTGAATAGGTTTTGAAGGTGGGCAGAGTCGTGATCTGGAGTATATGGAGGGGGAGGGAATTCCAGGTCAGAGGAAAGATGTGGACGAGGGGTCAGCAGGGAGACAGATGAGAACGAGGTACCGAGAATAGGTTGCCACCAGAGGAGCAAAGCGTTGGAGTAGGAAATCAGTGAATTAAGGTAGAAGGGGTGAGCTGATCAGATGCTTTAAAGTTGATGATAAGGAGTTCCTGTCTGTAGTGGAGGTGGATGGGCAACCGCTGGAGGTTCTTGAGGAATGGGGAGACGTGGTCTGAATGTTCTTGAAGGAAAATGATCCGGGCAGCAGAGTGGAGTATGGACTGGAGTGGGGAGAGACAGGAGGCCGGGAGGTCAGCGAGGCGGCTGATGCAGTCGACCCGGTGGGATAGGGTGAGTGATTGTGTTAACATGATAGCAGTTGGGATGGAGAGGAAAGGGTGGATTCTGGAGATGTTGTGAAGGTGGAACCGACAGGATTTCCTGATGGCTTGAATGTGTGGACTGAATGAGAGAGATGAGTCAAACGAGGATAATGCCAAAGTTGTGGGTTTGAGAGACAGGGAGGATAGTGGTTCCAGACTAAACCCCACTTTTCCTCAGCTCCTCCTCTCTTCCCCATCGCCCTGACTTGCTCTCTTTGCTCTACCCCATTCCCCGCCCCACGGGCCTTGTGTATATATGTACATATCTATAATTCTATTTTTTTACATTAATGACGGTTTACTTGTTTTGATGTGTATATGTCTATAATTCTATTTAATTCTATTGATATTATTGATGCCTGTTTACTTGTCTCTCCCCTTCTAGACTGCAAGCTTACCGTGGGCAGGGATTGTCTCTCTTTATTACTGAATTGTACTTTCCAAGAGCTTAGTTCAGTGCTCTGCACACAGTAAGCGCTCAATAAATACAACTGAATGATTGAATGAATGAATGATAGTGTTGAGATCTATAGTATTGGAAAAAGAGGGGGAGATCAGGGTTTGGGTGGAAAGATGAGGAGTCTGATTTGGACCTGGTAAGTTTGAGGTGTCGGCCAGACATCCAAATAATAATAATGTTGGTATTTGTTAAGCGCTTACTATGTGCAGAGCACTGTTCTAAGCGCTGGGGTAGACACAGGGGAATCAGGTTGTGGGGCTCACAGTCTTAATCCCCATTTTACAGATGAGGTAACCGAGGCACAGATAAGTTAAGTGACTTGCCCACAGTCACACAGCTGACAAGTGGCAGAGCCGGGATTCGAACCCATGACCAAGTAGAGATGTCTTGAAGGCAGGAGGAAATGTGCAACTGCAGGGAAGGAGAGCGATCAGGGCTGGAGAGGGAGATTTGGGAATCGTCTGCATTGAGCTGGTAGTTGAAGCCATGGGAGTGAATGAGTTTTCCAAGAGAGTGGGTGTGGATGGAGACTAGAAGGGGACCCAGAATTGAGCCTTGAAGGACCCCCGCAGTTAGGGGGTGGGAGGCGGGGGAGGAATTTGTGAAAGAGATGGAGAATGAGGGGCCAGAGAGATAGGAGGAGAACCAGAAGAGGACCATGTCGGTGAAGCTGGGGTTATATGATGTTTCCAGGAGAAGGGAGTCATCGACAATAACAAAGGCAACTGAGAGGTAGAGGTAGAGGAGGATTAGGATGGAGTAGAGGCCTTTGGATTTGACAAGAAGGAGATCATCAGTGATCTTTGAGAGGGAGAAGGGTAGAGTGAAGGGTGTGGAAGACAGATTGGAGGGGGTTAAAGAGAGATTTGGAGGAGAAGGGGTGGAGATAGTGGCAAGACAACACGCCCAAGAGGATCGGAGTGGGTGTAGGTGACTCGCTCTACAAGATAGGAGAGGAATGGGTAGAAACGAGATGGGGTGATAACTGGAGAGAGCCGTGGGATCAAGGGTTGATCATTTTCTGGATAGGGAAGGCATGGGCCTATTTGAAAGGACTGGGGAAGAAGCCACTGGGAAGTAAAAGGTTGAAGATGGCAATTAGGGAAGGAAGTAGCAGCATGATGTACTGGATAGAGCAGGGGTCTGGGAATCAGAAGCTTCAATTCCCGGCTCCACCACTTGTCTGCTGGGTGACCTTGGGCAAGTTATTTCATTTCTCTAGGCCTCAGTTACCTCATCTGGAAAATGGAGATTGAGACCGTGAGCCCCATGTGGGTCAGGGACTGTGTCCAACCTGATTTGCTTGTATCTACCTCAGCACTTAGAACATGCCTGGCACATAGTAAGCACTTAACAAATACCATCATGATTATCATTATTATTATTATTATTGTTAAGAAAGGAAGGGACAAATGTTCTGATAAGGCAGGAAAGGAACTGATGCCTGTTGACTTGTTTTGATGTCTGTCTCCCCGCTCTAGACTGTGAGCCTGTTGTGGGCGGGGATTGTCTCTTTCGCTGAATTGTACTTTCCAAGGGCTTAGTATAGTGCTCTGCACATAGTAAACTCTCAACAGATACGATTTAATGAATGGATTGAATTAATGAATGGTGCAAGTAGAGAGAGTGGATTTTGAAGGGAGACGGGAGACCTCCTCTTGAGATATTTCTCAAAACATGGGGAGGTTGAAGAAGAGCAGGGTAGGGAGATCAAAGCTGTTGGTTTCAATATTCCGAATCGCTCACCGGTTGGCTGGCTCCGGTCTGCTTCCAGCCACCCTCGGTCCACTCCCTACGTCCCTTTCCTGGTCCTCTCTGGAGGAATCACAGACACATCTCCGGTAGAGGTTCGCTTCCTAGCTACAGACCAGAGACCCTCTCCCTCCTTTTCATTCATTCGATCGTATCAGCTCCCCCTCCCTTCCCCATCACCTCGACTCGCTCCCTCTGCTCTTCCCCTCCCTCCTCTCCCCGCCCCACAGCACTTATGTATATAGGTATATATCCGTAATTCTACTTATTTATATTGATACCTGTTTATCTGTATTGATGTCTGTCTCTCCCCCTCTTGACTGTAAGCTCATTGTGGGCAGGGATTGTCTCTTTTTATTGCTGCATTGTACTTTCCAAGTGCTTAATATAGTGTTCTGCACACAATAAGCTCTCAATAAATACGACTGAATGAATGAAGTGAATGAATCTGACGCTCCCTGCCTCATCTGGAAAATAGAGAGTGAGTCTGTGAGCCCCATGTGGGACAGGGACTGTGTCCAACCAGATTTGCATATATAATAATGTTGGTATCTGTGAAGCGCTTACTCTGTGCAGAGCACTGTTCTAAGCGCTGGGGGAGATAAAGGGTCATCAGGTTGTCCCACGTGAGGCTCACAGTTAATTCCCATTTTACAGATGAGGTCACTGAGGCCCAGAGAAGTGAAGAGACTTGCCCACAGTCACAGAGCTGACGAGTGGCAGAGCCGGGAGTCGAACCCATGACCTCTGACTCCGAAGCCCAGGCTCTTTCCGCTGAGCCACGCTGCTTTCCCCATATATCTATTATCTATTATCCGGGAATAGCATATATCTATCCTCAGGGCTTAGTACAGCGCATGGCACATACCAAGTGCTGAACAAATACCCTAATTATTATTATTAGTAGTAGTAATAGCAGTAGTGTGGTGACAGTTTTATTGAACACCCTCAGAATGCAGTGTGCTATACTACATTCCTAGGAAGAACCAAATAGAGAAATGATGTGTTCCTTGCCCACAAGGAGTTTACACTCTACAGAGACATACATTAAAATCTTTACAAATAATTAGGAGAGTCCAAATAATTGAACGTACCACCTAGTAGACATACGTGTATATTTCCGAACTTCAGTGGGTTCTCCAAAAACATTTCACAGATAAAATAACCATAATTACAATAATTGTAGTACTTAGGAAGTAAGAATAATAATAATTAGGGTATTTGTTAAGCACGTACTATGTACCAGGCACCGTTCTAAGTACTGGAGTAGGTAGAAGATAATTGGGTTGGACATGGTCCCTGTCCCACGGGGGGCTTACAGTCTTAATCCCCATTTTATAGTTGAGGGAACTGAGGCCCAGAGAAGTGAAGTGACTTGCCCAAGGTCACACAGCAGACGAGTGGCTGAGCCGGGATTAGAACCCAGGTTCTTGGGACTCCCGGGCCCGGGATCTAGCCACTAAGCCACCCTGCTTCTGTGTGCCCAGCACTGGCCTAAGCCCTGGAGTAGGACAAAGTAATCAGATTGGGCACAGGCCGGGTTCCCCATGGGGCTCCCAGATCCACCATCACATCTAGACTACTCATCATCGTCTTTTTTGTTGGTCTCCCTGACTCCAGTCTCACCCCCTAATCATTAAATCAACTGATGTAGTTATTGAACATTTGTTCGGTCAGAACACTGCACTAAACGTTTGGGAGAGTACCACGTCGCCACACAGATTATTTTGAAGCATTACTTGGCACAAATCTCTCCCTTTTCCCAAAATGACCTCCATTCCATTTTCTTCTCTATTAAGCAGAAACTCCTTACCAACCAAGGTATTTTCTGAAATACAAATATATGAGACCCATCGGACAGTATGAGACGGACAAAAATTTTTTCTAACTTTAAGAACCAACACAAAGAGAAATGAAACAGTTATGTCTTACTATCTCGTGACCCAAAGGGAAAGAGTATGGTAAAAAAAACAACACGTAAATTTAGTTTGAGGAATCTCGAGTCATCCCCCATTCATCAGATTGAGAAACACGTTTGGAATTTACTGGAGAAGGGGTACACCGGCTTTCAAGAAAGAAAATGTGGGAAACTTTGGGAAATCTAATCAGTATCGGTCCTAGAAGAGAGCTTTAAAATCTACGGCTGTAGAAAACAGCCTGAGGTGTCCTAAGAGACACCAAAGTTAAATCACAGCAGATTGCAGACGGTCCGAAATGTCCAGGGTGATTTGGGGAAGGAGTGATCAAAGATCTTTGGAAAAAGAAACATCTGTCCTGGAAAGAGAAAGTGTGTGAGGAGGGGGTTGGGAAAGGGCCCGGGAGGGGGTGGGGGAGGACGCGACAAAAATATTATCCATTAGTGAAGAATTGAAGGGAAAAATTGGAGCAATAAACAAAGAGGATGAATGAAAACTAGGAGGAGTGATTAAAGAAAATTAGACATGATTAGGACCATGTAGTTAATGCTGTTCTCTTTTTGTTGCTTCTGTATTCATTTCGAATGTCCCTTCAGTTAAAATCAGACTGATGATAAAGGGTTACACGCACAACACACGGGCGCACACACCTCATTCCCCCACAAGCACACACATCCAACCAGCACATAGAGAGAAGCAGTGTGACTTGGTGGAAAGAGCAGGGACTTGGAAGTCAGAGGACCTGGGTTCTAATGCCGGCTCTGCCACTGGGTTGCTGTGTGACCGTGGACAAGTCGCTTAACTTCTCTGGGCTTCAGTTACCTCAACCTGTAAAATGGGGATTCCCATTCTCCCTCTTATAATAATGCTGGTATTTGTTAAGCGCTTACTATGTGGAGAGCACTGTTCTAAGCGCTGGGCTAGATACAGGGTCATCAGGTTGTCCCTCGTGAGGCTCACAGTCTTCATCCCCATTTTACAGATGAGGGAATTCAGGCACAGAGAAGTGAAGTGACTCGCCCACAGTCACACAGCTGACAAGTGGCGGAGCTGGGATACGAACCCAACTCTTATGTAGGATGGGAGCCCCATGATAATAATAATAATAATGTTGGTATTTGTTAAGCGCTTACTATGTGCCGAGCACTGTTCTAAGCGCTGGGGTAGACATAGGGGAATCAGGTTGTCCCACGTGGGGCTCACACGCTCATCCATTTACAGATGAGGGAACTGAGGCCCAGAGAAGTGAAGTGACTCGCCCACAGTCACACAGCCGACAAGTGGCCGAGCCGGGATTCGAACTCATGAGCCCTGACTCCAAAGCCCGTGCTCTTTCCACTGAGCCCACGCTGCTTCTCTGAGCCCCATGTTGGGCGGGGACTGTGCCCAGCCTGTCTTCTGTCTACCCCAGTGCTTAGCATACGGAAAGCTCTTCATACGAAGTCCTGAAGTCCTCCTCCGAAAATAGGGATCAGCCTTGCGTTCATTCATTCAGTTGCATTCACTGAGCACTTACTGTGGGCAGAGCACTGTACTGAGCACTTGAGAAGCAGCGTGGCTCAGTGGAAAGAGCACGGGCTTGGGAGTCAGAGGTCGTGAGTTTGAATCCCAGCTCTGCCCCTTGTCAGCTGGGTGACTGTGGGCGAGTCACTTCACTTCTCTGGGCCTCAGTGACCTCATTTGGAAAATGGGGATGAAGACTGTGAGCCTCACGTGGGACGACCCGATTCCCCTGTATCTCCCCCAGCGCTTAGAACGGTGCTCTGCACATAGTAAGCGCTTAACAAATACCAACGTTGGGAGAGTACAATAGAATAATAAACAGACACATTCCCTGCCCACAATGACCTCATAGTCTAGATGGGCCTTAATAATGTTGGTATTTGTTAAGCGCTCACTATGTGCCGAGCACTGTTCTAAGCGCTGGGGTAGACACAGGGGAATCGGGTTGTCCCACGTGGGGCTCACAGTCTTCATCCCCATTTTACAGATGAGGGAACTGAGGCACAGAGAAGTTAAGTGACTTGCCCACAGTCACACAGCTGACAAGTGGCAGAGCTAAAAATGCTTTCCCACCAAGAAACTAGCATACTTAGAGGGGTGCTCTCATTTAGATTTGGTCTAACTTTCCCCCCTTTCTCTTTTACTATATTAAAGTCAACTTGTTCTAATAATAATAACCGTAATGGTATTTGTTAAACGCTTATACTGTACCAGGCACTGGACTAAGCACTGGGGTGTATACAAGTCAAATCGTGTTTGACACAGTCCCTGTCCCATGTGGGGCCCCTAGTCTCAATCCCCATTTTACAGATGGGGTGAGTGAGGTTCAGAGAACTGGAGTGATTTGCCCAGACTCACGCAGCAGACGTGATTAGCAGGGATTAGAACTCGTGACCTTCTGACTCCCGGTCCCATGCTCTATCCACTACTCCATGCTGCTTCCCAAGTCACTTCACTCATTCGATAGTATCTATTGAGCGCTTACTACGTGCAGAGCACTGTACTAAGTGCTTGGAATGTACACTTCTCTATGCCTCAGTTTCCTCATTTGCAAAACAGGGATTCAATACCTGTCTTCCCTCCTACTTTAACTGTGAGCCCCAAGCCTGATGATCTCCTATCTATCCCAGGGCTTAGTAAAGTGCTTGACACATAGTAAGCACTTAATACCACAATTATTATTAGAGGAAGTGTTTTTAGGACACGTTAAAACAAAGTCTCAGAAAATTCAGGGCTTAGTACAGTGCCTCAGCGGTTAGTACGGTGTTAAATACCACAGTTATTATTCAAATGCTGCATCCCAGATGAAAAGTGGGAGTCCGTGGCTGAGAACAGACCAGCGTGGCTCGCTGCTGTCAACCGGGGAGCCGTTCTTTCTGAGAAGAGGTTAGGTATTGTTCGAAAGTAGACAAGCAGCGTAGTTTAGTGCAAAGAGCCCGGGCTGGGGAGTCAGAGGTCAAGGGTTCTAATCCTGGCTCCGCCACTTGTCAGCTGTGTGACTTTGGGCAAGTCACTTCACTTCGCTGTGCCACAGTTACCTCATCTGGAAAATGGGGATGAAGACTGTGAGCCTCGCGTGGGACAACCTGCTAACCTTGCATCTGCCTGAGCACTGAGAACAGTGCTCAGCACATAGTAAGCGCTTAACAAATAGCATCATCATTATCATCATTAAAAGATAGGATGGGGAAAGTGAAAATGTCTGGTTGTGCAACAGCACAAAGGGAGCAGTATGTGTGTGTGTGTGTGTGTGTGTATTTGTGTGTATGGCTGAGTTCATTCATTCAATCGTATTTATTGAGCACTTACTGTGTGCAAAGCACTGTACTAATAATAATAATAATGGTGGTATTTGTTAAGCCAATTACTATGTGCAAAGCACTGTTCTAAGCGCTGGGGGGATACAAGGGTGATCAGGTGGTCCCACGTGGGGCTCACAGTTTTTAATCCCCATTTGACAGATGAGGTACCTGAGGTACAGAGAAGTAAAGTGACTTGCCCAAAGTCACACAGCTGTCAAGGGACGGAAGCGGGATTTGAACCTATGACTTCTGACTCCCAAGCCCGGGCTCTTTCCACTGAGCCACTAAGCGTTTGGGAGAGTACAACAACAGACACATTCCCTGCCTACAAGTAGCTCAAAGTCTAGAACGGGAGACCGGCACAAATATAAATAAAGAGATGAATTAATTAATAAACATATATATAATTATTAATCTATCACTGGTATTTATTGAGCACTTACTCTGTACAGAGCCCCCCCCCACCCCCTGGCTTTCTTGGAAAGGGGAAATGGTAGCTGGTCTCTCTCTCTCAGGTCCTTTCTCAGTAACTCCCACAGGTCAGCCATTGCTGTAGGCCCTGGGTAAGTATGCGGCCTAGTGGCCAGAGCCTGGGCCCGGGAGTCAGAGGATGTGGGTTCTAATCCCGGCTCTGCCATGTGTCTGCTGTGTGACCCTGGGGAAGTCACTTCACGTCTCTGCGCCTTGGCGTGGCGCAGTGGAAAGAGCACGGGCTTTGGAGTCAGGGCTCATGAGTTCGAATCCCAGCTCTGCCGCTTGTCAGCTGCGTGACTGTGGGCGAGTCACTTAACTTCTCTGTGCCCCAGTTCCCTCATCTGTAAAATGGGGATTAAGACTGTGAGCCCCACGTGGGACAACCTGATTCCCCTGTGTCTACCCCAGCGCTTAGAACAGTGCTCGGCACATAGTAAGCGCTTAACAAATACCAACATTATTATAAAATGGGGATTAAGAGTGTACTTGTGTATACATGTACACATTCATTATTCTATTTTATTAATCATAATAATAATGGTGGTATTTAAGCGCTTATTATGTGCAGAGCACTGTTCTAAGCGCTACGGTAGATACAGGGGAATCAGGTTGTCCCACGTGAGGCTCCCAGTTGATCCCCATTTTACTTCTCTGAGGCACAGAGAAGTGAAGTGACTCGCCCACAGTCACACAGCTGACGAGTGGCAGAGCCGGGAGTCGAACCCGTGACCTCTGACTCACAAGCCTGGGCTCTTTCCACTGAGCCACGCTGCTTCTCTGTTAATGATGTGTATTATCGATAATTCTATTCATATTGATGCTATTGATGCCTGTCTACTCGTTTTGTTTCGTTTTGTTGTCTGTCTTCCCCCTTCTAGACTGTGAGAAGAAGTTGGGTAGGGATTGTCTCTATCTGTTGCCAAATTGTACCTTCCAAGTGTTCGGTACAGTGCTCTGCACACGGTAAGTGCTCAATAAATACGACTGAATGAATGAAGAGCGTGAGCCCCATGTGGGACAGGGACTACGTCCAAGCTGATTAGCTTGTATCGACCCCAGCACCTAAAAGGGTGCTCGGCACATCGCAAGTGCTTAACAAACACGCCATTTAATTATCACTATTATTGTTATTAGCATAAGCCTGAATAATAATAACTGTGGTACTTGTTAAGGGCTGACTACGTGCCAAGCACTGTTCTAAGCACCGGGGTAGATACAAGTCAGTCAGGTTGGACACCGTCCCTGTCCCACATCGGCTTCACACTCTTAATCCCCATTTTACGGATGAGGTGACTGAGGCACGGAGAGGTGAAGTGACTTGCCCAAGTTCACGCATCTGACACGGGGTGGAGCCGGGATTAGAACCCATGACCTTCTGACTCTCGGGCCAGGGGTCTCGCCACTAAGTCTCTGCGCAAACCCGGAGGGCCTGGAGTCCAGGCCCAGTCTATGTGCCGGGGAAGGGTCTTGGAGAGAGCCGTGCTTCCCGACCGACTGAAAAGTCCAGCCGCGGGTGGGTGTCCCTGCCGCGGTGGGGGTGAGGACGGAAGGGAAGTGAAAGTGTCAAAGACGAGAAGATGGCCCTTCTGAGCCCACAGGACGGAATGGACTATCTTCATCTTCCCCCCCAAACCCTTCCTCCCCGTGAATTCCCATCACTGTAGACAGCACCGCCATCCTTCCTGTCTCCCCAGCCCGTAACCCTGCCTTTATCCTCGACACCTCTCTCTCATTCAACCCACGTATTCAATCCGTCCCCAAATCCCGTCGGTCCCGTCTCCGCAACATCGCTAAAATCCTCCCTTTCCTCTCCACCCAAACTGTTATCACGTAAATCCAAGCACTTTTCCTAGCCCCCTCGATGACCGTATCAGCCTCCTCGCTGACCTCCCGGCCGCCGTCTCTCCCCACTCCACTCCGTACTTCCCTCTGCTGCCTGGATCCTTTTTTTACGGAAACGTTCCGGCCACATTTAGCCGCTCCTCTAGAATTTTCAGTGGATGCCCATCCACCTCTGCATCAAAGAGAAACCAGTCCACACTTCACTCTGCTGCCTGGATCCTTTTTTTACGGAAACGTTCAGGCCACATTTAGCCGCTCCTCTAGAATTTTCAGTGGATGCCCATCCACCTCTGCATCCAAGAGAAACCTCTTTAATCTCCACTTTCCAGAAGATAAAACTCCAGCCACAGAAAAGTTAAGTGACTTGCCCAACTTAGGTTATCATGCAGCCTCATCGACTCAATGAACGCACCATCAGCGTCCCTAGATTATTTCTTTATTACGGTATTTAATAATTATGTGTCAAAGCACAAACATAGGGGAAGATACAAATTAATCAGGGTGGGACACAGTCCCTATTCCACAAGAGGCTCACGGTTTTTTTAACTAGGAAGGCGAACAGGTATTGACTTTTACAGCTGAGGAAACTGAGGTACATTCCAAGCGCTTAGTGCTCTGCGCATGGTAAGCGCTCAATAAATACTACTGAATGACTGAAAGAAGTGAAGTGACTTGCCCGAGGTCCCACAGCAAACTGGAAGAGTCGGATTAGAACCCAGGTCCCCTGACCGCAAATTTTCCGCTCCAACGGCTCTGTGCAAAACGGCCCCCGGGGCTTTGTTCCCGAAGAGGCTGTGCTGGGAGAAGCTTTGTGCTGGATTTGATATTTTTTTCAAGTCCTTCTTCACTTGGCAACCCAATTTACTCAGTAATTAGGAGAAACACTCCGAAGCTGTCATAACGCGTTGCCATCTCACAGAGCCGGCGAGTGTCCCTGGCGTAGCCGGCTCTAGCTGACCTCTGTCTCACACGGGATATTTCAGTACATTATTCCCACTACTTAGCTAATCCATTATCGAACATAACTCGTGATGGGCTCAATTAGGGTTGTTACCCCTTTCCCGCCGCCTAATTGCTCTAATTGAAAATATTGTTTCCCCTAGGTATCTCCCTGACTTGATCCCTTTATTCACCTCCCCCTCCCAGCCTCCCAGCATTTCCGTCCACATTTGTTACCTCTTTATTTCTGTTAATGTCTGTGTCCCTCTCTAGACTGGAAGCTCGCTGTGGGCAGGGAATGCGTCTCTGCCTATTGTTGTATTATGCTCTTCCAAGCGCTTAGTACAGAGCTCTGCACACAGTAAGAGAAGCAGCGTGACTTAGTGGAAAGAGCCCGGGTTTGGAGTCAGAGTTTCATTCATTCGTTCATTCAATAGTATTTATTGAGCGCTTACTATGTGCAGAGCACCGTACTAAGCGCTTGGAATGAACAAGTCGGCAACAGATAGAGACGGTCCCTGCCCTTTGATGGGCTTACGGTCTAATCGGGGGAGACGGGCAGACGAGAACAGCGGCAGTTTCTGGGTTCTAATCCCGGCTCCGCCACTTGTCTGCTGGGTGACCTTGGGCAAGTCACTTAATTTCTCTGTGCCTCAGTTACCTCATCTGTAAAAATGGGGACTAAGACTTGTGAACCCCACCTGGCTCACCTGATAAGCTGGTATCTCCTTCAGCGCTTAGAACAGTGCTTGGCACATAGTAAGTACTTAAATAGCATGATTATTATTATTAGTAAGTGCTCAATAAATACGATTCACTGATTGAATGACTTTAGGTTCTCATGTCTCACTGTGTCACTTCACCGGTAGAAGCTTCCTGGATCCCGATGTCTGTGCTGTACTTTCCGAAGCACTTAGTACAGTGCTCTGCACGTAGTACAGAGAAGCAGCGTGGCTCAGTGGAAAGAGCACGGGCTTTGGAGTCAGAGGTCATGAGTTCGAATAACGGCTCGGCCACTTGTCGGCTGTGTGACTGTGGGCGAGTCACTTAACTTCTCTGGGCCTCAGTTACCTCATCTGTAAAATGGGGATTAAGACTATGAGCCCCATGTGGGACAACCTGATTCCCCTATGTCTACCCCAGCGCTTAGAACAGTGCTCGGCACATAGTAAGCGCTTAACAAATACCAACATTATTATTATTATTATTATTAGTAAGTGCTTAATAAATACGATCGAATGAGTGAATGAATGCGTTTGTCCCAACAACTCTTGGAAAACATGGGAAACCTGCCAAGGGCCCAAGGAGACAACTGAAAAATATCACGGGGAAGCGGAGTGGCCTAGTGGCTAGAGAGTCAGAAGGACCTGGGTTCTAATCCCGGCTCTGTCACTTGTCTACTGTGTGACCTTGGGCAAGTCACCTCACTTATCTGTCCTCAAGTCTCCTCAACTGTCAAATGGGGACTGTGAGCCCCACTTGGGACAGGGACATGCTAGATATGACTAGCATGTCGCTACCCCAGCGCTTAGAACAGTGCTTGACCCAGGGTAAGCGCTTAACAAATACCATCATTATTCTTATTATTATGTCCATAGCCGTATTTTATTTTAACGTCCATTTCCCCTTCTAGATTCTAAGCTTCTAGTGGGCAGGGAAGAGGTCTACCAACTCTGCTGCGTTGTCCTTTCTCAAGAGTTTAGCACGGTGCTTGGCACACTATTCCCTTTTCCTCTCCTCCTCCTCCCCTCCCCATCTCCCTCCCTCTGCTCTACCCTCCTCCCCGCCCCCCAGCCCTTGTGTATATGTGTACATATTTATCATTCTGTTTATTTTATTAATGATGTGTACCTATCTATAATCCTATTTATCTATTTTGATGCTACTGACGCCTACTTGCTTTGTTTTGTTGTCTGTCTCCCTCCTTCTAGACTGTGAGTCGGTCGTTGGGTACGGATTGTCCCTATCTGTCGCCGGATTGTACTTTCCAAGAGCTTAGTACAGTGCTCTGCACACAGTAAGCGCTCAATAAATACGACTGAGTGAATGAATGAATAACACCGATGGATGGAAAAAGCGTAGGCGTTGGCTGTTGACTAGGTGCAGAGGATATGGGAGGATGCTCTACTGCCGGGCTTCAAGCTTTTGAGGAATTAGGGCACGAATGGGGAACAGCTGTTCTCACCGAAGGCTCAGAGAGAGGAAATGGTCCAAAGTGCAGCCTGAGGGATTTGGAAGAGCAATCAGGAAGAACCTATAGGCCGGCACACGATAACAAGAGACGAAACCGTGCCATCTAATAATAACGGTGGGAGCTGTTGATCAATCCAGAGAAGCGGTGCGATCTAACGGCTAGAGCCCGGGCCCGCGCGTCAGAAGGATCTGGGTTCTAATCCAAGCTCTGCCACTTGTCCGCTGGGGGACCTTGGGCAGCGTGGCTCGGTGGAAAGAGCCCGGGCTTGGGAGTCAGAGGTCGGGGCTTCTAATCCCCACCCCGCCACTTATCAGCTGTGAGACTGTGGGCAAGTCGCTTAACTTCTCTGGGCCTCAGTTCTCTCATCTGGAAAATGGGGATGAAGACTGTGATCCCCCCCATACGGTGCAACCTGATTTCTGTGTATCTACCCTAGCACTTAGGACAGTGCTTGGCATATAGTAAGCGCTTAACAAATGCCATCATGATGATGATATATCTGCTCTGGGCCTCAGTTACCTCAACTGGAAAATGGGGCTTAAGACTGTGAGCTTCATGTGGGACAGGGACTGTGTCCAACCTAATTTGCTTGTGTCTACCCCAGTGCTTAGTACAGTGCCTGACACAAAGGAAATGCTTAACAAATACCATAACTATTGTTATTGTTTTGCTGTCTCTCTCCCCACTTCTAGACTGTGAGCCCGTTATGGGGAGGGATTGTCTCTATTTGTTGCTGAATTGTACTTTCCAAGTACTTAGTACAGTCCTCTGCACACAGTAAGTGCTCAATAAATATGATTGAGTGAAGAATGAAGTTATCACTTCACTGCTCTTTGCCTCAGTTTCTTCAATTGTAAAAGGGAGATTGAGACTGTGACTCCTATGGGGACCATAGACCGTGTCCAACCTGTTAATACGGACCTTGGCACATAGTAAGTGCTTAACAAATACCATATAAAAAAATCATTGGCATTTAGTAAGCACTTACCGTGTTTAGAGCACTGTACTAATTGCTTATTATGTGCCAAGCACTGTGCTAAGGATTGGGGCAGTTACAGTACAGAGAAGGCATAGTCCTTGTCTCACATGGGGCACAAAATGGAAGAGGAAGGGAGACAGGTGTTGAAATCCTATTTTACAGATGAGGAAACTGAGGCCCAGAGTAGTTAAAGGACTCGCTCAAGGTCCCACAGCAGTTAAGTAGCAAAGTAGGAATAGAACCTTGGTTTTCTGATTACCTATTGTGTGGTCTTTCCACTAAACCACACCATCTCCCATCTTAAAATAATAATGCTAACAACGGTGAGAAGCAGCATGGCCTAGTGGCAGGAGCACTGGCCTGAGAATCAGAGGGCCCGGATTCTAATTCCGGCTCCGCCCCTTGTCTGCTGCCTGATTTTGGGCAAGTCACTTAACTTCTCTGGGCCTCAGTTACCTCATCTGTAAAATGGGGATTGAGACCGTGAGCCCCATGTGGGGCAACCTGATCACCTTGTATCTACCGGCACTTAGAACAGTGCTTGGAACACAGCAAGCGCTTAACCAATACCAAAATTATGATTCATTCATGTATTCACTCAATCTTATTTACTGAGCTCTAACTATGTTGGAAAGTACAGTGCAGGAATAAATAGAGACAATCCCTGTCCACAACAGGTTCACAGTCTAGAAGAGGGGACACAGACATCAAAACAATAGACATCAATAGCATCAATGTAAATAAATAGAATTATAGATATATACACATCATTAATATAAATAAATAGAATTTTAAATATGTATATACACAACTGTTGTGGGGCAGAAAGGGGGGTAGAGCAGAGGGAAGGAGTCGGGGCGATGGGGAGGGGAGGAGGGGCAGTGGATAAGTAGGGCTCAGTCTGGGAAGGCCTCCTGGAGGAGATGACCTTTCGGTGGAGCTTTAAAGGGGGGGAGTGTGCTTGTTTGGTGGATGTGAGGAGGGAGGAAATTCCAGGTCAGAGGTAGGATGTGGGCCGGGGGTCGACGGCGGGACAGGTGAGAACTGCTGTCTGTCTCCCCCTTTTAGAATGTGAGCCTGTTGTTGGGCAGGGATTGTCAATTGTCTCTATTTGTTGCTGAATTGTATATTCCAAATGCTTGGTACAGTGCTCTGCACAATGTGAATGCTCAATAAATACAATTGAATAATAATAATAATAATGTTGGTATTTGTTAAGCGCTTACTAAGTGCAGAGCCCTGTTCTAAGCACTGGGGGAGATACAGGGTCATCAGGTGGTCCCATGTGAGGCTCACCGTTAATCCCCATTTTACAGATGAGGGAACTGAGGCACAGAGAAGCGAAGTGACCTGCCCACAGTCACACAGCTGACAAGTGGCAGAGCCGGGAGTCGAACCCATGACCCCTGACTCCGAAGCCCAGGCTCTTTCCCCTGAGCCATACTGCTTCCTAATGAAGCACTGAATGAATGAATGAGAGTTATTAACGATAGCATTCACTAAGTACTTGCTATGTGCCAAAACTCCTAGGAAGGATATAGGGTGATCTAGACTGGAAGCCCACTGTGAGCAGAGATGTGTCTACCGAGTCTGATGCATTACAACTATAATAATAATAATGATAAATGAGGTATTTGTAAAGCACTTACTATGTGCCAGGCACTGTATTAAGCGCTAGGGTAGATCCAAGCAAACTGAGTTGGGCACAGTCCCGGTCCCACATGAGGCTCACAGTCTCAATCCCCATTTTATAGATGAGGTCACTGAGGCACAGAGAAGTTAAGTGACTTGCTCAAAGTCACACAGCGGACAAGTGGCGGAGCCGGGATTAGAACCCACGATCTTCTGCCTCTCAGGCCCAGGCTCTAGCCACTACACCATGCTGTTTCATCTCTTTCACGGTCAATTTTTCCTTCACACCTTCCCTCCTGCCTGGAACACCTTCCCCTTTTACATGGGACAGGCCCCCAAATCTCTTCATCTTCACACCCTCAATAAAAGCCCATCTTCCAGGAAGTCTTCCCTGATTAATCGCTCAATCACTCAATCGTGTTTACAGAGGGCTTACTGTGTGCAGAGCGCTGTACTAAACACTCAGAAGAGTACAGTAGAACAGAGTGGGTAGACATGTCCTCTGCCTACCCGGAGTTGACAGTCTAGAGGGGAAGACAGACATTACAATAAATTACGGATATGGATATAAGTGTTGTGAGGCTGAGGGTGGGATTAATAAAGGGAGGAAATCTAAGTGTAAGGGTGACACAGAAGGGAGAGGGAGTAGGGGAAAAGAGGACTTAATCAAGGAAGCCCTTTTAGAGGAGAGATGATTTTAATAAGGCTTTGAAGGGGGAGAGAGGTGGTCTGTAATAATAATAATAATAATGGCATTTGTTAAGCACTTACTATGTTCCAGGCACTGTATTAAGCTCCGGGGTGGATACAAGCAAATCAGACTGGTCACACTCCCTGCCTCACCTGGGGCTCACCGTCTTAATCCCCACTTTACAGATGAGGTAAGTGAGGCCCAGAGAGTTGAAGTGATTTGCCCAAGGTCACACAGCAGAAGAGTGGCGGAGGCAGGATTAGAATTCATGACTTTCTGACTCCCAGGTCTGGGCTCTAGCCACTAGGCCATGTTGCAGGATATGAGGAGGGAGGGCGTTCCAGACCAGAGGCAGGATGTGGACGAGCGATCGGCCGCGAGATAGACGAGATGGAGGTGCAGTGAGCGGGTTGGTGTTAGAGGAACAAAGTGAGCTGCTTATCCTCCCACCCTATTTATTCCTCCTTCTAGCACTTCAGCCTCACTCCTTCCCTGCCCCGTAGCTCTTATGAATGAATTCCTAAACTCTGCCTCACTCTCCCTGTAAATGATTTTAAGATCTGTGTTCCCCCTTAGATTGAAAGCCTCTTCAGGGCAGGGAGCACGTCTATTACCTGTATTTTAATAATAGTAGTACTTGTTCATTCGTGTTTATCGAATGCTTGCTATGTGCAGAGCACTATATGAAGCGCTTAGTTAAGTACTTACTATGTGCTAAGCACTGGGGTTTTTGTTGCTGTCTTACACTGGTGAGTTGTGTCTGATCCATAGCGATTCCTCGGACCCATCTTTCCCTGAATACCCCACTCTCCATCTGCAATCGTCCTGGTAGTGGATCCACGGAGTTTGCTTGGTAAAAATGCGGATGTGGTTGACCATCGTCTCCTTCCGCACAATCAGTTTGAGTCTCCACCCTGGACTCTCTCCCGTGCCGCCGCTGCCCGGCACGGGGGAGGTTTGACTAGTAGCCGGTGGGCCGCCGCTCGCTAGCCATTGGCCAAGCTAGGAATGGAATGGACGGGCCTCGGCTTCACTCTCCCTTCCGTGGTCGAGACCGTGAGCCCGTCATCGGGCAGGGACTGTCTCTATCTGTTGCCGAATTGTATATTCCAAGCACTTAGTACAGTACTCTGCACATAGTAAGCGCTCAATAAATGCTATTGAATGAATGTCTGCTGTGTGACCTTGGCAAGTCACTTTTCTTCTCTGGGCCTCAGTTACCTCCTCGGTAAAATGGGGATTGAGACCGTGAGCCCTAGGGAGACAGGGACTGTTTCCCACCCAGTTTGCTCGTATCCACCCCAGTACTTAGTACAGTGTCTGGCACAAAGTAAGCGCTTAACTAATATCATAATAATAAGAATAATAAATGCTATTGACTCACTGACTGGAACACATGTCCTCTGAATTCCAGACCCATTTTCTCTCCACTGTCAGATCTATGGTCACAGCTGCTCAGAATCTGATTCTGAAAACCTCTCTTCTCCCAACTGCTTCCTACAAGTGTTTTGTACAGAGGAAGCGCTCGATATTTACTCCTAGTTGACTGATTAAATACGGATGGGGATACTGAGGCCCAGAGAGGTTCAGTGGCCTTCATCGGGTCTCACAGCTGATCCATGCTCTATCCCCTGGTCCACACTGCCTCCTCATCTATCAATTCATCAGTCGATAGTATTTATTGAGCACTTCCTTTGTACGGAGCACTGGACTAAGCACTTGGTAGAATACACTATCTCTATTATTTATGGCACAGCGAAGAGAAAATCATCAGTTCTATTATAAGCAAAGTAACCAACCCAGAATGTAAGTACTCATGTGGCATGGGTACAGTTAGAAAGAAGATCTTAAATTGACTGAATTTTTCAAGAGCAGTCAGATTTGCTCAGAATACGATTCTCCAAAGCTTTCCTGTTCAAGTAATTATCCAGTTACCCGTATGCTAAATAGAGCTGCTCCTGGCTCTGATTTATATGACAAAAGGGTCAAATTTATGACGTCTGATTGGTCACAGAACATCACCTCTGAAATTGGCAGGGGACGTTTAATGATCTGGACTTGGAATATCCAGCAAAAAGGCAGTCATGTAAACATCTCTGACATCTGAAAATAGTACTTCTCAACCAAACAGGGGCAGAGACAGAAACCAAATTGACAATCTGTGCTTAAGATAACACCCCGCCCCCACCTCCCCACCAAAAAAAAAAAAAAAATAACCTAACTAAAAAACCCTCCTTACAACCACAAAATTCTGCCTAATTAATTTTATTTTCTGTGGCCAGTGACTAATTATCCCTGATACAGCTTGAGTAAAACACAGTTCAAAAATCTGTGAGAGAAATTCACCAGGTTAGTGGATCGCTTCAAGTTGCATCTCTAGAACTACAAAAAAGCCGTTCAGTGAGTGTCATGTAGGAGAGCTTCCACTAATGTAAGATAATCTTTTTCCTTGTTCACATCCCCTATTAAAAATCCAAACAATTTTTGACAAGACGTAAAGTTTTGTCAGTTGTTAATTGATAAGATTTAATTGAAAAAATTGCCAGGGCCCAGGAACTCTTTCAAAGACACTGACCCAAAACCAATTAGAATTTTTGAACAATTGAGCATTCACCACTATCATTAGCTTCGGCCTCTGAAGTGTGTTTGGGGGTGGGGGAGTGTTAGCTTAAAACAATGACCTTTTTTTCCCTTACATAACCTAAAAAACTGTTATTGAAACCTTTCTCAGAGAAGCTTAGAGCAATTCCCCAAGCGATTTCCCCGGTTTTAAAGACGAAGCTCTGCTCACACAAACTGCAGTATACGGAATAATAGATTATTGCCTCCCGGATTTAGATGATACCTAATATAGGTTGGCATCTTGAAAAAAAAAAAAAAGCAGGTCATCTTCGGGAACATTCTTTGTCAAATTGCTGTTGACAGCCAAATAAGAGGTTGAAGAACATCACAAAAGGGTCTTTCATTTAAAGACAACACTGTTTATAATTGGGCAGTCATTCTCCTTCACCCTTTCCTTCTGAGAAGGAAAAAAAAACTCCCGAAACACTAACTTCCTCATGTTAATTCTTGAGTTCTCATGTCACCTGATGTTGGGTAAGTGAGCTCTGCCCTCATGTTTGTGCGTTTTGTATTTACTCTGTGAGCTTGAAGAAGCAGAGCTCATTTGACAGCGCTATTATTTGAAACCTTACAACAGTCCTGTCTCCTTAGTAGAAAAAATAACAATAATTGTGCTATTTGTTAATGCTTCCTTTGTGCCCAACACCGGGGAAGATACAAGCGAATCAGGTTGGACACAGACCCTGTCCCGTATAGGGCTCACAGTCTCCATCCCCATTTGACAGATGAGGGAACTGAGGCACTAAGAAGTGAAGTGACTTACCCAAGGTCACACGGCAGACACGTGGAAGAGCCGGGATTAGAACCCATGACTTTCTGACTCCTAGGCCGGGGCTCCATCCACTATGCCATGCTGCTTCCCGCACTGCTTATTAAGCACTTACTGTGCATGGAACACTGTACTAAACGCCGAGTAACCAAGAAAGTGTAACCGAGTGTGAATAAGAAGCAGCGTGGCTCAGTGGAAAGAGCGCGGGCTTGGGAGTTAGAGGTCACGGGTTCTAAACCCGGCTCTGCCGCTAGTCAGCTGTGTGACCTTGGGCAAGTCACTTAACTTTTCTGTGCCTCAGTTACCTCATCTGCCAAATGGGGGTTAAAAAAAAAAAACAACGAAAAACTGTGAGCCCCACGTGGGACAACCTGATCACCTTGTATCCCCCAGCGCTTAGAACAGCGCTTTGCACATAGTAAGCGCTTAACAAATACCACAATTTAATTAGACAGGAATCCGGTCCCTGGAGGGGCTCACCATCTATGAGTACAAGTGGGGAGATGCAGCATAGCCTAGTGGCTAGAGCCTGGGCCCATTAGTCAGAGAGACCCGCGTTCTAATCCCGCTCTTCTTGTCTGCTGTGTGACCTTGGGCAAGTCACTTCACTTTTCTGGGCCTCAGTTACCTCATCTGGAAAAAATGGGTATTAAGAGTGTGAGCCCCCATGTGGAACAGGGACGGTGTCTAAACTGATTAACTCGTAACAATAATAATGACGGTATTTGTTAAGCACTTACTATGTGCCAAGCGCTGTTTTAAGCGCTGAAGTAGATGTAGGTAATCAGGTTGTCCCACGTGAGGTTCAAAGTCTCAATCCACATTTTACAGATGAGGTCGCTGAGGCACAGAGAAATGAAATGTGCCAAGGTCACACAGTAGACGAGTGGCAGAGGCGGAATTAGAACCCACGTCCTCTGACTCCCAAGCCCGGGCTCTTGCCACTAAGACACTCTGCTTCCACCCCGTATCTACCTTAGAACAGTGCTTTGCACTTAGTAAGCGCTTAACAAATACCAACATTATCATTATTATTATTACCTCAGTGCTTAGAACGGTGCTTGGCACATAGTAAGTGCTTAACGATAAAATGATTATGGTGGGATGTTTCTTTTACCTCTCTACCTGGCCCTTACTCCCTCTAAAGTCAAAGACAGAACCACAACTCACTTTTTTTTTTTTTAAAAAAAAGATAATACATGTCATTCTGGATTAATCCTGGCTTTCTTCAATTTAGCTTCACGTCAGATGAAGAAGCATGATTTAGACCCCGAGAAAATTGTCTTTTGTAACTGTACTTAGGATCGAATATCGTGCCCACGATAACATAACTCTCAGATGTCTCTAATGGCAGGCTCGGTTTAATCCTAACTGAAGACATTTCTGAAGTGTGTAAACATAAGAGCCCTGACACAGTTGGAGATCAATTGCACCTGAAAAAATGATCTCCCTTTTTCCTTCGCTGTGAGGTCTTCATAATTCACCACAGGGAAATAGGAATCTCATTAACTCAGGCCCATGTCCTCTTTGTTTCTTCCTCCCTTTTTTTTTTAATGGTGTTTATTAAGCACTTACTATGTGCCAGGCACTGTATTAAGCGCTGTGGTAAATATAAACTAACCTGGTTGGATGCAGTCCCTGTCCAACACCCATGGGTTCAAAGTCTTAACCCCCATTTTCCAGATGAGATAACAGACTCCCAGAGGGGTGAAGTGGCTTGCCCCAGGTCACAAAACAGAGAAGTGGTGGAGGCGGGATTGGAACCCGGGGCCTTCTGGTTTCCAGGGTCACGTTGCTTCTCCAATCTGCAAATTGTGTCAGTCTCTCCAATTAGACTGTAAAGTACTTTAGGGAAGAGAAGCAGCATGGCCTAGTGGATAGACCACCAGCCTGGGAGTAGAAAGACCTGGGTTCTAATCCTGCCTCCGCCACTTGTCTGCTTTGTGATCCTGAACAAGTCACTTCACTTCCTCTGAGCCTCAGTTACCTCATCCGGAAAATGGAGATGAAAAACTATGAGCCCCATGTGGGACATGGACGGTGTCCAAAATAACTCTCTTGTATTTACCCAGTGCTTAGTACAGTGATTGGCACGTAGTAAGTGCTTAGCAAATACTACAAAAAAAAGAAAAGGATGTGATTTACTAACTATTGTGTCCTCCAAGTAGCATAGTACAGTACTCTGCGCACAGTAGGTGTTATTATTATTATGGCATTTGTTAAGTACTTACTATGTGCCAAGCACTGTTCTAAGCACTGGGGTAGATATAAGATAATCAGGTTGGACACAAGCTATGTCTCACATGGGGACTGCAGTCTTCATCCCCATTTTCCAGATGAGGTAACTGAGGCACAGAGAAGTTAAGTGGCTAGCCTAAGGTCACACGGCAGACTCGTGGAGGAGCCGGGATTAGAACCCACGTCTTCCGGCTCCCAAGCCCGGGCTCTTTCCACTAAACCGTGCTGCTTCTCAATGGATAACTACTGCTAGGATGACTCACTGATCTTAAAACAGTCAGAAGAACAATAAGAGCTGATGCTTCCGTGGCCGGGAATTGTCACAAGAGTTATTAAATATTATAGTATAATTATATTATATAATTAGCATTACTGTGGTTTTCCTTAAGTGCCTAGTGGGCAGGGCCAGGTCGAAGGGGCTTGGTTCAAGAATGATACTTTTTTGCTTTTGAGGAGTCTAATAATAATTGTGGAATGTGTTAAGTACTTCCTAGGTGCCAGGCACGGTACTAAGTGCTGGGGTAGAGACAAGAGAATCAGGTTGTTCTGCATGAGGCTCACAGCCTAAGTAGGAGAGAGAACAGGTACCGAATCATCATCTTATGGATGAGGAAACTGAGGCACGGAGAATTTAAGTGTGTTGCCCAAGGTCACCGAGCAGCCGGGATTAGAACACAGGCCCTCTGATTACCAGACTAATGTTCTATCCACTAGGCGGGCAGCTTTTTCGCTTAGCAAAGGACATGCTTGCTTGTCAGTGCAAGCTAAGCCATCTGAGATATCCTCCTACCTCCTATCAATCAATCAATCGATTGCATTTATTAATAATAATAATAATAATAATAATGTCGGTATTTGTTAAGCGCTTACCATGTGCCGAGCACTGTTCTAAGCGCTGGGGTAGATACAAGGCCATCAGGTTGTCCCACGTAGGGCTCACGGATTTCATCCCCATTTTGCAGAGGAGGGAACTGAGGCACAGAGAAGTTAAGTGGCTTGCCCAAGGTCACACAGCTGACGAGTGGCGGAGCCGGGATTAGAACCCATGATCTCTGACTCCCAAGCCCTTGCTCTTTCCACTGAGCCACGCTGCAGAGCACTGTACTAAGCACTTGGGACAGTTCAATAAAGCAGAGCTGGTAGACACCGTCCCTGCCCATAACAAGCCGACAGTTCATTCATTCAGTAGTATTTATTGAGCGCTTACTATGCGCAGAGCACTGTACCAAGCGCTTGGACTGGACAAATCGGTAAGAGATAGAGACGGTCCCCGCCCTCTGACGGGCTCACGGTCTAATCGGGGGATGACGGACAGACGAGAACGATGGCGATAGATAGAATCGAGGGGATGAACGTCTCCTTAAAACGATAGCAGATAAATAGAATCGAGGCGACGTACAGTTTAGGGGGGGAGACGGGCATTAATATAAATAAACTGTGGATATGGAAATAATTGCTGTGGGGCTAAGGAGAGTCAGTCGGTCACTGGTATTTATTGAGCGCTTACTGCGTGCGGAGCGCTGCATTAAGTAATGATATTGGTATTTGTTAAGCGCTCACTATGTGCCGAGCACTGTTCTAAGCGCTGGGGTAGACACAGGGGAATCAGGTTGTCCCACGTGGGGCTCACGGTCTTCATCCCCATTTTCCAGATGAGGGAACTGAGGCCCAGAGAAGTGAAGTGACTCGCCCACAGTCACACAGCTGACAAGTGGCAGAGCTGGGATTCGAACTCCTGACTCCTGACTCCAAAGTGTTAAGTGTTTGAGAGAGTACAATACAACGATAAAATGGCACATTCCGGGCGAATAAAGGTGAATGAAGAATGGTGAGTAAAGGAAGCAAATCTAAGTGCCAGGGGGACGCAGAAGGGAGTGGGAGAAGAGGAAGGGAGGGCTTAGACAGGGAAGGTCTGTTTCATCCTCTCTTTTCTCCTCACCAAATGTCCCTGGGAGCGCAAGACCATTCTCCCAGATAGCCAAAAGCCTGGTTTTCTGCTCCGGTGTGACCTGAGCCTGGCCGGCGGGTTTGCAGACCACTCAGATTCTTTGCCCAGCAAACATTCCCGATTCTTTTTGATGGCATTTGTTAAGCACCTTCTGTGAGTCAAGCACTGTTCTAAATGCTGGGGTAGATGCAGGTTCGTCAGGCTCTATACAAGCCCGTCCCACATGGGGCTCAGAGTCACGTAAAAGGAGGGTGAACAGGGATTCAATCTCCGTTTTACAGTTGAGGAAACGGACCCAATTACCTCGTAACGACCCCAGCGCTTAGTACAGCGCCCGGCGTGTAATAAGTGCTTAACGGATACCGGAAGCGGAGAAGCAGCATGCCCGAGAGGATAGAGCACAGGCCTGGGAGTCAGGAAGATCTGGGTTCTAATCCCAGCTCAGTCCCTTGGCCGTTTGACCTTGGGTAAGGCGCTTTACTTCTCTGTGCCTCGGTTTCCCCATCTGTCAAACGGGGATTAAGTACCTGTTCTCCCTCCTACTGAGGCAAGTTACTAGGTTCTCTGTGCTCAGTTAACTCGTTTGTAAAATGGAAATTAAGACGGCGAGCCCCATGTGGAACAGGGACTGTGTCCAACCCGATTTACTTTTATCTACCCCTGCACTTTGTACAGTGCCCGGCACAGAGTTAGCGCTTAACAAATCCCAAAATTATCATCATCAATTATTATTAAGAGATTTGCCCAAATTTCCTGCAAGCAGACACATGGCAGAGCCAGAATTAGAACCCAGGTCCTTTGGCTTTCAGGCCTGGTCTTTACCTATGAGGCCTCGCTGCGCCTCGTGTCGACTCCTCGTGTTAAAAGATACTGCCTAATAATCGATAATGGTTATGGTATTAGTTAAGCACTTACCGTGTGCCAAGCACTGTTCTAAGCTCAGTGGTAGATCCAAGTTAATCAGGTTGGACACGGTCCTTGTCCCACGAGGGGCTCACACTCTTAATCCCCATTTTGCAGATGAGGTAACTGAGGCACAGAGGAGTGAAGTGACTTGCCCAAGGCCACCCAGAAGACAAATGGCAGAGCCGGTAATAGAACCCAGGTCCCTCTGACTCCCGGGCCCGTGCTCTAGCCACCAGGCCATTCTGCCGGTGATGAACAACAGCGTTTGAATCCTCCAGATTGCAAGCTCGTTGCGAACGGGCAAGGTATCTGTTTATTGTTACAATATAATAATAATAATAATGTTGGTATTTGTTAAGCTCTTACTATGTGCGGAGCACTGTTCTTCGCGCTGGGGTAGACCCAGGGGAATCAAGTTGTCCCACGTGGGGCTCACAGTCTTAATCCCCATTTTACAGATGAGGGAACTGAGGCACAGAAAAGTGAAGGGACTCGCCCGCAGTCACACAGCTGACAAGTGGCCGAGCGGGGATTCGAACCCACGACCTCTGACTCCAAAGCCCGTGCCCTTTCCGCTGAGCCACGCTGCTTCCCAATATACTCTCCCAAGCGCTTAGTACAGTGCTCTGCACCCAGTAAGCGCTCAATGTGACTGAATGAATGCAATCCCAGGGGAATGGAAGCACACCATGGAAGTGGGAAACCCTGTGGATCAGGGGATTCGGGAATAATTGCGATAATAATGTTGGTATTTGTTAAGCGCTTACTATGTGCCACGCACTGTTCTAAGCGCTGGGGTAGACACAGGGGAATCAGATTGTCCCACGTGGGGCTCACGGTCTTAATCCCCATTTGACAGATGAGGGAACTGAGGCACAGAGAAGTTAAGCGATGTGCCCAAAGTCACACAGCTGCCAAGGGGGCGGAGCCGGGTTTACCTCTGACTCCCAAGCCCGGACTCTTTCTACTAAGCGACGCTGCTTCTCCTAATTGTAATGACCGTAGTATTTATTAAGCCTTTACTGTGTGCCAGGCACTGTACTAAGCGCTGGGTTAGATACAAGCAAATTGAGTCCTGGGGAAGGCAGGGAGGATTCTGGTAAAAACTGAACGTGACCCTTTGGGATTCTCCCTCCCTCCCCATCCCTCAGTCATGTCTTCTCTCAAACTGGGCAAGTCTGGGCACTGGAAGTTCAGATTATCATCAGTGTCGGGAAACCGAAGAGCAGCTCCCTGTCCACGGGCCAAACTGTAACCTGCCACTAATCCCTTCGATTCACACGAATTAGTTGAACACTTCTCGGGAATTGAGAAGTCTCTGGGCAGGTCATGCCCGCCCCCGCCTCTAAAATCTCCATTCATTCATTCATTCATTCAATAGTATTTATTGAGCGCTTACTATGTGCAGAGCACCGGACTAAGCGCTTGGAGAGAACAAGTCGACAACAGATATTGACGGTCCCTGCCGTTTGACGGGCGCACGGTCTGATCGGGGGAGACAGATTGCCTTTCAACCTTCGTATCAGGCAAAAACTCCTCACCGTTGGCTTCCAAGCCGTCCATCCCCTGGCCCCCTCCTACCTCCCCTCCCTTCTCTCCTTCCCCATCGCAGGCCGCACGCGCCGCTCCTCTGGTGCCGCTCACCTCCTCACCGGGCCTTCTTCTCGCCTGTCCTACCCTCGGCCCCCGGCCCACGTCCCGCCTCTGGCCCGGAACGGCCTCCCTCCTCAAATCCCACAGACAATCACTCTCCCCTGCTTACTGAAGGCCCAGCTCCTCCAGGAGGCCCTCCCGGACTCATCCCCCCTTTTCCTCTGCTCCGATTCCCTCCCTGTAATATATGTACATATTTGTTATTCTATTTATTTTATTAATGACGTATACAGAGAGAGAAGCAGCGGGGCTCAGTGGAAAGAACCCGGGCTTGGGAGTCAGAGGTCAGGGGTTCGACTCCCGGCTCGGCCACGCGGCAGCTGCGTGACTGTGGGCGAGTCCCTTCACTTCTCTGTGCCTCAGTTCCCTCATCTGTGAAATGGGGGTTAACTGTGAGCCTCACGTGGGACAACCTGAGGACCCTGTATCTCCCCCAGCGCTTAGAACAGTGCTCTGCACATAGTAAGCGCTTAACAAATACCACCATTATTATATATATAGTTCTATTCATTTATTTTGATGCTCTCGATGCCTGTCAACTTGTTTTGTTTTGTTCTAAACTGTGAGCCCTCCTTCTAAACTGTGAGCCCGTTGGTGGGCAGGGATCGTCTCTGTTGCGGAATTGTAGCTTCTATTGCTCTGCACACGGTAAGTGCTCAATAAATACGATTGAATGAATGAAGGAAGGGATTTCGGAGTTGGAGCTGAAAGGATGTCCCGTGACTCTTCACTGAAGGCAATCTGCGCTCCCAGCCGGAGCAGGACCCCAGATCCCGGCCTGACGGAAACGTTCCCCTTCCCAATTTTGGGAGTCAGTGATGTGCTTCGCCAGGCTTCACCGATCGAACAGGGGACAGGACCAGCCTCCGACCTTCTTTTAAAATCAAAATCCTGGGCCCCAGGAACCGCTCAAGCAGGGCACCGAGTGATCCCACGGTTTTCCCGCTGAGAATGCGGGGAGCTTAGTGGCTAGAGCGCAGACCTGGGAGTCAAAAGGACCCGGGGTCTAACCCACATGTATCCTGTGTGAGTTTGAGCAAGTCCTTTAACTGCTCTGGCCCTCAGTTTCCTCATCTGTAAAATGGGGATGAAGACTGTGAGCCCCACATGGGACAAACCGATTCCTTGTATCTACCCCAGTGCTTAGAACTGTGCTTGGCACAGAGTAAGCGCTTAACAAATACCATTATCCCCCTTCTACGCTGTGAGCCCATTGTTGGGTAGGGATTATTTCTATCCATTGCCAAACTGTACTTTCCAAGCGCTTAGTGCAGTGCTCTGCACACAGTAAGCGCTCAATAAATATGATTGAATGAATGACAGGGAGTGTGTCCAACCTGATATGCTTGCATTTACCCCCACGCTTAGTGCAGAGAGGCAGCGTGGCTCAGCGGACAGAGCCCGGGCTTGGGAGTCAGAGGTCACGGGTTCGAACCCCGCCTCTGCCACTTGTCAGCTGTGTGACTGTGGGCGAGTCGCTTCACTTCTCTGTGCCTCAGTCCCCTCATCTGTAAAATGGGCATTTAGACCGTGAGCCTCACGTGGGACAACCTGATGACGCTGTATCTACCCCAGAGCTTAGAACAGTGCTCTGCGCAGAGTAAGCGCTTAACGAATACCAACACTGTCGTTACGATGGCTGGTACATAATTAGCAAATACCACAGTAATTATTAAGCAATGGGGAAGATACCAGGCCAGAATCACCCCCTCCCACCCATCCTTAGCATGTACACACAGTACACAATACCTACATACACACACACACATACATTTTCTCGCTTGCTGGCTTAGTAACGAACAAAATCTGGTCCCGCCAAGTAATTATCCACAAGTGTAATCATTTGAAGTAATAAAAACAGTTTGGGCATTCTATTGACTGTATCGATCACAGGGAGCTCCAGGAACCATCAGGTTGCTCTTTCGGGGGGGATTAGGGTTGAAACGGTATAGGACCACTTACTTTCCTTCTGGATCCCCTCCCTCTTGGCCGGGTGCTTGTCGGCTAGCCGAGGCGCGGAACCGGTAAGAGGCCGAAGCCAAGCCGAATAAGTATCAGAGTCATGTGATTGCACTTGACTTCTTTCCTGCAAGGTCCTTGAAATCACAGTTGTTTAAAAAAAAAAATCTAGTCAATTCTGGTTACGAAGCAGCGTGACTCGGTGGAAAGAGCCCGGGCTTGGGAGTCAGAGGTCTTGGGTTCTAATCCCCGCTCCGCCACTTTCATTCAATAGCATTTATGGAGCGCTTACTATGCGCAGAGCACTGTACTAAGCGCTTGGAATGAACAAGTCGGCAACAGATAGAGACGGTCCCTGCCGTTTGACGGGCTTACAGTCACTTGTCGGCTGGGTGACTTGGGGCAAGACACTTCAGTTCTCGGTGCCTCAGTGACCTCAACTGTAAAATGGGGATGAAGACTGTGAGCCCCACCTGGGACAACCTGCTAACCTTGGACCTTAAGTGCTTAATGAATACCATTATTATTATTATTATTGTTACAATTATAAGACCTGGGTTCTAATTCAGCCTCCCTCTACTTGCCCATTGTGGGATCCTGGTCGGGTAACTCAACTGCTCTGTGCCTCACTTTCCTTATCTGTGAAATGGGAATGAAATACCCGTTCTACCTCCCTCTTAGACTGTGTCCCCTGTTCGATGAGGATTGTGTCTGATCTGTTTATCCTGTTCCTACCCCAGTGCTTAGCACAGTGCTTGAAATTTAGTAAGTGTTTAACCAATACCCAAATTGTCATTTTTATTGTTATTCCTGGGCAAACCAAACTTTAAGTAGCCAAAATGGGATGTTTCTGTTGGTGGGTCACCCCATAGCATGTTACACTGGGAAATACACTTCCTCTATATTGTACTCCCCCAGCGCTCAGCACAGTGATCTGCACACAGAAAGTGAACACCGTATCATTTTTGTGGTATTTGTTAAGCACCTACTATGTGCCGGGCACTATACTAAGTGCTGGGGTGGAGATGAGCAAACTGGGTTGGGCACGGTCGCCGTCCCACATGGGGCTCAGAGTCTTAATCCCCGTTTTCCAGATGAGGTAACTGAGGCCCAGAGAAGTGAAGTGACTTGTCCAAGGTCACACAGCAGACAAGTGGCAGAGCCGGGCTTAGAGTCATGACCTTCTGACTCCCAGGCCTGAGCTCTATCCGTTAGGTCATGATGCTTCTGGTGTGGGCCTTGGAGAGGGATGAATAAAGTGAGCGATCAGGACGTCGAGTGGGAGATGAGGAAAAGTGGGGCTTAGTGTGGGAAGGCCTCCTGGAGGAGGTGAGCTCTCAGTTGGGCTTTAGAAGGGGGGAAGAGAGTTAGTTTGGTGGAGGTGAGAAGGGAGGGCGTTCCGGGACAGAGGGAGGACGTGGGCCGGGGGTCGACGGCGGGGCGGGCGAGATGGAGGCCCAGTGAGGAGCGGAGTGTTGGGCTGGGATGGAGAAGGAGAGAAGGGAGGTGAGGTAGAAGGGAGAAAGGGGATGGGCGGCTTGGAAGCCACGGACTCCTATCCCAGAGTCGTCGTGGAAACACACATTAGGGTTGTTTCCATGTAAGGAATGCACCAAACTCAGGCAGACGACTTCCTTTGGCTTTTCTTTCTGCCCCTCGTGAGGTCAATGTTAGATTTTTGCATTCTGACAGACCCTAGTCGGCCCTTGGAGAGGATTAAAGGTCTGAGAATGTGGCCTTTTTAGTCGAGGATGAATATTTGAGAAGTCAGAAAGTGGAAGAAATTACCCGGAGGCTAAACGCAAGGCTCAGGGGAGCTGTAGAAGTTGCTGACGGTGGTAAGAGCCAGGCGGGGTCTGGGTTAACGATCCGGGGCTGAGTGGGCGCCGGATAAAGAACACGTTGGCTTGTGAGAAGCGGCATGACCCAGTGGATAGAGTCTGGGCCTGGGGGGTCGGAAGGACCCGGGTTCTAATTCGGACTCTGCCACTTGCGTGCTGTGTGTGACCTTGGCCAAGTCACTTCACTTCTCTGGGCCTCAGCGACCTCATCTGTAAAATGGGGATGAAGACTGTGAGCCCCACCCGCGACAGGGACTGTGTCTGACTCGCTCTGCTTGTGTCTGTCCCAGAGTTTAGTACAGTGCCTGGCGCATAGTAAGTGCTTAACGAGTACCCTAATAATTATAATGATAAGTACTATTATGATTATGGATAAGGGAAGCAGCAGAGTATAAGGAGATGAATATAAGAGCCGTGGGGCTGGGAGTGGGATGAGTATAATAATAATAATAATAATTGTGGTATTTAATAATGATGGTATTTGTTAAGCGCTTATTATGCGCCAGGCACTGTATTAAGCCCGGGGATGGATACAGGCAAATCAAGTCCGACACAGTCCCTGACCCATATTGGGCTCACGCTCTTAATCCCCATTGTACAGATGAGGCACCTGAGGCCCAGAGAAGGGAAGTGACTCGCCCGGGTCACATGGCAGGCAGGTGGGGGAGCCAGGATTAGAACCCAGATCCTTCAGACTCCCAGGCTTGTACTCTACACTAGGTCATGCTGCTTCTCTAATCAAAGTGTTTAAAAGGAATAGATTCATGTGCCTTGGTGAAGGAGAAGGGAGAGGGAGGAGGAGAAATGAGGGTTTAGCTGGGGAAGGCCTGCCGGTGAAGATGGGATTTTAGTACGGCTCTGAAGGTGGGGAGAGTCGTGGTCTGTCCTATATAGACGAGCAGCACGGCTTTGTGCAAACAGCACGAGTCTGGGAGGCAGAGGACCTGGGTTCTAATCCCAGCTCCGCCATGTGCCTGCTATGTGACCTGGGGCAAGCCATTTAGCTTCTCTGTGCCTCAGTTACCTCATCTGTAAAACAGGGATTAAAACTGTGAGCCCAGCGTGGGACAACCTGATTCCCTTATATCTACCCCAGCGCTTAGAATAGTGCTTGGCATGTAGTAAATGTTTAACAAATACCATAATCATCATCATCATCATCATAATCCCTCCCCGACTTCCCTCTCCCCTCCCTCCCCCCCGGACCCTCGGCTCTTCCCCCTTCCTCTCTCCTCAGCACTGTGCTCATTCGTATGGATTATTTATTACCTTATTTATTTTGTTAATGAGGTATACGTCCCTTGATTCTATTTATCTTGATGATGTTGTCTTGCTTTTCTTCTGTTCTGTTTTGCTTTGCTGTCTATCTCCCCCATTCAGACTGTGAGCCCGTCACTGGGCAGGGATTGTCTCTAACTGTTGCCGAATTGTACATTCCAAGCGCTTAGTACGGTGCTCTGCGCATAGTAAGTGCTCAATAGATACTATTGAATGAATAATAGTCCGTATCTCAGTTACCTCATCTGCAAAATGGGGATTCGATAACTGTTCTCCCTTCTACTTACAATCTGAATTCTGAGAGGGACAGAGACTGCGTTGGACCTGATTATCCTGTATCTTCCCCAGAGCTCGGAACAGTGCTTGACACAGCGTATGTGCTTAATAATAATGTCGGTATTTGTTAAGCGCTTACTATGTGCAGAGCACTGTTCTAAGCGCTGGGGCAGATCCAGGGTCATCGGGTCGTCCCACGTGAGGCTCACAGTTAATCCCCATTTTACACATGAGGTCGCTGAGGCCCAGAGAAGTGAAGTGACTCGCCCACAGTCACACAGCTGACGAGTGGCAGATCCGGGATTCGAACCCATGACCTCTGACTCCCGAGCCCGGGCCCTTTCCATACTGTTATATTGAGAATAATGATGATGGTATTTGTTAAGCACTTACTACGTGCCAAGCACTGTTCTAAGCACTGGGGGAGATACGACGTTATTAGGTTGTGCCAGGTGGGGCTCACAGTCTTAATCCCCATTTTTCAGATGAGGTAACTGAGGCACGGGGAAGTGAAGTGACTTGCCCAGAGTCACACAGCTGACAAGTCGGGATTAGAACCCACGACCTCTGAATCCCAAGTCTGTGCTCTTTCCACTAAGCCACACTGCTTCTCTATTGTTATGAAGAGAGACAGAGTTCTGGCCAGAAGGAGGATGTGGGTAAGGGGTCGACGGGAGGTGAGGCAAATGTGAGGGACAGTGAGAGGATGGTTTTGATTTGAGTTTTTTTTATGGTATTTGTTAAGCACTTGCTATGTACCAAGGACGGTGATATTAGTAATAATTATGGTATCTGTTAAGTGCTCACTATGTGCCAGGCACCGTACTGAGCATGGGGATTGTTGGACACAGTCCCTCGTCCCACATGGGGCTCACAGTCTCAATCCCCATTTGCCAGATGAGGGAACCGAGGCACAGAAAAGTGAAGTGACTTGCTCAAGGTCACACAGCAGACAAGTGGCGGAGCCAGGATTGGATCCCGAGTCCTCCCGACTCCCAGGCCTGGGTTTATCCACTACAATTGGGAAGATACAAGTTAATCCGGTTGGACACAGTCCCTCTCCCACATGGGGCTCACACTCTTAATCCCTGTTTTTTTTTACAGATGAGGTGACTGAGGCCCAGAGAAGTGAAATGACTTGCCCAAAGTCACATAGCGGACAACTGGTGAAGTTGGGATTAGAACACAGGTCCTTCTGTCTCCTGGGTGTTAGTTAAGCAGCGGTATTAGAGAAGCAGTGTGACTTAATGGAAGGAGCCAGGGCCTGGAAATTAGAGGACACGGGTTCTAATCCCGCCTTTGCCAATTGCCTGCTCTGGGACCTTGGGCAAGTCTTTTTACTTCTCTGTGCTTCCGTTACTTCATCTGTAAAAAAAAATAGGGATTAAGAATGTGACCCCCCCTGTGGGACAGGGGAATTAAAATGGGGAATTAAACCCAACTCCCTCCTATGGAGACCGTGAACGCTTTATGGGACAGGTACAGTATCCAACGTGATTAACTTGTAACTACCTCAGAGCTTAGAACAGTGCTTAGCACTTAACAAATACCATACTATTAATAAAATAATAATAATATCTAAGCACTTACTAGGTCTCAAGCACTGTATTAAGCATGGGGTAGATACACCGTTCGGCCATATTTCGGGAATGCTTACTGTGTGCAAAGCACTGTCCTAAACGCTTGGGAGAATACACTCATAACAACAAACAGACCATATTCCTTGCCCACAATGAGCTCATAGTATAGACAGGGATATAATAATAATAATAATGATGGTATTTGTTAAGCGCTTACTTTGTGCAGAGCACTGTTCTAAGCATGGGGTTGATACAAGGTAATCAGGTTGTCCCATGTGGGTCTCACAGTCTTAATATCCATTTGACAGATAAGGTAACTGAGGCACAGAGAAGTGAAGTGACTTGCCCAAAGTCACACAGCTGACAAGCGGTGGAGCCGGAATTGATAATAGTAATGTCGGTATTTGTTAAGCGCTTACTGTGTGCAGAGCACTGTTCTAAGCGCTGGGGTAGATACAGGGGAATCAGGTCGCCCCGCGCGAGACTCACAGTCTTAATCCCCATTTTACAGATGAGGTAACTGAGGCACAGAGAAGCGAAGTGGCTTGCCCGCAGTCACACAGCTGACAAGCGGCAGAGCCGAGATTTGAACCCGTGACCTCTGACTCCCAAGCCCGTGCTCCTTCCACCGAGCCACGCTGCTTCTCTGATATCTGACTCCAGTCAGTTCAGACACAGTCCCCGTCCCATACGGGGCTCACGGTCTAAGGAGAAGCGTCATGGCCTAGTGGAAAGGGAGTCAGAAGTGCCGAGTTCTAATGCCCGTTCCACGACTTGTCTGTCGCTTGACCTTAGGCAAGTCACTTCCCTGGGCCTCAGTTCCCTCATCTGTAAAATGGGGATTGAGACTGTGAGCCCCACGGGGGACAGAGACAGTGTCCAACCTGATTAGCTTGTATCTACCCCATCACTTAGTACAGTACCTGGTACACGTAAGTGCTTAACAAATTCCATTATTAAGATTATTATTGTTGTTATTATTCCTGTGTCCGGGCGGGATTAGAACCCAGATCCTCTGACTCCAGTCCTGTACTCTTTCCACTAAATCACACTGCTTTTCCGCTATCCCTGTCCTTTGACAAGGCTCACACCTTCGGAAAGAATTTTATGATTCTGCTCACATTAGCCATCTGGCTCCGTGGGCGGGGAATGCGCCTTCCCACCCCGTTGCACCGTCCTCTCCTAAACGCTTAGCCCAGTGCTCCGCACCCGACAAGCGCTCAGTTAATACCGTTTCGATGATGACCCCCTCTTCCGCAACTGCCGTTTCCGAGGGAGTCCTCGAAAGAGGGGAGAAGGCCCCCGTGAGCCTCCTGGGGGTCGCTTAAGCCAAACTCCTCGGCCTGTTTCCATTTTCCCGTCTCCTAAAGTTTTGACAGCTCGATCCAACTAACGAACACAAAAGCGACAGGACGCGTCGTTGGCTAATATTGGGTTACCAGTCCTTTCCTCTAAATCCCCATTAATGTCTCTCCCTTTGCCGGCTAATGCTAGGATACGGATAGCGGTCAGACTCGCTGGCTCTTTCCACGTGCCAATCTTCCGAACGCCGGGCCTCTCTCGTCTCCCACGACACCCTGCTACAAAACCACAAGGTGAACGCGACCTTTCGGCTCAGTTGGTTCGGCCTCTCGTCTCGAGGCGAGCTTTGCAGGGACAGAGAGCCGCAGACTGTCCCCGAAGCACGAATAAACAGAGTGTGTCTATTTAACGTTACAGTGTCCTCAGTACAGCGCTCTGCACGCAGTGAGCGCTCAGTAAATACGACTGAATGCAAGCGCTTTGGAGGAAGACGTCCTGGATTCGTTTAGATTAGGACTGTGAGGCCCCCAGGTGGGACAACCTGATTACCTTGTAACTACCCCAGGGTTTAGAACAGTGCTTCACACATAGTAAGCGCTTAACAAACAACATTATTATAAGTGCTTGATATAGCGCTAAGCGCCGAGTACAGTGCTCCGCACACAGCGAGGGCTCAAAAAATACGATCGAATGAATTTAGAGATATCTTAGACTGAGGAGCGTTTCTGTGCTGTTTTATCCGTGGTTTTGATTGGGTTTTAGTTTTCATTTTTTCATTTTCTTTTTTTAATGCTATTTGTTAAGCACTTATTAGGTGCCAACCATCGTTCTAAGCACTGAGGTGGCTACAAGGTTATCAGGTGGGACAGTGTAACCTAGTGGATAGAGCGTGAGCCTGGAGGTCAGAAGGACCTGGGTTCTGATCCCGGATCCGCCACTTGCCCGCCGCGTGACCTTGGGCAAGTCGCTTCACTTCTCTGGGCCTCAGTTATCTCATCTGTAAAACGGGGGTTAAGAACCCAGCCTCCTGTGGGGCGTGGATGATGTCCAAACTGATTAGTTTAGTACTGTGCCTGGCACACGATAAGCACATAACACATCCAGTTAAAAAAAAAAAGTCCCTGTTCCCCATGGGGGTCACCGTCTAGGTAGGAGGGAGTAAGATTTAATCTTCATTTTACAGAGGAGAAAACAGACACAGAGAAGTTAAGCGACGTACCCAAGGTCCCTCCGCGGACAAATGGCAGAGCTGGGACTGGAACTCAGGTCTTCTGATTCCACAGGCTCAGGCTCTTTCCACTTGACCACGCCACTTTGTTTGGGGCCGTTATGGACGCTGGACACTCTTCCCTCTTCATTCTAGGAATCAGATTCCCTTTTGTAACGTCCTGGCTCTCTGCCTTCCTCTCCCCAGGGAGATGGAGCCAGGAAGTAATTCTGAGACAGTGGACAACCAACCCTGGCAAGAATTTTCACCTGATCTGATCTTTTCTCCTTTTGGGAGGCGAGGACCTGAATTCTGATTCTGAATGATAATAACTGTGGCATTTGTTAACCACTTACTTTGTTCCAGCCACGGTACTAAGTGCTAGAGTAGATATAAGCAAATCAGGTTGCACACAATCCCGGTCCCACAGAGGGGGTCACATCAGTGGAAAGAGCCCGGGCTTGGGAGTCGGGGGTCATGGGTTCGAATCCCGACTCTGTCCCTTGTCAGCTGTGTGACTTTGGGCAAGTCACTTCACTTCTCTGTGCCTCAGTTCCCTCATCTGTAAAATGGGGATTAACTGGGAGCCTCCCGTGGGACAGCCCGATGACCCCGTATCTACCCCGGCGCTTAGAACGGTGCTCTGCACATAGTAAGCGCTTAACAAATACCAACACTATTATTACTGTTATTATTTCACAGATGAGGGAACTGAGGCACAGAACAGTGAAGCGAGTTGTCCAAGGTGACACAGCGGACGAGTGGCAGAGTCAGGATTAGAACCCAGGTCATACTGACTCCCAGGCCCATGCTCTACCCATTATACCATGCTGAAGCTGCTCCTTGCCTGCGGTGCCCTCTTGGGCAAGACACTTTTCTGTGCTTCGGTTTTCTCATCTGGCGGATGGGAGTTCAACGCTTGGTCTCGCTTTTCCATAGACTTTGAGTCCTGGGTTGGACAGGGATTGCGTGCAACCAGATTATTCATTCATTCATTAGTACTTATTGAGCGCTTACTATGTGCATAGCACTGTACTAAGCGGCTGGAATGTACAAATCGGCAACAGATAGAGACGGTCCCCGCCCTTGGGCGGGCTCACGGTCTAATCGGGGGAGACGGACGGACGAGAACGATAGCGATAGATAGAATCGAGGGGATGAACATCTCATTAAAACGATAGCAGATAAATAGAATCAAGGCGATGCACATTTCATTATCGTCTACCTTCCGACTCCAGTGCTCAGTACAGCGCTTGGCACATTGTAAGCGCTTAACAACTACCATATTTATCATTATTAATTTCGGTCACCTGACTTTGGAAGAGATTGGAAAGTCTGGCCCGAAAGTAAGTGGTGTCTCAGACACTCATTTTTTGGAGGGAAACTCCTGTTTTCTCTCCATGCCCGTGGCGTTTTCTTCACTCGTCTTCTATCTGCAGAAAGTCTTCCTACAACCGTCCCTGTGGCTGGGGTTCCCAGCCAAAGAAGAGGGTTAAAAATGAGAATTAATAACTGTGGCATTTGTTAAGCACTTACTATGTGCCAGGCGCTGTTCTAAGCGCTGGGGTAGATACAGTGATCTGGAGAAGTCACACGGAGAACCCAGAAAATTGTCACAAAAGCAGGTTCTTTATATGACAGAATAATAATAGTGATAAGTAATAACTGAGTTTTTGTTATGCTCTTACTAGGTTCCAGGCACTGTACTGAGCGCTGGAGTGGAGACAAGCAAATCAGGTCGGACACAGTCCCTGTCCCACGTAGGGCTCACGGTCTCATTCCCCGTTTTACAGATGAGGTAACGGAGGCACAGAGAAGTGAAGTGACTTGCCCAAGTCACATAGTAGACAAATGGCAGAGCTGAGATTCCAACCCAGGTTCTTCTGACTCCCAGGTCTGTGCTCTAACCATCAGGCCACGCTGCTTCTCGTAGATAATCGCGGAAGCAACGTGGCTTAGTGGAAAGAGCAAAGGCTGGGGAGCCAGAGGTGGTGGATTCGAATCCCAGCTCCGTCGCGTGTCAGCTGTGTGACTCTGGGCAAGTCACTTCACTTCTCTGTGCCCCAGTTACCTCATCTGTAAAACGGAGATTGAGACTATGAGCCCTGCGTGGGACCACCTGATTACCCTGTATCTACCCCAGCGCTTAGAACAGTGCTTGGCACATAGTAAATGCTTAACAAATGCCATTATTATCATTATTATTATGCAGTTACGCAGATAATTGTCCTGTCCCACTCTTTGCCTTGCGTGTAAAGTGTTGGGCCTCAGTTTAACCCGGCCCTTCTTCCCTCCGTAACCACGGGCATCTTCAGCTGTTTGCTTGCAACTGCCTTCAAACATGCCGTGACTCCCCCATCCTAAAAGAAACCCTCCCTTGACCCCACGGCTCCCTCCAATTATCGCCCCGTCTCCCTTCTACTTTTCCTCTCCAAACTCCTTGAGGCAGTTGTCTACACTCGGTGTGTCAAATTCCACTCTAAATTCTCCTGGACTCTGAAATTTGGCTTCTGCCCTCTTCACTCCGCAGAAACTGCCCTCTCTAACGTCACAGATATCTCCTTCTTGCCAATTCCCCTGTCCACTACTCCATCCTAATCCTCCTCACCTTCTCAGTTGAGTTTGAAACTTTCACTCCCTTCTGAAAATATAAAAATCACAATAGTATTTGTTAAGCACTTACTTTGGGCCAAGCACCGTTCTAAACACTGGGGCAAATACACGGCGATCAGGTGGGACGAAGTCCCTGTCCCACCTGGGGCTCACAGTCTTAACCCCCATTTTACAGATGAGGTCACTGAGGCCCAGAGAAGTGACTTGCCCAAGGTCACACAAGTGCCTTGATTTCCTAACCTGTTAAATGGGGATTTCATGCCTGTTCTCTCTCTCCCTACTTAGATTAAGAGCCAAACGTGGGACAGAAACTGAGAAGCAGCGTGGCTTAGCGGAAAGAGCACGGGCTTGGGAGTCAGAGGTCGTGGGTTCTCATCGAGACTCCAGCACTTGTCAGCTTTGTGACTTTGGGCAAGTCACTTAACGTCTCTGTGCCTCAGTTACCTTCTCCGTAAAATGGGGATTAAAACTGTGAACGTGGGACAACCTGATAGCCTTGTATCTACCCCAGTGCTTAGAACGGTGCTCGGTATAGAGAAAGCAGCGTGGCTCGGTGGAAAGAGCCCGGGCTTGGGAGTCAGAGGTCATGGGTTCGAATCCCAGCTCTGCCACTTGTCAGCTGTGTGACTGTGGGCGGGTCGCTTCACTTCTCTGTGCCTCAGTGACCTCATCTGGAAAATGGGGATTAAGACCGTGAGCCCCACGTGGGACGACCTGATTCCCCTGTGTCTACCCCAGCGCTTAGAACGGTGCTCGGCACACAGTAAAGCGCTTAGCAAATACCATAATTGTTATTATTGTTGTTCGAACTGATTAGCCTTTGTCTACCCCCAGGGCTTATTATTCATTCGGTCGTATTTATTGAGCGCTCACTGCGTGCAGGGCAGTGCTTGACACACAGTAAGTGCATTTTCCACCTGGTGCAAACTGATGAGGGAGAGGCGAGGGGAAGGGGAAAGAGATTGGCTTGGATGATGCGGAAAAATTCTCCACAATCCACTTCCATTCGCAGGCCCAGATCTATCCACCTGCTTCAGACGCAGACTCCTGCCCAGAAAGAAAGGCACAGAGAGAAGAGGGGGAGAGAGAGGAAGAAAAAATTTGGCCTAGTGGAAGGCGCAAAGACCTGGGATTCCGAGGACCTGGGTTCTAATCCCACTTCCTCCCTGTACCCGCTGCGTGACCCTGAGCAAGTCACGTAATTTCTCCGCATCTTAGATACCTCCTGTGTAAAATGGAAGATTGAGGCTGGGAGCCTTGCATGGGACATGAACTGCGTCCAACCCGATTACCTTGTATCTTGTTGTCTTGCCTTATGCCGCCGAGTGGTTCCCGACCCCTAGCGACTCCACCTCTCCCAGAACGTCCCACCTCCATCTGCAACTGTTCTGGTAGTGGACGCAGAGAATTTTCTTGGGAAAAATCCGGGGAGACTCCAGATTGAGTCTCTGCCCTCGACTCTCTCCCGTGACGCCGCTGCCCGGCGCGGGGGAGTTTTGACTTGTAGCCGACGGCCTGCCGCTCGCTAGCCACTGGCCGAGCTCGGAATGGAGCGGACAGGCCTCTGCCTCACTCTCCCTGCCCTAGCCGAGACTGGTAGAGGACTGGAAGATCTCCAGGTGCCATCCCGAGTAGGGAAGCTTGAATAATAGTAATAATAATAACGTTGGTATTTGTTAAGTGCTTACTGTGTGCAGAGCGCTGTTCTAAGCGCTGGGGGAGATGCAAGGTAATCGGGTCGTCCCACGGGAGGCTCGCAGTCTTCACCCCCATTTTACAGATGAGGGAACTGAGGCACAGAGAAGTGACGTGACCCGCCCACCGTCACACAGCTGACAAGTGGCAGAGCTGGGATTCGAACCCATGACCTCGGACTCCCAAGCCTGCGCTCTTTCCACTGAGCCACGCTGTTTCAATAATAGTAATTGTAAATAATAATAGTAATTGTAGTATCTGTTAAGCACTTGCTATGTGCCAGGCACTGTACTAAGTGATAATAATAATGTTGGTATTTGTTAAGAGCTTACTATGTGCCGAGCACTGTTCTAAGCGCTGGGGTAGACACAGGGAAATCGGGTCGTCCCACGTGGGGCTCACAGTCTTAATCCCCATTTTACAGATGAGGTCACTGAGGCACAGACAAGTGAAGTGACTCGCCCACAGTCACACAGCTGACAGGTGGCAGAGCTGGGATTCGAACCCATGACCTCTGACTCCCAAGCCCGGGCTCTTTCCACTGAGCCACGCTGCTTCTCTAGTGCTTGGGTGGACATAAGTAAATAGGGTTGGGACAGTCCCTGTCCCACGTGGGGCTCACACTCTCAATCTCCATTTTCCAGATGAGGGAACTGAGGCCCAGAGAAGGCAAGTGACTCGCCCAAGGTCACACAGCGGGCAAGTGGCGGTGTCGGATTAGAACCCGTGACCTTCTGACTCCCAGCCCCGTGTGCTATCCACTAGGCCATCTTGCATCTACCCCAGCACTTAGTACAGCACCTGGCACATAGTAAGCACTTAACACATACCTTTTTAAAACCAAAGAAACCGAAAATTAGACAGGGCTCGGGGGGCTAAAATTAACAAAGAGATTGTCAGCTCGGCCTCCCTTTCCTTCCTTTCTCCTTCCAACTACTGTTTCCTGTTCCACGGGCCAGAGGTCGTAAGGACCGCAATGAATTCAACGACTGAGCAAGACCCACCTGGCCGAGCGCTTAGAACAGTGCTCGGCACATAGTAAGCGCTTAACAAACACCATCATCAATATCTTTGTGTCAGGACCTCTCTCCCTCCACTCTGCTTCTTTTTTTAATGGTATTTATTTGCATGGCGTGGTGGAGAGAGTACGGGCCCGGAGTCAGAAGGTCGTGGATTCTAATCCTGCTCGGCTACTTCATTCATTCAATCGCATTTATTGAGCGCTCACTGGGTGCCGAGCACTGTACTAAGTGCTTGGGAAAATGCAACACAACAATAAACGGTGACATTCCCTGCCCACAACTAGCTTACAGTCTGCTGTGTGACCTTGGGCAAGTCACTTCACTTGTCCGTGGCTCAGTGACCTCATCTGTCAAATGGGGATGGAGACTGTGAGCCCCACATGGGACGGGGTCTGCGTCCGGCTCGATCTGCTGGGATCCATCCCGGCGCTTAGTACAGTGCCTGGTACATAGTGAGCGCTTAGCAAACCGACAACATTACTAAGCACATACTGTGTGTTGAGCACTGGTTTCAGGTTGGAAACTGTCCCTTTCCTGCATGGAGTGCACAGGCTATGTGACAAGGAGAACAGGTTTTACATTCCCATCCAGCGCTCAGTACAGTGTCTGGCACATAGTGAGCGCTTAGCAAATACCACAATACCATTATTTTACAGTTGAGGAAACTGAGGCATAACGAGATTAAGTGACCTGCCCAGGGACATACGGCAAGCGGTTGGCAGAGCCGGGATCAGAACCCATGTCCTCTGACTCCCGGGCCCGAGTTCTTTTGCGTAGGCCACGCTGCTTCTTTTCCCCACCCTCTCTCCCTTGTGGATTGAATGTACGCTTTCTTCTTCCGAGTCAGATCTGGGGTAAACTTGCTCAGTGAAAAGAGCACCGAGGCAGAGGTCATGGGTTCTAATTCCCACTCCGCCACCTGTCAGCTGTGTGACCTTGGGCAAGTCGATTAGACCGCAAGCCCGTCAGAGGGCGGGGACCGTCTCTATCTGTTACCGATTTGTACAGTACAGTGCCCTGCACATAGTAAGCGCTCAATAAATACTACTGAATGAAAGTCACTTAACTTTTCTGGGCCTCAGTGTCCTCATCTGTAAAATGGGGATTAAGACGGTGAGCCTCACGTGGGACGACCTGATTACCCTGTATCTAATCCAGCACTGAGAACAGTGCTCGGCACATAGTAAGCGCTTAACAAATACCAACATCATCATTATTATTATTATTCCTGTGGGCAGGGAATGTGTCCATTAACTTGTTCTCTCGCAAACGCTTAGTACAATGCTCTGCACACAGTAAGCGCTCAATAGATATGATCGAATGAATGAAAGTTTTGCATCGAAGAGTACAAAAACTCTGTCAGTTCAACCATCTGAGTGATTTTGATGAAATACAAATATTTTTATAAAGAGCCTTTAAAATGCTCTCTCCCCGCCTGTCCCCAGTAGAACTAGCCAGCAAACCTGTAACCGTTAATGCTGAAATTGGACCTTTTTGGAATCTGGAAACAAGCCAATCAAAACGTGAAAAGATCGCTGGGTAGGACTCGGGAAGCCTCTTAAGGACTGAGATCATGTCTGCCAACTCGAATTTACTCTCCCGAGTGCTTAGTACAGTGCTCTGAACCCAGAGAGTCCAATATAATAATTGTCCTATTTGTTAAGCGCTTACTACGTGCCGGGCTCTGTACAAGGTAATTAGGTCGGTCACAGTCCCCGTCCCACAAGGGGCTCAAAGTCTTAATCCCCATTTCCCAGATGAGGGAACTGAGGCCCAGAGAAGTGAAGCCACTTGCCCGAGGTCACACAACAGACAAGTAGCAGAGCCGGGATTAGAACCCAGGCCTGGGTTCTAGCCTCTAGGCCACCCTGCTTCCCTGATCGATGGACTGCTCACACCATCCCTTCTGCCTGGAACTTTTCCCCCCTTCACTTACCGGCAGACCCGGTAACTTCCTATCCCCATAGCTCAACTAAAAGTCCTTCTCCTCCAGGAAGCCTTCCCTGATTAACCTCTCATCTCCCCCCCCTGCGATTCCCCCCTTACTTACCCCTCAGCACTTTTGTGTCCCCTAAGCACTTAGGTATTCACATCCATTCTGAAGCACGAATGGAAAAGGGATTATAATCTATTGCTTCCTCCTACCTGCAATTTATTTTAGTGTCTGTCTCCGCCACTCCCTGAGGGTAGAAATTGTGTCTATCCACCGTAGTAAATCAATCAATCAATCACTGATATTTTTTGAGCACTTCCTGTGTGCAGAGCACTGTGCTTGGGAGAGCTTCCTGTGGTCCAGGAACATCTCTACCAACTCTGTTATAATAATGTTGGTATTTGCTAAGCGCTTACTATGCGCAGAGCACGGTTCTAAGCGCTGGGGGAGATACAGGGTCATCAGCTTGGCCCACGTGAGGCTCACAGTCTTCATCCCCATTTTACAGATGAGGAAACTGAGGCACAGAGAACTGAAGTGACTTGCCCATAGTCAAACAGCTGACAAGTGGCAGAGCTGGGATTCGAACCCATGACTTCTGACTCCAAAGCCCATGCTCTTTCCACTGAACCATACTGCACTAAGCCCTTGGGAGAGTGCGATAGAACAGAGTTGGTCGACATGCCCCCTGCCCACAGGGACCTTTCAATCTAAAATCAATCAATTAACAGTATTTATTGAGCGCTCGCTGTGTGCTGACCACTGTACCAAGTGCTTGGGAGAGAACAGTCTAATAGAGTTGTTAGACACATTCTCTGCCCAAGAAGAACCTTAATTCTAGAGCCAATGTGTCAATGGTATTTATTGAGCACTTACCGTGTGCAGAGCACTGTACTAAGCACTTGGGAGAGCTCTTTGTGGTCCAGAAATACCAACTCTGTTACTAAGCTTTTGGGAGAGTACAACAGAACAAAGTTGCTAGATACGAGCCCACAATGAGCTTTTGGTCTAAAGTCAGTTGATCAATGGTATTTATTGAGCGCTCACCGTGTGCAGATCACTCTACCAAGCGCTTGTGAGACTGCAATATAATAAAGTTGGTAGACACGTTCCCTGCCCACAGAGAGCTGACAGTGTAGAGGACGGCATCATATATTACGGATACATCTAGGAAATCTGCATAGAGGGTGATTGCTGACCTTCCCCTTGGTCTGATCCGCGGGAAAAACCAAGTCCGCTCCGGTCCGAAGACACGCTGACCATCCTGACCATTTTTCCTCTTCTCCCTCTCCCTTCTACGTCATCCCGAATTGCTCCTTTTCTTCATCCCCAGCCCCCCCGGCCCTCGGCCCCCACCACTTATGCCCATATTCATCATTTCTTTTTTTCTATTAATGTCTGTCTACCCCTCTAATGATAATAATAAATGTTGGTATTTGTTAAACGTTTACTATGGGCCAAGCACTGTTCTAAGTGCTGGGGTAGATACGAGAGAATCAGTTTGTCCCACGTGGGCCTCACAGTCTTGATCCCTGTTTTCCAGACGAGGGAACTGCGGCACAGAGAAGTTAAGTGACTTGCCCAAAGTCACACAGCTGACCTGTTCATTCATTCATTCAGTAGTATTTACTGAGCGCTTTCTATGTGCAGAGCACTGTACTGAGCGCTTGGAATGTACAGATCGGTAACAGATAGAGACAGTCCCCGCCCTTGACGGGCTTACGGTCTAATCGGGGGAGAGAGGGAGCCGGGATTAGAACCCATGACCTCTGATTCCCAAGCCCAGGCTCTTACCACTAGGCCACGCTGCTTCTCTAGACTGTAAGCTTGCGGTGGGTAGGGAATGTGTCAGTTTATTGTTTTATTGTAGTCTCCCAAGGGCTTAGTTCAGTGCTCTGCACACAGGAAGCGCTCAATTCGTATGACTGAATGAAAGAATGAATGAAGGAATCACCCGCCAACGGTTTTCTTGGATAGCCGGGCCAGGACGACTCCCTCCAGGAGAATAACGAGCTGCTTCCATAATTGCCTCCACCGGATCTTTGGCCTTTCTTCCCGAAGATGGTCATCCCTGATACATTTTCCAAAGCGCTGGAAACCCGCGGTAATAAGGTGTTCAGAACATTTTTCAACTTACGCGAACAGAGGCCGTCTATTGTCTCTTTGTTTGGGGTCAAAAGGCATGAATTTCCGAGGCCCAGTGATCAAGAGCGAAATCTCTGTTTTCTGCATGATTTGATGAGTACTAAAGAGCGGGGCAATCCCCGTCCTCCCTCTTCACTGACCCGTGGGGCTTTGGGTAAAGGCTTTGACGGCGGTCATTGTGTGACGCTGGGCGGACAATGATTCCTCCGAACGGGCGGCTCCGCCGCGCGTTGGAACATGAGACGGGCCTAGGGTGGCGGCTGGGGTCGAAGCGATCGTTTCACCAGGATGACACAACCCATTCACTGTCAGTCGGTCAGTCGTCTTGATTGAGCACCTACTGTGAGCAGAGCACTGTACTAAGCACTTGGGCGAGTACAACACTACAATATAGCAGACACAGTCCCTGCTCACAGCGAGCTTAGTCTAGATGGGGAAATTCAATTCAATTTAATTGTATTTATTAAGCACTTACTACGGGCAGAGCACTGTAGTAAGCACTTGGGAAAGTATGATACGGCAATAAACCGTGACATTCCCTGCCCACAACGAGCTCACAGTCCAAAGGGGGAAACAGACATTAATTGATGATATGTAGAAGATATATATGAAAAGCAGCATGGTGTAGAGCATGGGCCTGGAAGTCAGAAGGTCATGGGTTCTAATAATGTTGGTATTTGTTAAGCGCTTACTATGTGCAGAGCACTGTTCTAAGCGCTGGAGGAGATACAGGGTCATCAGGTTGTCCCACGTGAGGCTCACAGTCTTAATCCCCATTTTACAGATGAGGTCACTGAGGCACCGAGAAGTGAAGTGACTCGCCCACAGTCACACAGCTGACAAGTGGCAGAGCTGGAAGTCAAACCCATGACCTCTGACTCCGAAGCCCAGGCTCTTTCCAGTGAGCCACGCTGCTTCCCAGGTTCTAATCTCTATACCGCCACTTGTCTTCTGTGTGACCTTGGGCAAGTCACTTCACTTCTCTGGACCTCAGTTACCTCATCTGTAAAATGGGGAATTGAGACTGTGACCCCCACATGGGACAGGGACTGTCCAACCCGATTTGCTTGTATCCACTCCAGTGCTTAGATCAGTGCCTGGCACATAGAAAACACTTAACAAATACCATCATTATTATTATATATATGCATTTTACATCTCTCTCTCTCTCTCTCTATGTATATATATAATTAAAGATGGAGAAGGAGTGGCAGATTTTAACAACGTTGTGAAGGTAGAACTGACAGGATTTGGTGACAGATTGTGTCCAGCGTTTAGGACAGTGCCTAGCACGTAGTAAGTGCTTAACAAATACCATTATTATCACTATTGTTATAGTAAAATGAGAGAGATGAGTCAAGGATAATGTCGAGGTTACAGGTTCTTGAGACAGGGAGAATAGCGGTGTTGTCTATAGTGATGGGAAAGATGTGGGAGGACAGGATTTGGGTATAAAGATGAGTTCTGTTTTGGACATGTTTAGTTTGAGGTGATGGCAGGACATCTAGGGAGCCATGTCCTGAAAGCAGGAGGAAATGCAAGGTTGCAGAGAAGGAGAAGTCAGGGCTGGAGAGGTAAATTTGGGAATCATCCACATGAGAAGGAGAACTGGAGAGGAGTAGGGGGAATTTTCTGGAGATGCTGCCTGATGGATTCAATTTTATCGATAAATGATGTGGCCACGTCATTAGGAGGATTAAATGGGGTTGGGCGTGGAGGTTTTAGAAGAGAGTTAAACATCTGGAACACCTGGCGGGGGCAATGGGTATGGGAATCAATAAGGATGGAGAAGTATTGTTTTCAGGTGGAGAGACCAGAATTCAAACAGGCGAGGATGAATTTATGATGGATGAGGTCGGCCTGGTGTCTGGAATTCCGCCGGCGGTGCTAAGCAGCTTGAGCAAGGAGTGGAGGAAGGGCACTTGTGGAGGTGATCCAGGGTTGTGGGTTAGCAGTTCGAGATCGACAGAGGGATGGGGAAAGGAGGGAGTTGTGTTCAGTGGAGAGGGTGGTGTTGAGGGTGTGACTTCAACCTCCCCCTTCAAAGCCTTAGGGAAGGCCCATCTCCTCCAGGAGGCCTTCCCTGAAAAATCCCCCCTTTCCTCTTCTCTCACTCCCTTTTGCGTTGCCCTGACTTGCTCCCTTTATTCAATCCCCTCCCAGCCCCACGGCCCTTATATCCGTATCTGTCATTTATTCATTTCTATTCATGTTTGCCTCTCTGTAAATTCTACCTTCACAACATCACTAAAATCCACCCCTTTCTCTCCATCCAAATGGCTACCCCATTATTGCAGACACTTATTCTCTCTCACCTTGATTATTGTATCGGCCTCCTTGATGACCTCCCTGCCTCTTGTCTCTCCCCACTCCAGTCCATACTCCACTCCGCTGCCTGGACCATTTTCCTTCAAAAATGTTCAGACCAGCTTTCCCCACTCCTGAAGAAACTCCAGGAGTTGCCCATCCACCTCCATATCAAACAAAAACTCCTCACCTTCGGCTTTAAAGCAGTCATTCATCTTGCCCCCTCTTGCCTCATCTTGCTATCTCCTACTACAACCCAGCCCGCACACTTCGCTTATCTAAAGCTAACCTTTTTCACTGTACGTCGATCTCATCTATTCTCACCACCGACATCCTACCTCTGGCCTGGAATGCCCTCTCTTCTCATATCAGACAGATGACTGCTCTCCCCGACTATGGAAGACACATCTCCTCCAAGAAGCCTTCCCTGACTAAACCCACCTCTCCTCTTCTCCCACTCCCTTCTGTATTGCTCTGACACGCTACATGAGAAGCAGCGTGGCTCAGTGGAAAGAGCACGGGCTTTGGAGTCAGGGCTCGTGAGTTCGAATCCCAGCTCTGCCACTTGTCGGCTGTGTGACTGTGGGCAGGTCACTTAACTTCTCTGTGCCTCAGTTCCCTCATCTGTAAAATGGGGATTAAGACCGTGAGCCCCACGTGGGACAACCTGATTCCCCTGTGTCTACCCCAGCGCTTAGGACAGTGCTCGGCACATAGTAAGCGCTTAACAAATACCAACATTATTATTATTATTATTATTACATTCATCCTCCCTCCGATCCCCACAGCATCTAAGTATATACCTTTAATTTATTTCTGTATCTTTATTGATGTCTGTCTCCCCCTCTAGCCTGCGAGTCCATGTAAGCAGGGAATGTGTCTGTTTGTTGTGGTAATCTCCCAAGCGCTTATTACAGTGCACACAGTAAGTGCACAAGAAATATGATCGAATGAATGAATGAATACAATCCAATCGGGTTGGACGTAGTCCCCGTCACGCATGGAGCTCGCAGTCTTAAACCCCCTTTTTACAGATGAGAGAACTGAGGCACAGAAAAGTTAAGTGATTTGCCTAAGTTTACATGGCAGACAAGTGGTGGAGTCAGAACTAGAACCCAGATCCTTCTGACTCCCAGGCCCATGCTCTAACCACTAGGCCATGCTGCTTCTCAGGGAGAAATCTATTCTGTTTATCTTTGTAAAACTTAAGGTCTCACTACACCTATTCTCATGATATTGGAAAGAGCCCCAAAAGGCTTTCCTCTGAATGGATTTTAGACAGCTAATAATAGTAACTGTGGTATTTGTTAAGCACCATGTACCAGTCACTGTATTAAGCGCAAGGGTAGATCCAAGGTAATTAATAATGACGGTATTTGTTAATAATGTTGGTATCTGTTATGCGCTCACTATGTGCCGAGCACTGTTCTAAGCCCTGGGGTAGACACAGGGTAATAAGGTTGTCCCACGTGAAGCTCACAGTCTTAATCCCCATTTTACAGATGAGGTAACTGAGGCACAGAGAAGTTAAGTGACTTGCCCACAGTCACACAGCCGGCATATGGCAGAGCCGGGATTCGAACCCATCATCTCTGACTCCCAAGCCCATGCTCTTTCCACCGAGCCACGCTGCTTCTCACAAGCATTTACTATGTGCTTGTTAAGCACTTCCTATGTGCCAAGCACTGTTCTAAGCACTAGGGTAGATACAAGGTCATCAGGTTGTCTCACACAGGGCTCACAGTCTTCATCCCCATTTTACAGATGAGGTAATTGAGGCACAGAGAAGTTGTGACTTGCCCAAGGTCACACAGCTGACAAACGGCGGATCCGGAATTAGAATCCATGACCTCTGACTCCCAAGCCCGGGCTCTTTCCACTGAGGCACGCTGCTTGGACACAGTCCCTGTCCTACTTGGGGCTCACAGTTTTGATCCCCACTTTACACACGAGGTAACTGAGGCCTAGAGAAGTGAAGTGACTTGCCCAAAGTCTCCCAGCAGATAAGTGGCAGAGCTGGAATTAGAACCCAGTTCCTTCTGACTCCCAGGACTGGGCTCTCTCCACTAGACCAGCTGCCCAAAGTCATTAGTAGTCACGATTAGACTGTAAGCCCGTCATTGGGCAGGGATTGTCTCTATCTGTTACCGAATTGTACATTCTAAGCGCTTAGTACAGTGCTCTGCACATAGTAAGCGCTCAATAAATACTATTGAATAGAGGAGGCCCAGGAATCAAATAAAAATGAATCTCTTAAAATTCCAGAAAAGGTCTTTCATCTCCTGACTCACCAGAAATTCAGATCTAAATCGCGTCAGCCACCACACTAAAATGTCATTGATCCACAGGCAGTAAAAACTCCAGAGCAGCGTATTCCCCGTTCACAACCCTCCTCTTAATCAACCAATCAGTGGCATTTACTGAGTGCGTACGGTGTGCGGGGCGCTGTACTAAACAGAAGCAGTGTGGCGCAGTGGAAAGAGCACGGGCTTTGGAGTCAGGGCTCGTGAGTTCGAATCCCAGCTCTGCCACTTGTCGGCTGTGTGACTGTGGGCGAGTCACTTCACTTCTCTGTGCCTCGGTTCCCTCATCTGTAAAATGGGGATTAAGACCGTGAGCCCCACGTGGGACAACCTGATTCCCCTGTGTCTACCCCAGCGCTTAGAACGGTGCTCGGCACATAGTAAGCGCTTAACAAATACCAACATTATTATTAAACGCTTGGAAGAGTACAATATAGCAGTTGGTAGACACAACTTGCCTACAACGAGCTTAGGGTTTACAGGCCTCCTCCGACTTGGCAATTTGTCGGCTTCACGGCTATCGGTCCCCTCTCAGGATGGCACCTGGAGAGTTTGCAGTCCCCGATCAGTCTCCGCTATGGGAGGGAGAGTGAAGCAGAGGCCTGTCCAGTCCATTCCGAGCTTGGGCAGTGGCTAGCGGGCGGCAGGCCATCGGCTACAAGTCAGAACTCCCCCGCGCTGGGCAGTAGCGGCACCGGAGAGAGTCGAGGGTGGAGACTCAAGTTGATTGCGCGGAAAGAGGCGGTGGTCAACCACTGCCGGATTTTTACCGGGAAAACTCCGTGGAGCCACCAGAACGATGGCAGACGGAGGCGGGGTGTTCTGGGAGAGATGTGTCCATGGAGTCGCCATGGGTCGGACAGAACTCCACAGCAGAACGACAGCAACAACAACAACTATCGGCGGCCTCATTAATTCACGGTGGCGGCGCGCTCTCGACGGCTAAAAGAAGCAGTAGCAGTTTGGGGCAGATGGCGAAGGGTGCCTGGCTTCTTTTGATCTTTGAAAGTGCATCCAACAGCTGGCAACGCCTGGAGTCACCGGATATTTAACGAGGATAATGGTCCTTCTGACAATTAGCCAGAAAGAGACAGGAATGCAGATCTCACTTGCCTCCTTTTAAGGGTAAGCCACATGGCCTAGTAGATAGAGCCCAGGCCTGGGTGTCAGAAGGACCTGGGTTCTAATCTTGGCCCCGCTACTTATCTGCCGGATGGACCTTAGGCAAGTCATTTAACTTCTCTGGGCCTCAGTTCCCTCATCTGTAAAATGGGGATTGAGACTGTGAGCCCCACGTGAGACAGGAACTGTGTTCAACCTGATTAGCTTGGATCCACCCCACCGCCTGGAAAAAGGCTGGCACATAGTAAACGCTTAATAAATACGATTATTATTAGGGTTAATACTATTCTGTTGTACTGAATGGGAAGAAGTCCTGGAGCGCACACACATCTTCGAATCCACAACAAGGTTTTAAAGCCCACGTTGAAAACACGCTTTATAGTTACACCATAAGGTGAAAAAGAGATGAACGTGTGCAAGCGCTAACCTTTTGACCGTGCCTCATTCTCGTCTGTCCCTCCACTGACCCCGGCTCTCGCCCTACCTCTGGCCTCGAACGCCTTCCCTCCTCAAATCCGCCAAACAATCACACTTCCCCTCTTCAAAGCCCTACTGAGAGCTCACCTCCTCCAAGAGGCCTTCCCAGATTAAGCCCCCTTTTCCTCCCTTCCTCCTCCCCTCCCCATTCCCCCTACTCCCTCCCTGTGCTCTACATCCACCCCCACTGCCCCACGTCACTTGGGTATAGATGTACATATTTATTATTCTTTTTATTTGATTAAGTGCATATACCTATAATTCTATTTATACTGATGCTATTGATGCCTGTTTACTTGTTTTGTTGTCCGTCTCCCCCCTTCTAGACTGTGAGCCCATTGTCGGGTAGGGATTGTCTCTATCTGTTGCCGAATTTTACCTTCCAAGAACTTAGTACTGTGCTCTACACATTAAGTGCTCAAAAAAAACCGAGTGAATGAATGAAAGTAGGCTAGTATGAAAATATTTTTAATTTATAAAATTACAAAATCTGTGATTTAATGTTATTCGTTTATATTCATGTCTTCCCCCCCCCTCTAGACTGCAAGCTCATTGTAGGCAGGGAACGTGTCCGCGTACTGTCATATTGTATTCTCCCAAGTGCTTAGAACAGTGCACACAGTAAGCACTCACCGTAGGCAGGGATTCTCTTTGTTGCCGAATTGTACTTTCCTAGCACTTAGTACAGTGCTCTGCACACAGTAAGCACTCAATAAATACGATTAAATGAATGAATGAAATCATATAATCAGGTTGGACACAGTTCCTGTCCCACATGGGACTCACAGTCTTTTCCCCATTTTTTTTTATAGATGAGGTCACCGAGGCCCAGAGAAGTGAAGTGATTTGCCCAAAGTCAACACAGCAGAGACGTGACAGAGCTGGATTTAGAATCCAGATCCTTCTGTCAGGCCTGGTCTCTAGCCACTAGGCCACACTGCTTCTTAATCACAACAACTTCTTAATTACAACAACATGGCTGATACTAATCCATCAACCAAAGGATTTACTAAGGACTTACTGTGTACAGTGCGCCATACTAAGGGCGTGAGAGAGGAATAATAATAATGTTGGTATTTGCTAAGCGCTTACTATGTGCCGAGCACTGTTCTAAGCACTGGGGCAGATACAGGGTCATCAGGTTGTCCCACGTGAGGCTCACAGTTAATCCCCATGTTACAGGTGAGGGAACTGAGGCACCGAGAAGTCAAGTGACTTGCCCACAGTCACACAGCCAAGTGGCAGAGCCTGGATTCGAACTCATGGCCTCTGACTCCCAAGCCTGTGCTCTTTCCACTGAGCCAGGATGTGTCTATCAACTCTGTATTATTGTACTCTACCAAGTACTTAGTACAGTGCTCTGCACACAGTAAGCGCTCAATAAATACAATTGCTTGAACAATGGGGTTGGTAGACATGATCTCTGACCTTAAAGAATTTAAATAAGTCACACACAGATAGAGGTCTCCCCTTGTGTTTAAAATGGACAGAGAACTCAATCAATTGATGGTACTGATTGAGCTCCTACTAAATGCAGAGCACCATATTAAGCATTTACATTTATTTCCCAGTCCCAGTCCCTAATCCAGAGCCGTGGTAATAATAATGACAATAATAATTCTGGTGTTTAAGTGCTTACTATGTGCAGGCACTAATATTAAGGGCCGGGGTTGGATACAGTGAAGAGCATGGCTCAGTAGAAAAGCCCGGGCTTGGGAATCAGAGGTCATGGGTTCTAATCCCCGCTCTGCCGCTCGTCAGCTGTGTGACTTTGGGCAAGTAACTTAATTTCTCTGTGCCTCAGTTACCTCATCTGGAAAATGGGGATTAAGACTGTGAGCCCCACGTGGGACAACCTGATTACCCTGTATCTACCCCGGCGCTTAGAACAGTGCTCTGCACACAGTAAGCGCTTAACAAATACCAACATTATTATTATCATTATTATTAAAATGGGGATTAAAACTGTGAGCCCCACGTGGGACAACCTGATCACCTTGTATCTCCGCCAGCGCTTAGAGGAGTGCTTTGCACATAGTAAGCACTTAACAAATAGCACCATTATTATTATTATTATACCGGCAAATCGGGAGAGACGCAGAGTGTGTGGCCGGTCAGACCAGGGCTGACTTTAGACATGTGGGGGGTTTCTGAGGCCAGAGAAACATTAACTGCCCACTCATAACGGAAGCTCCTGGTAGGCTCTTCTTTCCCAAGTGGTAACCTTAGTTACTGACCCCTTCAGGGTCACTCAATAAATATAGCGCCTACAATCCAGGAGGCCTTCCCAGACTAAACCCCCACTTTCCTCTTCTCCTACAATTATTCTCACCCCCCTTCAAATCCTTATTGAAGGCACATCACCTCCAAGAGGTCTTCCCTGACTAAGCCCTCTTTCCCTTTTCTCATTCATTCTTTCAACTGTATTTATTGAGCACTAACCGTACGCAGAGCACTGTACTAAGCTCTTGGAAAGTACAATTCGACCACAGAGAGAAACAATCCCTACCCAACAATGAGTTCCCTTCTGCGTCGCCCAGATTTGCTCCCTTTATTCATCCCTCGTCCCAGTCCCCCACCACTTATATCCAGATCTGTTAATTATTTATGCCTACTAATGTCTGTCTCTCCAACTGTAGACTCTAAGCTCATTGTGGGCAGGGAATGTATCTGTTCACTGTTGTATTATATGGAAGCGACTCTACGGCACTTAATAATAATAATAAACCCTCCCACATGAAGCAGCGTGGCTCAGTGGAAAGAGCCTGGGCTTCGGAGTCAGAGGTCATGGGTTCGACTCCCGGATCTGCCCCTTGTCAGCTCTGTGACTGTGGGCGAGTCACTTCACTTCTCTGGGCCTCAGTGACCTCATCTGTAAAATGGGGATTAACTGTGAGCCTCACGTGGGACGACCTGATGACCCTGTATCTCCCCAGCGCTTAGAACGGTGCTCTGCACATAGTAAGCGCTTAACAAATACCAACGTTACGACAATCCTCTGCACACAGTAAGCGCTCAATAAATAGGATTGAATGAATGAATTCTACCACACCTTCACTACAATTGCAAGTGTGGGCAGTGGGATAATAATAATAATAATAAAGATAATGGTATTTAATAAACACTTACTATGTTGTCTTGTCCTGTCATTTCATCAAGTCATTTCCAACCCATAGCGACACCACGGACGCATGTCTCCCAGAAGGTCCCACCTCCATCTGCAATCATTCTGGTAGTGGATCACAGAGTTTTCTTGGTAAAAATCCAGAAGTGGTTCACCATTGCCTCCTTCCGCGTAGTAAACTCGTGTATCCACCCTCGACTGTCTCCCATGCCGCCGCTGCCCGGTACGGGGGAGTTTTGACTTGTAGCAGATGACTTACCCCTCGCTAGCCACTGCCCGAGCTCCGAATGGCACGGACAGGCCTCTGCTTCACTCTCCCTCCCGTAGCCGAGACGGGTAGAGGACTGGAAACTCTCCAGGTGCCACCCTGAGAGAGGAAGCGTTGGGGGTAGATACAAGGTAATCACGTTTTCCAGCTGGGTTCACACTCTTAATTGCCATTTTACAGATGAGGTAACCGAAGCACAGAGAAGTTAAGTGGTTTGCCCAAGGTCACACAGCAGACATTGGTGGAGGCCCAGATTGCTACTGCAACCTCCTCTTGTTCCCCTTTCATAAAATAATAATAATAATAATGTTGATATTTGTTAAGTGCTTGCTGTATGCCAAGCCCTGTACTAAGCACTGGGGTGGGTGCAAGCAAATCGGGTTGGACACATTCCCTGTCCCTTGTGGGGCTCAAAGTCTCAATCCCCATTTCCAGATGAGGTAACTGAGGCTCAGAGAAGTGAAGTGACTTGCCTGAGGTTACGCAGCAGTCATGTGGCGGAGTAGGATTAGAACCCATGACCTTCTGACTCCCAGGCTTGGTCACCGTGTGTTGACAGTGCTCCCTGAGCAAGCACGTCCTTGCCACTACCCATCTGACAATTCTTCCTAAGCAAAAGCTGCCCTCCCATCCCATCCTGACAGTGCTCCCTTAGCAATCACCTCCTCACTGCCTCTCCTGCATAGTGCTCCCTGAATAATCACCACCCGGTTAACCTGCCCTGACAGTGCCCCCTGAGCGATCACCTCCTCACTGTCGTTCCCTTACAGTGCTCCCTGAATCATCATCACTCGACCTTGCCTTGACAGTGTTCCCTGAGCAATCACCTTCTTGTCCCTGCCCATCTGACAATACTTTCTAAGCAAAAACTGCCCTTCCACCACTCCCTGACGGGGCTTGGCATACCGGTTACAGCCCAGGCCTGCGAGTCACAATAATAATGTTGGTATTTGTTAAGCGCTTACTATGTGCAGAGCACTGTTCTAAGCGCTGGGGTGGATACAGGGGAATCAGGTTGTCCCATGTGACGCTCACAGTGAATCCCCATTTTATAGATGAGGTCACTGAGGCCCAGAGAAGTGAAGTGACTCGCCCACAGTCACCCAGCTGACAAGTGGTCGAGCCGGGATTCGAACCCATGACCGCTGACTCCCAAGCCCGGGCTCTTTCCACTGAGCCACGCCGCTTCTCCAAGATCACAAGATCATGAGCTCCAATCCTGACTCCGCCACTTGTCTGCTCTGTGACCTTGGGCAAGTCACTTCACTTCTCTGGGCCTCAGTTCCCTTATAATAATAATAATGATGGTATTTGTTCAGCACTTACTATGTGCCAAGCACTGTTCTAAGTGCAGGAGTAGATACAAGGTAACCAGATTGTCCCACGTGGGGCTCACAGTCCTAATCTCCATTTGACAGATGAGGGAACTGGGGCACAGAGAAGTTAAGTGACTTGCCCGAGGTCACGGGGCAGACATGTGGCGGAGCCGGGGTTAGAACCCATGACCTCTGACTCCCAAGTCCATGCTCTTTCCACTAAGCCAAACCTTATCTGAAAATAGGGGATTGAGACTGTGAGCCCCACATGAGACAGGGATTGTGTCCAAACTGGTTTGCTTGTATCCACCCCAGTGCTTAGTCCATTCATTCATTCAATTGTATTTATTGGGTACTTACTATGTGCAGGGCACTGTACTAAGTGTTTGGAAAGTACAATTCAGCAGCAGAAACAATCCCTACCCAACAACTGGTTTACAGTCTAGAAGGGGGAGACAGACAACAAAACAAAATAAAACTGTACAGTACCTGGCACAGAGTAAGTGCTTAACAAATGTCATAATTATTAATAATTATTAGTGCTCCATGAACAATTGTCCATTTTGGTGCCCAGCCTGTGCCAGTGATGCACCCAAAGCAATCACTTCACTTCTTTGTGCCTCAGTGACCTCATCTGTCAAATGGGGATTAAGATTGTGAGCCCCACGTGGGACAACCTGCTTACCTTGTATCTACCCCAGTGCTTAGAGCAGTGTATGGCACGTAGTAAGCACTTAAAAAATTTCATTCAATAGTATTTATTGAGCGCTTACTATGTGCAGAGCACTGTACTAAGTGCTTGGAATGTACAGATCGGTAACAGATACAGTCCCTGCCCTTTGGTAAAATGGTAAAAATACCATTATTATTATAAGTATTATAATGATTATTCTTTTCCCAGTGCCAAGGGTACCTCTGTTGACCGGTGACTTGATCCTGACAACAGAAACTCTGTGGAGGAATTGATCCTAGGGCTGGTGATTTGAGCCATGCCGGTCACGAACTCTCGTCCCTGCCCGTCGCACAGCGAGAAGGTGGGCATTAGAGGAGCGAAGTGTGCGGACTGGCTTAGAGTAGGAGCGTAGTGAGGTGAAGTAGGAGAGGGCAAGGGGATTGACGGCTTTAAAGAGGTGATTGAGGGCTTTAAGTTACCACTGCTAAGCGCTTGGGAGAATACGCTTCCAATGCCACTGTAGTCTACTCTACCAAGTGCTTAGCACAGAGCATGCAGTGAGCAGTCAGTAAATACCTTTACAACGGCTCTCCTTGAATCAAAAAAGGGGTTTTCTTTATTGACTGACCTCAATATTTTACAGATTTTGGTTCTTTTGATGGTCTTCAAGTAGGAGATTGGTGCCAGGTTTTCTTACACGTTTTCAGCCCCACAGATGGCTCCAATTAAAAAGCCATTACAAGTTCAGAACGTGAAACCAATTGGCGACGAGGTTCTCAGATAGCTCTCTATAGCACGGACGTCTCAGTACTGTCACACGAATGCTATTTTGACCCGGGTGGTGCTTGCCTGCCAGTGATTCGGTTGAAACTGTTGAAATAAATGCTTCCAGACTCATTTAGACCCTAGAAAACAGCATCGATACTTCGTCGTTTGATCGGGGAAGTGGGTTTGTTTACTAAATTCCACAGGGTAAAGGGGGTTTACCCCGGTAAACTGGAAGTTCTTCAAGGCAGGGATGGCTCAGGAAAGTCAGTCAGTCAGTAGGATTTAATAATAGTAATAATAATGGTATTTGTTAAGTGTTTACTGTGTGCCAGACACTGTACTAATTGCTGGGGTGAAGAGGGTTGGACACAGTCCCTGTCCCATGTGGGGCTCATAGTCTCAATCCCCATTTTACAGATAAGGTAACTAAGGCACAAAAAAGTGAAATAATGATCATAATAATTAATTATGTTACTTGTTAAGCACTTACTATGCACCAAGCACTGGGATAGATAGTAGGTAATCAGGTTGTCCCATGTGGGGCTCACAGTATGAATCCCCATTTTACAGATGAGGTAAGTGAGGCCCAGAGAAGTGAAGTGACTACGCAGCAGACAAGTGGTGGAGCTGGAGTTAAAACCCATAACCCTCTAACTCCCAGCCCATCCGCTATCCACTATGCCAGGCTGACACGAGAAGCAGCATGGTGTAGTGGAAAGACCTGGGAGATGGAAGACCTGGGTTCTAATCCCTCCTCCGCCAATTATCTGCTCTGTGACCTTGGCCAAGTCACTTTACCTCTCTGTGTCTAAGCTCCCTCAGCTGCAAAATGGAGATTCAAGGCCTGTTCTCCCTCCTACTTAGACTGTGAGCCCCTTGTGGGACCTGATTATATTGTCTCTACTCCAGCGCTTAGTATAGTGTCAGACACATAGTAAGTGCTTACCAAAAACCCTTCTTCTTTCTCCTCCTCCTCCTCCTTTTCTTCTTCTTCTTCTACTTCTTCTCCTTCTTCTCCTCCTCCCCCCCTTCCTCCTCCTCCTTTCTCCCCTTCCTCCTTTTCCTCCTCTTCCTCCTCCTTTTTCTTATTGTTGTTGTTGTTGTTGTTCTCCTCCTTCAACTTCTTCTCATTCTTCTCCTCCTCCTCTCCGTCCACTAGCCCATGTTCCTTGTGTCCAACGATCCGTTTGGGACAGTGTCTTCAGTGAGTCAGTTGGTAAGATCAATTTGGTCCATCTGGTTCCCTTATGCCAGGGTTTCCAGCTAATTAGTAAAAAAGCCTCGAAATGTGATTTTTAACGATCTAGATATTAAAGCATTATGTCCGAGTGGCAGTGAATAGCATGCTCACTTTGGCTTCGAACTTTATTTTCATCGATTTTACAACTCAGAATGTTTTAAGGGCAGTTTCCAAATACTGAGCCAAGCAGAACGGGGAGAGAGTGTGGCCCATTGAAAAGAGAATGGTATGAGAAGTAATAATAATAATAATTGTGTTATTTGTTAAGTGCTCAGACACTGTTTTAAGCACTGGTGGGGAGGGGAAATACAAGCAAATTGGGTTGAGCACAGTTTCTGTTCCACTTTGGGCTTGTGCTCTTAATCCCCATTTTTCAAATGAGGTAATTGAGGTGCAGAGAAGCAAAGTGACTTGCCCAAGGTAATAATAATAATAATAATGTTCGTATTTGTTAAGCGCTTACTATGTGCAGAGCACTGTTCTAAGCGCTGGGGTAGACACAGGGGAATCAGGTCGTCCCACGTGGGGCTCACGGTCTTAATCCCCATTTTCCAGATGAGGGAACTGAGGCACAGAGAAGTGAAGTGACTCGCCCACAGTCACACAGCTGACAAGCGGCAGAGCCGGGGTTCGAACCCATGACCTCTGACTCCAAAGCCCGCTCTCTTTCCACTGAGCCAGGCTCCTTCTCTAGCATACAAGTGGCAGAGCCTGGGTTAGAACGCATGACCTTCTGAGTCCTAGGACGGGGCTCTAGCCACTAGGCCATGTCGCTTTAGGAGTCCTGGATTCTAGCAGGGAAGCAGCGTGGCTCAGTGGAAAGAGCCCGGGCTTGGGAGTCAGTGGTCATGGGCTCTAATCCCAGCTCTGCCACTTGTCAGCTGTGTGACTTTGGGTAAGTCACTTCACTTCTCTGTGCCTCAGTTACCTCATCTGTAAAATGGGAATAAAGACCGTGAGCCTTACGTGGGACAACGTGATTACCCTGTATTTCCCCCAGCACTTAGAACAGTGCTCGGCACATAGTAAGCGCTTAAAAAATAACAACATTATCATTATTATTAGTAGTACTGTGTCCACCATTCACCTGGTCTGAGGCCTTGAGCAGGTCACCTCACCTATTATTACGTATTCAGTCTATCACCAAATCCTGTCATTTCAACCTTCCCAACATCATTAAAATCCATCCTTTCCCCTCGATCCATGGCATAGTGGAGAGTGCAGAGGCTTGGGAGTCAGGAGGTCCTGGGTTCCAATTCCGACTCTGCAACATGTCTGCTGTGTGACCTTGAGCAAGTCACTTCACTTCTCTGCTCCTCAGTTACCGCATCTGGAAAATGATTATTGAGGCTGAGATCTCCAGGTGAGACAGGGACTGAGTCCAACCCTATTTGCTTGTTTCCACCCCAGTGCTTAGTACAGTGTCTGGCACATAGTAAGCACTTAACAAATACCATTATTATTAGTATTATCCAATAAATACGATTGAATGAATGAATGAGAATGAATCCATCTGAATGACCACTGTGTTGATCCAAAGATTTATCCTTTCCCACCTTGACTACTGCATCAGTGTCCTTGCTGACCTCCCTGCCTCCTGTCTCTCCCCACTCCAGTCCATATTTCACTCTGCTGCCCAGATCATTTTTCTACAGAAACATTCAGTCCATGTTCCCCCACTCCTCAAGACCCTCCAGTGATTGCCCATCCACCTCCAAATCCAACCAAAACTCCTCACTGTTGCCTTTAAAACACTCAATCTTCTTGGTCCCTCTTACCTTACCTTGCTGATTTCCAACTGCAAACCAGCAGGCTCACTTCATTCCTCTAAAGTCACTGTACCTCAGTCTCATCTATCTCACTGCGAACTTCCTTTTCTCCTCTTCTTTCAAACATGTCCATGTTGCCCCTATCCTAAAAAAACCCTCCCTTGACCCCACAGTTCCCTCCAGTTATCACCCCATCTCCCTCCTATCATTCCTTTCCAAACTTCTTGAGCGAGCAAGACACCCACTGTCTCAAGTTCCTCTCCTCCACTTCTCTCCTTGACCCCCTCCAATCTGGCTTCCAACCCCTTCGCTCCACAGAAACCGCCCTCTCAAAGGTCACAAATGACCTCCATCTTGCCATATTCAACAGCCTCTGCTCCATCCTAATCCTCCTCAACCTCTCAAGTGCTTTGGACACTTTGGACCACCCTCTTCTCCTGGAAACATTATCCAAACTCGATTTCATTGACCCTGTCCTCTCCCACTTCTCCTATCTCTCTGGCCTCTCCTTCTCCGTCTCCTTCATGGGCTCCTCCTCTGCCTCCCACCCCCTAACTGTGGGGGTCCCTCAAGGCTCAGTTCTGGGTTCCCTTCTCTTCTCCATCTACACCCACTCCCTTGGAGAACTCATTCGCTCCCATGGCTTCTTCTACCACCTCCCTGCCATTGATTCCCAAATCTACATCTTCTCGTTCTCTCTCCCGTTCTCTCTCCCGTTCTCTCTCCCTCTCTGCAGCCTCACATTTCCTCCTGCCCCCAGAACATCTTTAACTGGATGTCCTGCCATCACCTCAGGACTTTCTGACTCCCAGGTCTACGCTCTATCTGCGAGGCCGTGCTTCTTCTCTACACATCATCACTAGACAACGTTCTTGTCTCTGTCCCACTCACTGTGCCTGACAGAGGAGGGAGAGAGGCATCTTTTTCCCATTTAACTGATGAGGAAACTGAGGCCCAGAGAATTAAGTGACTTGGTCAGTCACAAAGTTCAATCATTCATTCATTCAATCGTATTTATTGAGTTCCTGCTGTGTGCAGAGAACTGTACTAAGGGCTTGGAAAGTACAATCCAGCAACAGATAGACAATCCCTGCCCACAGTGGGCTCAAAGTCTAGAAGGGGGGAGACAGACATCAAAATAAGTAAACAGGCATCAATAGCATCAATATAAATAATTAGAATTAGAGATATACATACACATTAGAACAAGTAAAACAGCCATTAATATAAATAAATAGAATTATAGATATGTACATATTTTAAAAAGTGCTGTGGGGTGGGAAGTGGGTAGAGCAAAAGGAGTGAGTTGGGGCAAGGTGAGAGGGGGGGAAGCTGAGGAAAGGGGGTGCTTAGTCTGGGAAGACCTCAAAGTTGATCTCACAGTGTGTCGAAACCTGCTTCTGCAAATTCAAAGGGGGAGGGACCGGTGGTGAGGTTAACTGATGCATGTGGGAGTGTTTAGCTACACTTATCAAATGAGAAAATCTATTTTTCTGAACATTATCCACATTGATTGGTGGCTTGTCTCATATTTGCTGGATAATTCACAAGCCTCTTTTCTACAATTTAACTTTGCTAAGCTCACTGTGGGCAGGGAACGTGTTCGCCAACACTGTTGTAATATACTCTCCCAAGTGCTCAGTACAGTGCTCTGCACATAATAAGCATTCTATAAATGCCATTGATGCAGTTGCTGATGACAAGCAGGGGTATTCTCAGTATGCAGCAAACAGGAAAGATAGGTTTTTCTGATCAATGGTTCTGTTATGACCAGCAATCCTGATGACTGAAAATACTCCGTGGAAGATAATAATAACAATAATATGATCAATCAACCAATCAATAGCATTTATTGAGCATCTACTGAAGCAGAACAGTATACTAAGCTTTTAGGAGAGTCCAGTGGAGTTAGCAGACCTTTAGTTGACCCTTAAATAGTTAACAATTTTTCAAGGGACACGGGCATTTAACTAATTTACAGAAGGGAGGAAGGAGAAAATGGGAATACATGCAGGAATTAGTACTTAAGTAATTGGATATGTAAAATATGTACCTAAGTGCTATGGGAGATTGCGAATACACGATATTAAATAATATTAAATATTAAATAATACCGTCACCATCCGTGCTTCAGCAGGCCCTGTAGCTTTAAGGAAAAGCAATTTCCTTTAAGAGTGGATGGATTTTTATTTTTTCAGTTTCTCTTATGGTAACTCAACACCACAAAACCCAAAACTGTGCCTCAAGATAACTAAACTGCCTGAAACAGTTAGGGAAAATTCAACCATAACATTAGAAAGCTAAGTATAACCCACTTAAACTTCTTAGTCGTGCCAGAAGGAAACAGGTGGGCAATCCTCTAGTGAGTTTTAGATGTAGTAAGCAGCTTGTAGCGAGAACTTCATGACACTAACCATTACAACGCAAACAACAAGCTCTTCGTTTAATTCTGTAATCCGAGAGGGGCACCGGGTATTTCAGAATTCCTCTGAGACAGTCAAATGACTTATTGATCTATTGATTAAAAAATGTCAGTGGTCAAAGGCAAACGTTATGCTGCCTTAGAAATATCTGTCAAAAGCCTCTATGAACATAAGAGCTAATAAAAGGAAAAAGCTAATCTGACAGATATACCAAGGTTCATTTTACAATATTGTGCTACATTCAGAAGCACTTCATCCAAAACTTGTCAGAATCAATAAGTCAGCGAAGTTTCGGTTCTCTAGAAGGGATGGTGTAGAAAATATATTTTGAAATAGCAATTAATGTGTGCACTAAGTTTTGAAAGAAAAATCGTCTTAGATTCAGGCAGTAATCTCTATGGAATTCTGATTTTTTTTTAAAGGCAACTTTTTGGCAAATTGTGAAGTCAATTTAAATTTGATATTCTCCAAATTCAGTATGATTATACCATGATGATATAATGGCCTTTAATTTGAAGTCAATTATATTTTGCCACAGAGAAAGTGGCAGAGAGTAGAGATTTAATTTCAAGAAAGCCTATGGAAACTTGATTTTCATTCTCCTCTTAGATCAATCAATCAATAAGCAGGGTCGCTTAGTGTCTAGAGCACGGGCTTGGGAATCGGAGGACATGGGTTCTAATCCTGGCTCTGCCACTTTTCTGCTGTGTGACCTTGGACAAGGCACTTAACTTGTCTGTGCCTCAGTTACCTCATCTGTAAAATGGGGATTAAGATTGTGAGCCCCACGTGGGACAACCTGATGACCTTCTATTTACCCCAGCATTTAGAATAATGCTTGGCACATAGTAAGTGCTTAACAAATACCATAAGTATTATCCCAGACTAAGCCCCTCTTATCCTCAGCTCCCCCTCCTTCTGCATCACCTTGACTCTCTCCCTTTGCCCTTCCCTCCCTCTCCCCACCCCACAGCACTTATGTGCATATATATATATATAATTTTTTTATATTGATGCCTGTTTACTTGTTTTGATATGTATATACCTATAAATCTATTTGTATTGATGCCCGTATACTTATTTTGATGTCTGCATCCCCCCTTCTAGACTGTAAGCCCAGCGTGGGCAGGGACTGTCTCCCTTTATTGCTGAACTGTACTTTCCAAGCACTTAGTACAGTGCTCGGCACTCAGTAAGCTCTCAATAAATATTTATTAATAATAATAATAATGTTGGTATTTGTTAAGCATTTACTATGGGCAGAGCACTGTTCTAAGGAATGGGGTAGATATAGGGTAATCAGGTTGTCCCACATGAGGCTCACACTCTTAATCCCCATTTTTACAGATGAGGGAACTGAGGCACGGAGAAGTTAAGTGACTTTCCCACAGTCACATAGCTAAGTGGCAGAGTCGGGATTCGAACCCATGACCTCTGACTCCCAAGCCCGGGCTCTTTCCACTGAGCCGTGCTGCTTCTCTTTATTAAGTACTTACTCTCTGTAATAATAATAATGATAATGTTGGTATTTGTTAAGCGCTTACTATGTGCCGAGCACTGTTCTAAGCGCTGGGGTAGACATAGGGGAATCAGGTTGTCCCACGTGAGGCTCACAGTCTTAATCCCCATTTTACAGATGAGGGAACTGAGGCACAGAGAAGTTAAGTGACTTGCCCACAGTCACGCAGCCGACAAGTGGCAGAGCTGGGATTCAAACTCATGAGCCCTGACTCCAAAGCCCGTGCTCTTTCCACTGAGCCACGCTGCTCAGTGGAATATACTTGGTGCTTGAGAGAGAGTTTAAAGGTGGAAGTTGTCACGGTCCCTGATCTCAGAAAGTTTGCAATCTAGAGGAGGAAACAGACATTAAAATGAATTATCAGTTGAGGGAAGGGAGGCATAAGGGTTTTAAGGATAAGTACATAAATCCGTGTGTGTGTGTATGTGTGTGTGTGTGTGAGAGAGAGAGAGAGAGAGAGAGAGAGAGAGAGAGAGAGAGGAGAGAGAATTAGTACTTACTGCTTAGGTGAAACAGAAGTGCTGAAATGACAGTTGTGGAGAGGGAATAAGGAGAGGAGATGTGGGATTAATCAGAGAAGTCTTCCTGGAGATGAGCTCTTTAGAAATGATTTGAAAATGGGAGGACTGGTGGTCTGTTGGATGTGATGATAATAATAATGATGGTATTTGTTAAGCCCTTACTATTTGCCAAGCACTCCTCTGAGCACTGAGATAGATACAAGGTCACCAGGTTGTCCCACATGGGGCTCACAGTCTTAATCCCCATTTTACAGATGAGGTAACCGAGGCACAGGGAAGTGAAACAACTTGCCCAAAGTCACACAGCTGATAAGTGGCGGAGCCAGGATGAGAACCCACAATTTCTGACTCCCAAGCCCGTGTGCTTTCCATTAAGTCATGCTGCTTCTCTGTGATAGGGGAAAGAGTTCAAGGAGGGAGAGAAGGAGTGATTAAGAGGCCAGAGAAGAGATAAAGCAATTTCCTATAAGAGTGGATGGATTTTAATTTTTTCAGTTTCTTTTATGGTAACTCAACACCACAAAACCCAAAACAGTGCCTCAAGATACCTAAACTGCCGGAAACAGGGAAAACTTAACCATAACTTTAGAAAGCTAAGTATAACCCACTTAAACTTCTTAGGCGCGCCAGAAGAAAACAAGTGGGCAATCCTCTAGTTTTAGATGCAGTAAGCAGCTTGTAGCGAGAACTTCTTGACACTAACCATTACAATGAGGCAGAACGGGTAAGTTGGCTTGGGAGGAGCCAAAACCCATGAGTTGGAGTGTAGTGAGAGAGGAGCGGTGATAGGTGATGGAGTGCTGTAAAATCAGGGGTCGGGAATTTCTTTTTGATATGCTTAGTGGATAAGAGCCCAGGCCTGGAAGTCAGAAGGTCATGGGTTCTAATTCCCGCTCTGCTACTTGTCTGCTGTGTGATCTTGGGAAAACCCCTTTGCTTCTCTGTGCCTCAGTTCCCTCATCTGTAAAATGGGGATTAAGAATGTGAGCCCCACGCGGGACAACCTGATTACCTTGTATCTACTTCAGTGCTTAGAACAGTGCTTGGCACATAGTAAGTGCTTAGTAAATACCACCATCATCATCATCCCAGACTAATAATAAGGTTGGTATTTGTTAAGCGCTTACTATGTGCAGAGCACTGTTCTAAGCGCTGGGGTAGACACAGGGGAATCAGGTTGTCCCACGTGGGGCTCACAGTCTTCATGCCCATTTTCCAGATGAGGTAACTGAGGCACAGAGAAGTGAAGTGACTTGCCCAAGGTCACACAGCAGACAAGTCCAGAGCTGGGATTTGAACTCATGACCTCTGACTCCAAAGCCCATGCTCTTTCCACTGAGCCACTAAGCCCCCTTTTCCTCAGCTCCCCCTCCCACCCCTATCGCCTCGACTCCCTCCCTTTGCTCTACCCTCCCTCCCCACCACACAGCACTTTTGTGTATATATGTACATATCTATAATTCTATTTATTTATATTAGTGCCTGATAACTTGTTTTATGTGTATATATCTATAATTCTATTTATTTACACTGTTGCTACTGATGCTATTGATACTATTGATGTCTGCATCGCCCCCTTCCAAACTGTGAGCCCACTGTGGGCAGGGATTGTCTCTTCTGCTGAATTGTACTTTCCAAGCGATTAGTAGAGTGCTCTGCACACGGTATGCAGTCAATAGATATGATTGATTGATTTATTCTCTGTGCCTCAGTTACCTCATCTGTAAAATAGGGAATAAGACTGTGAGCCCTATGTAGGGCAGGGACTGTGACCAACCTGATTTGCTTGTATGCACTCCAGTTCTCAGTACAGTGCCTGGCACACAGTAAGTGCTTAACAAATACCATAATTATTACTGTTATTTTTATTATTATCATGTGGAGCTGGAACCATTGGTAGCTATTTAAAATTGGGGATGCATGCATAGAATCATATTTTAGAAGACTGATCTAGGCAGCAGAGTGATTTTTAGACCTAAACGGGGAGAGTTTCTTCTGAAACCACCAACTAATCTTGGTTTCTCGACCTCCGTCTTTTCTCCGGGTTCCTACATTTCGGCTGATCTTTCTCAGTTTCTTCTACTGACTCCTCCCCCGCCTCCCAACTTTTTACAGTGGAGGTCCCTCAAGTGTAAATTCTGGATTCCCTGCTCTTCTCGGTCTACACGGATTTCCTTGGAGAACTCATCCACTTTTAAGGTTTCCATAACATTGCTAGGCCTATGACCCCAAATCCAAGTGACCATCCCTGACTTCTCTTCCTTTCTCCAGTCAGACACTTTCTCCCTCCAAGACACCTCTCCACGGATGCCAGTCAGTCAGTTGTACTTATTGAGTGCTTACTGTGTGCAGAGCGCCGTAGTAAGCGCTTGGGTGAGTACAGAACAATAGAACAGACATTCCCTGCCCCCAGCGTTCTTACAGCCTAGAGGGGGAGACAGACATTAATATAAATAAATAACTTACAGATATGTACGTAAGTGCTGTGAGGCTAGGAGGGGGGTAAATGAAGGGAGCAAGTCATGGCGATGTAGCAAGGAATGGGAGAGGAGGAAAGGAAGGTTTAGTCAGGGAATGCCTCTTGGAGGAGATGGCCTCCAATAAGGCTTTGAAGGTGGGAAAAGTCATTGTCGGATATGGGGAGGGAGAGCGTTCCAGGCCCGAGGCAGGACGTGGGTGAGAGGTCTGCAGTGAGATAGACAAGACCAAGGTACAGTGAGAAGGTTAGCATTAGAGGAGTGAAGTGTGTGGGCCCGTTGTAGTAGGAGAGCAGCGAGGTGAGGTAGAAGGGGGCAAGGTGATGGATGGCTTTAAAGCCAATGGTGAGGAGTTTCTGTTTAATATGGAGGTGGATGGGCAACCACTCGAGGTTCTTGAGGAGCGGAGAGATGTGGACTGAAAGATTTTTGCAGAAAAATGATCCGGGCAGCAGAGTGAAGTATGGACTAGAGTGGGGAGAAAGAGGAGGCAGGGAGGCTGGAAGGCTTGTCCTGTTTGTATCCCAAGTTCTAGATGTCCCAAATGGAACTTCTCATCTTCCCTTTTAGGGAAGCAGCGTGGTTTAGTGGCAAGAGCACTGGCTTGGGACTCAGAGGTCATGGGTTCTAATCCTGACTCTGCCACTTGTCAGCTCTGTGACTTTGGAGAAGTCACTTCACTTCTCTGTGCCTCCGTGACCTCATCTGTAAAATGGGGATTAAAAGTGTGAGCCCCACAGGGGACAACCTGATTACCTTGAATCTACCCCAGTACTTAGAACAGTGGCTTGGAGCTCAACAAACACCATCATTATTATTAAATCCTCTCTTCCAACAAACCTACCCATCGTAGTAGATAATTCAACCCCAGCCTCTCTGTCTTAGAAGTTCCAATCCTGGCATTATTCATGACTCTCTTTTTCAACTTCCAGCTTCAGTCAAACACCATTCTTCCTATGTAGCGCTTCCTACATCAACCCATTCCTCTCAAACCAGACCGTCATGACAGTGTCCAGGTTCTTGCCAAATGGAACGCGGATTATCATATCGGCCTCCTTTCTGGTCTCCTTGCCTCTCGCCTCTCCCCTACCCAGTTCTCATATTTCACACTACTGTTTTCCAGCTGTGCCTTGCTCTCTGACTCTTCCACTTCTGTCCTCTTACTCAAGTTGTTCCACCAGCCTGAAACTCCTCCCCAGAGAGATCCCCGCTCTCCCCACCTTCAAAGCCCTCCTAAAATCCCATCTCTTCCAACAAGCCTTCCCTGACTAACTTTCAAAAACCGGGTCACATAATATAATCAGTCACCTCAGGCATTTGCCTATTTATTTATTCATATCTTCCCTCTAGACTATAAGATCTTAGTGGGCAGCGAATGAGTCTACCAACTCTGCTATAATAATGATAAGAAAAAAATAATAATCAAATGGCATTTCCTAAGTGCTTACTAAGTGCTGGGGTGGATACAAGCAAATCGGTTTGGACAGGTTCTCTGTCCCACATGGGACTCTCAGTCTTAATCCCTATTTTACAGATGAGATAACTGAAGCACAGTGACATGCCCAAGGCCACACAGCAGATAGGTGGAGGAGCCGGAATTAGAACCCGTGATCTTCTGACCCCCAGGCCTGTGCTCTATCCACTACGCCATACTCCTTCCCTAACAAGTGCTTGGTGTCGTGCTCTGCACATTCATTCATTCAATTGTAATTATTAAGCGCTTACTTGTGTGAAAAGCACTGTACTAAGCACTTGGGAGAATACGAAACAACAGTAAACAGACACATTCCCTGCTCACAACGACAGTAAGCACTCAATAAATACCAACGGTTGCTTAATTGAGCTTCTCTCCCCACTTATGTATTTGTAGTATAATACAAATACAAAGACACTTCCCTTCATTTACCCCCCTTCTAGCCTCACAACACTTACATACGTATCTGTAAGTTATTTATTTATATTAATGTCTGTCTCCCCCTCTAGGCTGTAAGAACGCTGTGGGCAGGGAATGTGTCTGTTCTATTGTTCTGTACTCACCCAAGCGCTTACTACAGCACTCTGCACACAGTAAGCACTCAATAAGTACAATTGACTGACTGGCATCCGTGGAGAGGTGTCTTGGAGGGAGAAAGTGTCTGATTGGAGAAAGGAAGAGAAGTCAGGGATGGTCACTTGGATTTGGGGTCATAGGCCTAGCAATGTTATGGAAACCTTAAAAGTGGATGAGTTCTCCAAGGAAATCCGTGTAGACCGAGAAGAGCAGGGAATCCAGAATTTACACTTGAGGGACCTCCACTGTAAAAAGCTGGGAGGCGGGGGAGGAGTCAGTGAAAGAAACTGAGAAAGATCAGCCGAAATGTAGGAACCCGGAGAAAAGACGGAGGTCGAGAAACCAAGATTAGTTGGTGGTTTCAGGAGAAACTCTCCCCGTTTAGGTCTAAAAATCACTCTGCTGCCTAGATCAGTCTTCTAAAAATGTAGTATATAGACAGATAATTATCCTCTCTATAGATATTTTCATGTGTATCTTTCCCATTAGAGTGTAAGCTCCTTGTAGGCAGGAGATATTTCATGCTTCTGATGTACAATCCCAAGTGCTTAGTACAGTGCTTTGCACACAGTAAGTGCTCAATTTACAACTGAATGAATATTTGTTAAGCCATTATTTGCCAGGAACTGTAGTAGAACCAATATAATCAGATTGGACACAGGAATTCAATTCCCGTTTTACAAATGAGGAGAGTACGGCATGTAGAAGGTAAATGACTTGCACAAGGTTACAGTAGGTATGTGGTAGAACTGGGATTATAATAATAATTGTGGTATTTGTTAAGCACTAACTATATGCCAGACCCTGTACTAAACACTGGGGTGGATACAAGCAAATCAGGTTGGACACAGTCTCTATCCCACATAGGGCTCACAGTCTTCATCCCCATTTTGCAGATGAGGGAACTGAGGCACAGGGAAGTGAAGTGACTTGCCTAAGGTCACACAGCAGATAAGCGGCAGAGCCAGAATCAGAACTCATGACCTTCTGACTACCAGGCCTGTGCTCTATCCACCACACCACGCTGCTTCCTGGGAATGGGGATTAAAAGCGTGAGCCCCATGGGGAACAGGGACCCTATCCAACCTGATTACCTTGCATCTACTTCGGTGCCTAGAACGGTGCTTGGAACCAATTAAGTGCTTAGGAAGTACCATATCTTTTGGGGTTTTTACTACTACTTTTACTATTACTACTTTTATTACTATCAGTGCTATAAAGACTACTACGATGATCTCATTACTTTTCTCTTTTTTCTCCCTCACCTGACAGCAAGATCTGTTCGGGGAATTTCTCAGTGTCCACCCGGCTTTTCAGACGACTCTGCTTCCCATCCCCGTACACGGTTCTGATGTCCCCGAACAACTCCGTCCACCTCTGCACGCAGTAAGCTCTCAATAAACACCACTGATTGATCTGCTGGGCCTCTTTCGCATGTGTCTTCAGTTTAGCTTCCTTTCAACTACTGCTGGCAGCACGACAGAGCCAAATATTTCTTCTGAACAAGAGGAATAGCCTCACCCAAATGGCCCGCCTCCTCTCCAAGGTCTCTGGAGAGTCCACCATCTTAAACCTTGGCGTCACTCCTAGGTGTGAACCGTTTCCTCCGCAACTCCTATACGCACCGATCTATCAGTTTCCGTGATGACAGAAGATCTGTTCCCGTTATCGCACCTCTTCTGAAATCCCTTCGCATTCTTCTTCCGGGTTTGACTTCTGCACCTTCCATCCTTTATCTCCCAAAACATCAGCTCCCTAGATGTCAACACCGGCGAGGAGGAAGACCACAAAAACCCCCTGGGTGAAGGGAGTGAGAATATCTCGTTCTCACTCTCGTATCCCATCTCAGTGCTTAGTGCAGGGCTCCGCACACGCTCAGTTCTTAATAAATATTCCGACTTCTACATTGCTGCCTAACCAGGACATCGATAACTCTGGGAAGGAGGCCCAATGTCCCAGGTGTGGGACTGGCTTTCAGGATCCTGGGTTCTAATCCCAGCTCTGCCTCTGGCCCGATGGGTAAATCCCTTAATCTTTCTGGGTCTCAGTTTCCTCATCTGTAAAACGGGGCTACGGTACCTCTTGCTCTTCCTCTCTCTTAATGAGAAGCAACGTGGCTTAGGGGATAGAGCGCGGGCCTGGTTGTCAGAAGGGCCTGGGTTTTAATTCTGACTCTGTCCCTTGTCTGCTGCTTGACCTTGGGCAAGTCACTTTATCCTCTGGGCCCTCACATCCCTCATATGGGGATTAAGACTGTGAGCCATGTGGGACAGGGGCTGTGTCCAACCTTATTCATTTGTATCTACCCCGGTGCCTAGCACAGAGTAAGAGCTTAAAAAATACCATAAAGAAAATGCTGGGAGGGTGATGAAATGTGGCATATGGGACTGGGATTCGTAAACCTGGGTTCTCACCCAGCTCTGCCTCTGGCCTAATGGGTAAATTCCTTAACCACTCTGGGCCTCAGTTTCTTCATCTGTAAAATGGGGCTAGCGTGACTCAGTGGAAAGAGCCTGGGCTTCGGAGTCAGAGATCATGAGTTCGAATCCCGCCTCTGCCACTTGTCAGCTGTGTGACTGTGGGCAAGTCACTTCACTTCTCTGGGCCTCAGTGACCTCATCTGTAAAATGGGGATTAACTGTGAACCTCACGTGGGACAACCTGATGACCCTGTATCTATCCCAGCGCTTAGAACAGTGCTCTGCACATAGTAAGCGCTTAACAAATACCAACATTATTATTATTACTGTTCTTCCTCTCTCTCTCTCGCTTAGACTGTGAGCCCCATGCGGGACAGGGACAGTCTCTGACCTCATTAGCTTGTTTCTAGCCCAGTGGCATTAGAACCCATGACTTCTAACTCCCAAGCCCGTGCTCTTTCCACTGAGCCACACCACCCCTCATAGGCCACGCCTTAAGAAATTCCCTTTCTGAAGGCCTGTTAAAGGTTTTCATTTCAAGGTGAACGAACTATTACACAGAACTATTTGCTCAGAGAAAACCGCAGACATTTTTCTTCCATTCATTCAACCCTTCTGGGGAGAGAGGCATCTTCTTACAAGTGAGAGAATGAATGGCAAAAAACACTGTACACCCAACGGAGGAATCACATCCTTTGCTTTTTTGGCATAAAAAAAAAAAAATTCAACATTTACCCTGCAATGGGGTGAGTACCGGGAAATTTCCCATGAATTTTCAACCATCAAGATCTGCTTCCAGACTCTGAAACAAATTTTCTTATGCAAACTGAAAACTATGTGGTGAGTGTTTTGGTTTATTTATTTTAGAAATATGTAAGACAGGAACACTGCTTTAAGTGGGCAAGTTGCTTAAGTTCTCCGTGCCTCAGTTTCCGCATCTATCAAATAGGAATTGAATCCTTGTTCTCCTTCTTACTTAGACTGTGAGCCACATGTAGAACAGGGGCTCTACCCCTTCCCCGCCTGCTTATCATCTATCAATTGTATTTATTCAGCATTTACTGTGTGTAGAGCACTGTATTCATAATAATAATAATACTGTTGGTATTTGTTAAGCCCTTTCAGGTGCAGAGCACTGTTCTACGTGCTGGGGTAGACAGAGGGGAATCAGGTTGTCCCACGTGGGGCTCACAGTCTTAATCCCCATTTTCCAGATGGGGTAACTGAGGCACAGAGAAGTGAAGTGACTTGCCCACGGTCACCCAGCTGACAAGTGGCAGAGCTGGGATTCGAACTCATGACCTCTGACTCCCAAGCCCGGGCTCTTTCCACTGAGCCAAGCTGTAAGTACTTGGAAGAGTGCAATATAATAATGATATTTGTTAAGTGCTTACTATGTGCGGAGCGGAGTTGGTAGACACATTCCCTGCTTGCAAGGAGCTTGAGAAGCAGCGTGGCCTAGTGGATAGAGCACGGACCTAGGAGTCAGAAGGACCTGGGTTCTAATTCTGGCTATGCCCCTTGTTTGCTGTGTGATCTTGGGCAAGACACTTCACTTCTCTGCGTCTCAGTAACCTCATCTGTAAAATGAGCATGAGGATTGTGAGCCCCTTGTGGGACACGGATAGTGTCCAACCTGATTGGCTTGTAACTACCCAAGTGTTTAGTCCAGTGCTCGACACATAGAAACATCTAAACAAGTAACATTATATATATAAAAAAGAAGCTTACTGTCTAGAGTCTGAACCTTCATTCAATAGTATTTATTGAGCGCTTACTATGTGCAGAGCACCGGACTAAGCGCTTGGAATGAACAAGTCGGCAACAGATAGAGACGGTCCCCGCCCTTTGACGGGCTTACGGTCTAATCGGGGGAGACGGACGGACGAGAACGATGGTGATAAACCTCCCTCAGTGCTGGGCAAGAAGCGGTGCGGAATAGTGAATAGACCATGGGCCTGGGAGAGAGAAGGTCATGGGTTCTAATCCCAGCTCCGCCACTTGTCTGCTGTGCGACTCTGGGCAAGTCACTACACTTCTCTGGGCCTCAGTTCTCTCATCTGTCAAATGGGCATTGAGACTGTGAACCCCATGTGGGACAGGGACTGTGTCCAACCCGATTTGCTTGTATCCACCATATTGTTTATCTTGGTGCTACTACAGTGGTCTAGCCACTGTGCCATGCTGCTTCTTACAATGCTCTGCACACAGTAAGTCCTCAATAAATATGCATTCATTCACTCACTCATATTTATGGAGCGCTTCCCGTGTGCACAGAACTGTACTAAGCAGTTGGAAAGTACAATTCGGCAACAGATAGAGATAACCCCTACCCAACAACGGACTCACGGTCTAGAAGGGCGACAAAACAAAACAAGTAGACAGAATGCATGAATACTCTAATAATAAAAATAGTAATAGTAATGGTGGTGTTTGTTAAGCGCTTACTATGTACCAGGCACTGTACTAAGCACTGGGTGGATACAAGCTAATCATGTCGGACGCAGTTCCTATTCCCCTTGAGGTCACAGTCTCAATCTCCATTTTACAGATGAGGGAACTGAGGTACAGAGAAGTGAAGTGACATGCCCAACATCCCACAGCAGATAAATGGCAGAGCTGGAATTAGAACCCGTGACCTCCTATCTCTTAAGCCCGTGCCCTTTCCACTCAGAATTTGTCTGCTTATTGTTATATTGAATTCTCCCACATGGTTAGTACAGTGCTCTGCACCCAGTAAGTGCTCAATAAATATGACTGAATTAATGCATGAATGAACATATATATTTTCGTTACCCTATTTATTTTGTTAATGAATTGTACATCGCCTCGATTCTATTTAGTTGCCATCGGTTTTTACGAGATGTTCTTCCCCTTGACGCTGTTTAGTGCCATTGTTCTCGTCCGTCCGTCTCCCCCGATTAGACCGTAAGCCCGTCAAACGGCAGGGACCGTCTCTATCTGTTGCCGACTTGTTCATCCCAAGCGCTTAGTGCAGTGCTCTGCACATAGTAAGCGCTCAATAAATACTATTGAATGAATGAATGAATGAACACTCTAGAATGAATAGCTCGTCGTGAACAGGGTGTGAGGTAAATGGGGGAAATGACTTTTCCCCACATTTCTCCAGTTCATCACTTCAAGATGAGGAGAAACGGCATTTTCTGATAGACTTGAAAGGTTTTCTGTAGATTTGAAATCTGCCTGAGTCTTCACGCATCCCAGCTGAAAAGGAGGGTAGAAAGCAGAGCTCTCACCTGCAGGAGGAAAGGCTGGGAAAAGCCACCGGCTCAAACAGCCTTCTGGACACAACAGAAGTTGCTCTCTTATGTCCTCCACTGACCTTTGTATCTCTGCGTGAGGAAATTGACTCTCCACGGCCTTTCAAATCGATAGCCCAAGATGATCAAATAGAAATGCGATACTAATGGACCGGGAATTAAAATGCCGGAGCAAGGGGCTAAAATTCATATTAATATGGACAGCTAAAGGCCAAAACCCTTCAGCAAGAAGAGGTCAGAGGGTCACTCTGACAGTTTGTCCATAGTTAATGGACGTTTATTGACTAGACTGTGTGAAACCACAGTGGATAGTGCACATCTCTTAATAGGGCGGAAACTTGAGGTTTATAGATTTTGGGGTTTCATCGGTTCGAGCTAAAATTTTTTGACCTCTCTTTTTCACGGATCGATAAAATCTTTTTAGCGGAATATTATTGTCATCAGCGCATCAGGGTCCTCTCAAGAGATCCTTGAATTTTATTTTGGAAATACTAAAATGAAATGGAGGCAAACAAACCTCTAGAATGCCATTTTTCCTTATGTAGGAAAGGCCGTTATTCATGTTTTTCAGAGTTCGAGTCTGAGGATAATCTGAATCTCCAACTCTGGAGGTTCACAGGGTTTTAAAACAGAAAAACCAGGCTCTTTGGGTTCTAGTTCTCTTTTCTCTGGCAAATCACTGTCCTCTTTTGAAATGAAAAATTTAAATGGGTATATTTAACCCCAAAACCCAAACTATTTCTCGGAAAGCCTGATTCTTGAAATCACGGCATCATTAGTGATGGGATAATCATGTTAGAAACAAAGAGGACAAAATATAGGGGCAGAGTATACCCCTATATACCCCTATATACAGAGAGACTATGCAAAATGAGGTGGAGCATTGAAGCAATTTTCCAGATGAGCAGGCCAAATAAACCCTAGATATTTCACCTGAACTATTCTTGTAATTGATTCCAAACTGTTGTTTTTTTGTTCTCAGTTGCCTAAGGGCTGTATTTTAAGCTAGAAATGCCAGAGAGTATCAACTGAATTAATGCTGACCACCACAAGTATAAATCCAACAACCACTGCTAGCTCCTGAAGGATAAATTGATGCCTAAACTCAGCATTTGTGTCTGTAAGCTACTTGAGGGGAAGGATCAACTTTCCTTACTCCAAAGTTCTCTCAAGCTTCTGGTATGGTGCTCTGCACACAGAAAGCACTCAATAAATACTTTTCACTTGACTGATTTTGTTTTCAAGTAGATTCAACAATACATTTAAATTTGAATTCCCATTTCATCGTTTGTATGTATGTTTATTTCTGTCTCCCATGTTAGAGTATTAACTACGTGTGGGTAATAAATGTCATTTTCTGATTAGGTTATATACTTTCCCAAGCATTTAATACAGTGCACTGCGTTCCCTTGTTATTTTTTTTAATGTCAGTCTTCCCCAGTAGATTATAGATTCCCCAGTAGAGAAGCAGTGTGGCTCAGTGGAAAGAGCCCGGGCTTGGGAGTCAGAGGTCATGGGTTCGAATTCCGTCTCTGCCACCTGTCAGCTATGTGACTGTGGGCAAGTCACTTAACTACTCTGTGCCTCAGTTCCCTCATCTGGAAAATAGGGATTAATTGTGAGCCTCCCGTGGGACGACCTGATTACCCTGTATCTACCCCAGCGCTTAGAACAGTGCTCTGCACATAGTAAGCGCTTAACAAATGCCAACATTATTATTATTATTATTATTATCAGTTCCTTGAGGGCAGGGTTAACAAAAATTATAATTATGGTATTTGTTAAGTGCTTACTATGTGCCAAGCACTGTTCTATGCATTGGGGTAGGTATAAGATAATCAGGTTGGACACAGTCCCTGTCCCAAATAGGGCTCACAGTCTTACTCCCTGCTTCTAGACTGTGAGCCTATTGTTGGGTAGAGATTTTGTCTATTTGTTGTTGAATTGTAATTTCCAGCTGTTTAGTACAGTGCTCTGCACACAGTAAGAGCTCAATAAATACGATTGAATGAATGAATGAATGAATAATTCCCATTTTACAGATGAGGGAACTGAGGCCCAGAAAAGTGAAGGAACTTGCTCAAGGTCACACAGCAGACAAGTGGTGGAGCCGGGAACAGGTCTACTTGGCTATTCTATTCTCCCAGGTGTTTAGTAGAAGTGCTGTGCACGCAGTAAATATTCATTAAATACTACCTATTAATTGATTTTCTGATTCTTTGTGGGCAGAGAATGTGTCTGTTTACTGTTATATCATACTCTCCCATGCGCTTAGTACAGCGTTCTGCACACATTAAGTGCTTAATAATTACGACTGAACGAATGAATCCCACTGTTGACTTCTAGGAGCGGGGACGATAGAGCTGAAGATTCAATTAATCGATCAATCGCTCCAATCTCCTGCCTCCAGCCCCAGACACGATGAAAAGATGTCCTCCTTTCGGGAAAAATCATTGGCAATAATGAAACTTCCTGCATTCAATAAGGGCTTGCTCTGGGCCAAGCCCTGAACAAAGCATCAAGGAAGACTGTAAGCTCTTTGTGGGCAGGGAACGTGTCTGTCATAATGTTATAGCGTACTCTCCTAAGTGCTTAGTTCATTGCTCTGCACAAGGTAAGCGCTCAAAGACGCCCGACTGAATGACATCCATACACGGTGAGGTTTCAGTCTAGCAGGGAAGATAGAGCGGAATATAAGGCATCCGCCCAAAGTTGGAGGAAGTTGGAAGAGGGCTCTGGTCCCGCAGCTGATGGAAACTTCTCCAACAGGACCGAGCTGGCGGCCCAGTCTCGATTCTGCAGTCACTGGCTTTGGGAGCGGATATTTATAGGTGCTCAATGACAAAGGATATGAACTGTAAATTGGGACAGCCTCTAATTCGAATATTCTTTTCTTTAAATCGGCCAGGAAAAGTAATCTGTAGGTTTACAGATTTCAGATCCCATTTTTTCTGGAAGTGGATATTTGTTTTCTCTGCACTTCAGCTTGTATCTACCTTGCATGTTTGTCTACTTGTTTTGTTGTCTGTCTCCCCCTTCTAGATTGTGAGCCCATGGTTGCATAGGGATTGTCTCTACCTGTTGCTGCATGTTACTTTCCAAGCGCTTTGTACAGTGCTCTGCACACAATAAACGCTCAATAAATATGATTGAATGAATGAATTAATACCCGATTTGCTTGTATCTACCCCATCACTTAGTACAGTGCCCGGAACATCGTAAGCGCTTAATGAGTACCATTTAAAAAAAAGTTGATTGATTGATTGATAGGCATAGTAGTACTTATTGGACATCCACTAAGTGCAGCGCACTGTACTGAGCACTTGGGAAATATAGTACAAATTCAATAGTATTTATTGAGCGCTTACTATGTGTAGAGCACTGTACTAAGCACCTGGAATGTACAATTCAGTGTATGTTCCTATCCACCCAGCCCTTCTACTCTATAAGGAAAAATGACAAAGTTAGTGATGCCCGAATAGGCAAGGAATGAAAAGTGTGTGTTAAGAAAGACAATTTGTCTTTGGCCAAGCTGAAGATCCACCCAGTCCTGGACAAAACATAGAGCTGGAAAGGAATCCCAAGGGAGATCTCTGAGATAGAGAGAAAGAGACAGAGACAGAGAGAGAGTGTCTGTACGCCCTCACCAATTGTTCCAGACAACAGGCTTGCGAGTCAGACGTCATGGGTTCAAATCCCAGCTCTGCCACGTGTCAGCTGCGTGACTGTGGGCAAGTCACTTCACTTCTCGGTGCCTCAGTGACCTCATCTGTAAAATGGGGATGAAGACTGTGAGCCTCCCGTGGGACAACCTGATGACCCTGTATCTACCCCAGCGCTTAGAACAGTGCTCTGCACATAGTAAGCGCTTAACAAATACCAACATTATTATTATTAATATTAACTCTCTCTCTGTCCCCCTGCCTCCCCCATCCCTTTCCCCCAATGAGCCCGCCAAAGAGAAACAGTATGGCTCAAGGGAAAGAGCCCAGGCTTGGGAGTCAGAGTTCATGGGTTCTAATCCCAGCTCTGCCACTTGTCTGCTGTGTGACCTTGCACAAGCCACTTAACTTCTCTGTGCCTCAATTACCTCATCCATAAAATGGGGATTAAGACTGGGAGTCCCACGTGGGACAACTTGATTACTTTGTATCTACCCCAGTGTTTAGAACGGTGCTTGGCTCATAGTAAGCGCTTAACAAATACCATTATTATTATTATTACTTCATTCAGAAAATTGACACCATTGGGTGTCAGCTCCCTAAAATCGCCCGTACCCCTCCTCAGTCGCCCTCTTTCCGGCCCTCTCTTCAATCCTCCCATCTTTTCCAGCAGTCCCCCTAGAGGAGATCTCCTGCCTCCTCTCAAAAACCACCCCCTCCATCTGTGCATTGGATCTCATTTCTTCCCACCTTATCAAAACTCTCGCCCCCTCCTCCCTTCCCTTCCTGACAGGCATCTTCAACCGTTCGCTCTCCCATGGCTTCTTCCCCACTGCTTTCAAACACGCTGATGACTCCCCTAGCCTAAAAAACCCTCCCTCGATCCCACAGCTCCCTCCAGTTATCGCCCCATCTCCCTCCTACCGACCTTCTCCGAACTCCTTGAACGAGCTGTCTACACCCACTGTCTCAGGTTCCTCTCCTCCAATTCTCTCCTTGAGCCCCTCCGATCTGGCTTCCATCCCCTTCACTCCACTGAAACTGCCCTCTCAGAGATCACCAATCATCTCCTTCTTGCCAAATCCAATGGCCTCTATTCCATCCTATTTCTCCTCGACCTCTCATTTGTCTGCAACACTTTGGGCCACCCCCTTTTCCTGGAAATGTTATCCAACCTTGGCTTCAACTTGGTTCTCCTGGGTCTTCTCTTACCTCTCTGGTGGCTCATTCGCAGTCTTCTCTGTGGGCTCCTCCTCTCCCTCCCATCCCCTAACCAAAAGGGGGTCCCTCAAAGCTCAGTTCTTGGTTCCCTTCCATTCTCCATCTCCACCCACTCTCTTGGAGAACTCATTCACTCCCACAGCTTCAACTACCAGCTCTATGCAGATGATCCCCAAATCTCCATCCCCAGCCCTGATCTCTCTCCCTCTCCGCAGTTTCACATTTCCTCCTGCCTTCAAGACATCTCTTCTTGGATGTCCTCCCGTCACCTCAAACATAACATGTCCAAACCAGAATTCCTTATCTTCCCACCCAAACCTGCCCTCCCTCAGACTATCCCATCACTGTAGATGGCACCACCATCCTTCCTATCTCACAAGCCTGTAACCTTGATATTATCCTCGACAGAGTAATTGGATTGGATGCAGTCCCTCTCCCACATGGGGTTCACAGTCTCAATCCCCATTTTACAGATGAGGGAACTGAGGCACGGAGAAGTGAAGTCATTTGCCTAAGGTCACACAGCAGAGAGGTGATGGAGTCAGGATTAGAACCCATGACCTTCTGACTCCCAGACCCATGCTCTATCCACTACACCATGCTCTCTTTTTCCATATTTTTCAACCTGTCCCCAGAGGGTTTTCCCACCGCTGGTCCCTCAAATTCCTGCTGAAAATTCACTCCTCCAGCAGAGGAGAAGAAAGAAAACTGGCCTCAGAATGTCTAACGGCTTTGCCCTATAAAATGATGGGCGGAGGAGCCACGGGGGGGGGAAATTGGAAATGCCTGTGGCACTGTGTTCTTTTACATTTATAACATGTTCTGGGCAATTGCAGACTGTAATGAAATACACGTGGGCTGGGCAGTGCCATCATTATAAGCAAATACTCACATGGACACGCCTAGGTCCATAAATCATTTACAATAATGGAATATTTAAACCATAATATCAAATAAATGTGTGAGCAAATCACCTGATGGGGTAAAGGAAACCCACTGTCCCGTGATTCACACACTTAAGACAGAGAGAGAGAGAAGGGGGAGAGAGAGAAAAAAAAATCAAGCCTGCTCATGAATTATTCCATTCCCTGAGAAAAACAATAGAAAATTCAACACAGATCCTCATTTCACCATTAATGAAATCTTCTGAATGCTTATGAGCCTGTTAAAGCATTTTCCATTTAAAAGAGAGCAATCTATTTTGACAATTCTTTCATCTAGAATGACGTGGGTTTTAGAATTTTGTGTAGCATAATTATTGCAGCATCTTCAACCTTTCATTTATAATTCAGAACTTTCCTCACCTTCAAGTTCTTCCAGTTTGGTTTGTTCTTTCGATTCAATTTTATCACCAATCAATCAATCAGAGGTATTACTGAGTACTTACCGTATTCATTCATTCAATAGTATTTATTGAGCGCTTACTATGTGCACAGCACTGTACTAAGCGCTTGGAATGTACAAATCGGTAACAGATACAGTCCTGCCCTTTGACGGGCTTACGGTCTAATACCGTATGTAGAACACTATATAGAACACTTACCGTTTGTAGAACACTAGGTAACTAATAGTATAATAATAATTGTGGTATTTGCTAAACACTTACTATGTGCCAGGTACTGTATTAAGCACCGGGGAGGATATGAGCAAATCGTGTTGGACACAGACCCTGTCCCACATTGGGCTCGCAGTCTCAATCCCCACACAGTAAGTGCTCAGTAAATAGGATTGAATGAATAAATTTGACAGATGAAGTAACTGAGGCACAGAGAAGTGAACTGACTTGCCCAAGGTCGCAAAGCAGACAAGTGGCAGAGCCGGAATTAGAACCCATGACCTTTTGACTCCCAGTCCCGGGGTCTAACCCCCATGCCATGCTTGAGAGAGAACAGTACAATACAGTCACCTATACAACAGTACAATAATCACTTAATCGTATTTACTGAGCACTTACTGTGTGCAGAGCACTGGACAAAGCGTTTAGTCCAACATAACAATATGCCACATTCTCTGACCATAACGCGCTTACAGCCTAGAGATAGATGTAGGAAACATAATTTTTGACCTCAAAGTGCATACCAGCTAGTGGGAGGGACTATAATCTAGTGGGAGGAGTCTAGATGAAGTAACCAAGGCCCAGAGAGATTAATGACTTTCCCAAAGTCACCCAGCAGGCCAGGGCCAGAGATGGTTTAGAACCCAGGTCTTCTGACTCCCAGTCCTGTGTTCCTTGATGATGATGACGATGGTATTTGTTAAGTGTTTACTATGTGAGCCCGTTGTTGGGTAGGGATTGTCTCTTGGTTGCTGAATTGTACTTTCCAAGTGCTTAGTACAGTGCTCCGCATACAGTAAGCGCTCAATAAATATGATTGAATGACTGTCCCAAGCACTGTTCTAAGCGCTGGGATAGATAAAAGGTCATCAGGTTGTCCCACGTAGGGCTGACAGTCTTAGTCCCCATTTTACAGATGAGGTAACTGAGGCACAGAGACGTTTAGTGACTTGCCCAAAGTCACAGAGCTGACAAGTGGTGGAGCTGGGATTAGAACCCATGACCTCTGATTCCCAAGTCTTTCCACTAAAGTCACGCACTGTAGAGTGAAATCCATCCCCACAACCGCAAAGACAACTTAAGCACAGGTCCTTCAATCAGGCTTCCTCGCTATATATCTTGAGCTGGACACCTCTACTCATGGAATTATATGAATCATCACCAATAAATCCATCAATCATCTGTATTTATTGAGGGCTAATTGTGTGCCTAGCACTGTACTAAGCACCTGGGAGAGTACAATGTAACAGAGTTGGTAGACACGTTCCTTACCCCCAATAATAATTATGGTATTTATTAAGTGCTTACTATGTGCCAAGCCCTGTTCCAAGTGCTGGATAATGAAATTTGTGAAGCGCTTACTATAAACCAGGCACTGTTCTAAGCAGTGGGGTGGATCTAAGATAATCGGGTTGGACAAGGTCCCTGCCCCACATTGTGCTCACAGCCTTAATCCCCATTTTACAGATGAGGGAACCAAGGCCCAGAGAAGTGAAGCGACTTGCCTAAGGTTGCACAGCAGACTCGTGGTGGAGTCGGGATTAGAACCCAATACCTGCTGACTCCCAGGCCTGTGCTCCAGCCACTAGACCACGCTGCAATGAGTTTACAGTTCAGAATGGGAGACGGACACGAATCCAAACAAATGACACATACGGACATGAGTGTTGCGCAGCCGGGGGGTGGGGTGTGGCGGGGTGAAAAAAGGGTACAAGAGTGACACAGAAGGGAGTGGGAGAAGAAGAGATGAGGTCTTCCTCAGGGAAAGCCTATTGGAGTTGAAAGACTTCAGGAAAAATAAAAACAACGCTCGTTTTGCAGCAATAGGGAGTTAGGCTAGCTCTAAAGACTTTTCCTGTGGTCAGATTTTCCTTTAAATCTGCCCTAACACATCTTCACAGCCCTCCTCAAATCCCACCTCTGCCTAGAGGATTTCCCTGATCAGATCCTCCCATCAACCACCTCAGTCTTCTTCTTATAATAATAATAATGGTATTTGTTAAGCACTTAATATGTGCAAAGCACTGTTCTAAGCACTGGAGGGACAAATACAAGGTGATCAGGTTGTCCCCTGTGAGGCTCACAGTCTTAATCCCCGTTTTTACAGATGAGATCAGTGAGGCACGGAGAAGTTGAGTGACTTGCCCAAAGCCACACAGCTGACAAGAGGCGGAGCCAGTACATGTATCTATTGATATAAGTGCTTTAATATTTCAAACTTCTTTATTCACCCATCCACCTTCCCATTCTTCATAAGTAATTCTGTGTCATGTGCCACAACATTTATGAATATAGCCGCAATCATTTATGAATATAGCCACAATTTATTTGAATGACTCTCTCCCCTTCTAGACTGGAAGCTCCGCGTGGGCAGGGAACATATCTACTAACTCTATTATATCCTACTCTCTCAAGTATTTACTACAGTGTTCTGCACAAGGTAAGCACTCGATCAACACTATTGATCGATTGATTCCTCGATGGACAGTAAGCTCCTTGAGGGCGGGCAATGTGTCTCCTAACTCTGGTTCACTCTCCCAAATGCTTAGTAATAATAATAACAATGATGATGAGAAGCAGCGTGGCTCAGTGGAAAGAGCGCAGGCTTGGGAATCGGAGGTCATGGGTTCTAATCCCGGCTCCTCCGCTTACCAGCTGTGTGACTTTGGGCAAGTCACTTCACTTCTCTGTGCCTCAGTTCCCTCATCTGTAAAATGGAGATTGAAACTGTGAGCCCCACATGAGGCAACCTGATCACCTTGTATCCTCCCAACGCTTAGAACAACGATGATGTTATTTGTTAAGCGCTTGCTATGCGTCAAGCACTGTTCTAATCACAGGGGAAGATACAAGGTAACCAGGTTACATCCCTAAAATATCACGTTTTTTGTGCACGTATGTAAGTACATTTTTTTTACGGTTCAAAGTATTTTCTTTGACTATTCCATTCTGCCAAAAGGAAATTTGCATCAGGAGATTAGGGAACTGGCAGGATGAATACGTAAAAGATCCCATCATTTAACTCTAAGTGGAAATGGGTTCTAATCGCTCTATTCAAGTCAGTCAGAATTCTTTAAAGGGAATGATGGGGAAGAGCAGAGAAACTCAACAGCGTAATCTCAAATTGAGAGAGCCCGTCTAGAATATTGGAATCAAAATTAAATAGCACTATTGCTAGACAGAGTCATTTTGGAGGGTGTGTTTTTATGGTATTTCTTAAGTGCTTATTATGTGTCACACACTGTTCTAAGTGCTGGGGTGGATACAAGATAAGCAGGTTGGACACAGTCCCCGTCCCACATAGCGCTCACAGTCTTCATCCCCATTTTCCAGATGAGGTAACCGAGGCACGGAGAAGTGAAGTGACTTGCCCGAGACAAGTAGCAGAGATGGGATTAGAACCCAGATCCTCTGACTCCCAGGCCCCTTCTCTATCCACTCTGCTTCTCTAGGGCATGCTGCTTCTCTAACCATATAATGCTTTTAACTGAAGTGATTAATATAAATACTATAAATCAATAATTAATATTATGCTCGTAACTGAAAAAAATCATACAATTTCCCAAGAGAAGCAGCATGGCTTAGTGGATAGAGGTTGGGCCCGGAAGTCAGAAGGACCTAAGATGCCTGCCTTAGTGGAAAGAGCACGGGCTTGGGAGTCAGAGGTTGTGAGTTCGAATTCCGGCTCTGCCACTTGTCTGATGTGTGACTTTGGGCAAGTCACTTCACTTTTCTGTGCCTCCGTTTCCTCATCTGTAAAATGGGGATTAAAACTGTGAGCCCCACATGGGACAACCTGATTACCTTGTATCCGCCTCAGTGCTTAGAACAGTGTTTGGCATATAGTAAGCACTTAACTACCACTATTATTGTTATTATTATTATTATCCCAGGTCTGCCACATATCTACTGTGTGACCTTAAGCAAGTTACTTCATTTCTTGTTGCGTCAGTTACCTCACCTGTAAGGTGGGGATTATTATTATACTTAACAATAAAATAATAATAATGAAAGCAACAACAATAATAATAATCATGGCATTTGTTAAATGCTTATTTTGTGCCAGGCACTGTTCTAAACACTGGGGTGAATACAAGCACACCGGGTTGGACCCAGTCCCTACCCCACATAGAGCTCACAGTCTCAATCCCCCTTTTATCGATGAGATAACTGAGGAAGAGAAAAGTAGAGCAACTTGCCCAAGGTCACAAAGCAGACAAGTGGTGGAGTCAGGATTAGAACCCATGACCTTCTGACTCCCAGGCCCGTGCTCTATCCACTATGCCCTGCTGCTTCTTTAAGGGTGTGAGCCCCATGTGGGACACCAACCATTTCCAATCTGATTAACTTGTATCTACCCTAGTGTTTGGAAATGACTCAACAGCATAAGACAAGATCTTAGTGCTTAGAACAGTGCCTGGCACATAGTAAGCACTTACGTTTTTGTTAATGAGATGTACATCACCTTCATTCTGTTTATTGCTATTGTTTTAATGAGATGTACATCCCCTTGGCTCTATTTATTGCTACTGTTGTTGTCTGTCTCCCCCGATTAATAACGTTGGGATTTGTTAAGCGCTTACTATGTGCCGAGCACTGTTCTGAGCGCTGGGGTAGATACAGGGTAATCAGATTGTCCCACGTGAGGCTCACAGTCTTCATCCCCATTTTTTACAGTTGAGGTAACTGAGGCACAGAGAAGTTAAGTGACTTGCCCAAAGTCACACAGCTGACAAGCGGCGGAGCCGGGATGTGAAGCCATGACCTCTGACTCCCCAGCCCGTGTTCTTTCCACTCAGCCACGCTGCTTCTCCAAGATTAGACCGTAAGCCCGTCAATGGGCAGGGACCGTCTCTATCCGTTGCCGATTTGGTCCATTCCAAGCGCTTAGTCCAGTGCTCTGCACATAGTAAGCGCTCAGTAAATACTATTGAATGAATGTTAACAAGTACCATTCTTACTATTATTCATAACTAAAGAAGATCCCACCTTAGGCACGAGAAGCAGCACAGTCGAGTGGAAGGAGCACAGACCTGAGAGTCAGAAGACGTGAGTGCTCGCTGTATCTCGATATCTTCTATCTCGCCGCTGACCTCTCGCCCACGTTCTTCCTCTGGCCCGGGACGCCCTCCCTCCTCAGATCCCACAGACCGTGACTCTCCCCCGCTTTAAGGCCTTACTGAAGGCCCACCTCCTCCAAGAGGCCTTCCCTGATTAAGCCTTCCTTTCCTCTTCTCCCACTCCTTTCTACTCTGCCCTGACTTGCCCCCTCCATTCCCTGCCCCCATCCTCACAGCCCCTGTGTACATATCCATAATTTAATTATTTATGTATGTTAATGTCCATCTCCCGGTCTAGACCGTGAGCTTGTTGTGAGCAGGGAATGCGTCTGTTTGTTGTTATGCTGTCCTCTCCCAAGTGCTTAGTGCTTTGCACAGAGTAAGTGCTCAATAAATACGAATGAATGAATAAAGGAATGAACGGTTCTAATTCTAGCTCTGCGACTTGTCCTCTGCGTGACCTTGGTAAGTGACAACTTCTCTGTGTCTCAGTTTCCTCAGATGTAAAATGCCAGCGAAATACCATTCTCCCCTCCTCTTAGACTGTGAGCTCCATAGGGAGCTCCAGAGAAGCAGCGTGGCTCAGTGGAAAGAGCACGGACGTGGGAGTCAGAAGTCATGGGTTCTAATCCCGGTTCTGCCACCTGTCAGCTGTGTGACTTTGGGCGAGTCGCTTCACTTCTCTGGGCCTCAGTTCCCTCATCTGGAAAATGGGGATGAAGACTGTGAGCCCCGTGAGGGACAACCTGATCACCTTGTATCCCCCCAGAGCTTAGAACAGTGCTTGGCACATAGTAAGCGTGTAACGAATACCAACATTATTATCATTATTATTACATGGGACAGAGACTGCACGGACCCTGATTATCTTGTATCTACTCCAGTGCTTGGCACAGAGTAAGCATTTAACAAATACCACAGTTATCATAAACATTAAGCATATTCTTAAAGAGCTACCCAACCTCTCTCTAAACCTCACAGACCTGTACTGAGCCTCCTACTCTCATAAATTATAGAAAAATCCAGGTTCCCTTTCCATTTAATTGTTAGCAATTTAATTTTAATTCTTCATGTATTATTCATCTGAATATTTCATGCATTTATGCATACCCTGTTGTTACTGTTGGAAATCCTGACCGACAAAAATGACTTGCGGTATTTGTGGTATTTGTTAAGCGCTTACTATGTGCCAAACACTTTTCTAATTACTGGGGCAGATGCAAGACAATCGGGTTGGACACAGTCTCTGTCCCCCCTAGGGCTACCAGTCGTAATCCCCGTTTGCAGATGAGGGAACTGAGGCACAGAGAAGCCAAGTGACTTGCCCAAGATCACAGAGCAGACATGTAGTGGAGCTGGGATTAGAACCCACGTCTTCTGACTCCCATACACGTGCTGTTCCAACTAGGCCACACTGCTTCTAGTCAACATGACATCACTAGTACCAGAAGAGGATAACTAGTTTTGGAAAAGGCTGCACATTCTCCCTTCTCCTCCTGATGCTTTTATCCCGTCCATGCTGAATGCGATGCTGTGTTTCCGCTTCTTGTTTTTGTTATCATTATTATTATTATTATTGCTAGTGGCCCATTATGCAAGATCTGAACTTGGGCTGTTTGAGTTTCCAGCAGTTAGTTTTCCAACCAATTCCAAACAATCATAGCCAATCTCATCAGGATGTACTACTGATAGGATGTCCCTCATCATTTTGAACAGTCTATTCATTTTAGTGTAGCAGTGTGGCCGAGGGGAAAGAGCACAGGCCTGGGAGTCTCAGGGCCCGCTTCGCCACTTGTCTGTTGTGTCACCTTAGGTGAGTCATTTGACTTTTCTGTGCCTCAGTTTCTTCATTTATAAATTGGGTAGTACATTCTTTTCCCTCCTCCATAGACTGTGAGTTTCATGTGGGACAGGAACTATGTCCATCCTGATTATCTCGTACCTACCCTAGTAATTAGTACAGTACTCGGTGCCTAATAAGTGCTTAATAAGTGCTTTGAGAAGCAGCGTGGCTCAGTGGAAAGAGCCCGGGCTTGGGAATCAGAGGTCATGGGTTCTAATTCTGGCTCTGCTGCTTGTCAGCTGTGTGACCTTGGGCAAGCCACTTCACTTCTCCGGGCCTCAGTTCGCTCATCTGTAAAATGGGGATTAAGACTGTGAGCCCCACGTGGGACAACCTGATCACCTTGTATCCCCCCTAGTGCTTAGAACAGTGCTTTAGCACATAGTAAGCACTTAACAAACGCCATCATTATTATTATTATTAACAAATCTCAATGGTACTAGTAATAATAATAATTGTGGTATTTGTTAAGCGCTTACTCTGTGCCAGGCTCCACCACTTGTCTACTGTGTGACCACGGACACGTCATTTCACTTCTCTGGGTCTCGGTTGCCTCATCTGCAAAATAGGGATTGAGACGGTGAGCCCCATGTGGGACAGGGTCTGTGTCCAACCCGATTTGCTTTTATCCACTCCCGTGTTTAGTATGGCATCTGGCACAAAGTAAGCACTTAACAAATACCACAATTATTATCATTATTACTAAGTGCTGGGGTGGGTACAAGCAAATCAAGTTGGACGCAGTCCCTATCCTACATGGGCCTCACAGTAGTAGCGATAATACTACTACTAATAATTATATTTGTTAAGGGCTTACTTTGTGCCAGGCACTGTATTAAGCTCTGGGGTGGATACGAGCAAAGCGGGTTGGACACAATCCCTGTCCTACGTTGGGTTTACAGTCTCAATCCCCATTCTCAATCCCCATTCTACAGATGAGGGAACTGAAGCCCGCAGAAGTGAAGTGATTTGCTCAAGGTTGCACAGCAGACAAGTGGTAGAGCCGGGATTAGAATCCATGACCTTCCGACTCCCAGGCCAGGGCTTTAAACACTACACAGTAATAGTAGTAGTATTCATTGAGAAGCAGCGTGGCTCAGTGGAAAGAGCCCGGGCTTGGGAGTCAGAGGTCATGGGTTCTGATCCCAGCTCTGCCACTTGGCAGCTGTGTGACTGTGGGCAAGTCACTTCATTCATTCAATAGTATTTATTGAGCGCTTACCATGTGCAGAGCACTGTACTAAGCGCTTGGAATGAACAAGTCGGCAACAGATACAGTCCCTGCCGTTTGACGGGCTTACAGTCTTCACTTCTCTGGGCCTCAGTTACCTCATCTGTAAAATGGGGATTAACTGTGAGCCTCACCTGGGACAACCTGATTACCCTGTATCTCCCCCAGCGCTTAGGACAGTGCTCTGCACATAGTAAGCGCTTAACAAATGCCAACATTATTATTATTATTATTAATTCATTCATTCAATTGTATTTATTGAGAGCTTACAGTGCACAGAGCACTGTATGAAGCGCTTGGGAAGTACAATTCAGCAACCAGTAGAGACCATCCCTGCCCGCAACGGGCTCACAGTCTAGGAGGGGGGAGAACAGTCTAGAAGAGGGACTCGTAATAGGAGCAGTGAGACAAAGGAGAATCCAACCAGGGTAGAGAGGGATCTGGGAGGGGCTCATTCCCTCACTGAGAAAGGAAGGGTTAGGGTTAGGCAGTTAAGTGTGAAGAAGCATGTTCAATACTGAATAATTAATTCTCATTCTGCGATTAAAAATGTTGTCTATTGATTTACAACCCCTCCTGGCTATAAAGCCTTTCGGTGGAAACCTGATTCTTAATTATTGTCACAGGAATGCTAAGGCTTGTCAGAAAACCCATTTCCATTAGGGTGAGGGGGCCTTAACAGCTCACGGATATTTCTCTGTCCTCCTCAACAGCTGCTCCAATTAGCATCGGGTTGCTCTCTGAACCATCATTTACTGCACAAACATTTCATCTTTGACTTCGCCAGAGGCCTCAGAATAGTTGTAATCGGCTTTCGTCGAAGCTCTTTAGGCATGGGGCATCTGAAATTAGTAAAGAGTCAGTCAGTCCGTTGTATTTATTGATCGCTTGGTGTGTGCAGAGCACTGTATTAAGTGTTAGGGAGAGTACAATAGGACAATAAAAAAGACATGTTCCCTGCCCCTAATGAGCTTACAGTCTAGAGAAGAAGACAGACATTAATAGAAATAAAAGTACGTATAATCACCTAAGTGCCGTGGGGTTGGCAGGGAGATGAATGAAGGGAGCGAGTCAAGGTGGAGAAGAAGGGAAAGGGAGAAGAGAAAAGAAGGGCTTAGGCAGGGAAGCCCTCTCGGAGGAGATGGGCCCTCAATAAGGTTTTGAAGTGGGGGAGAGTCATTATCTGTTGGATTTGAGGAGGGAGGGAGCTCCAGGCCAGAGGCGGGACGTGGGCAAGAGGTCGGTGTTGAGATAGACGAAATGGAGATCCAGTGAGAAGGCTAGCATTAGAGGAGCAAAGCGTGTGGGCTGGGTTTTAGTAAGAGAGTAGCAAGGCGAGGTAGGAGAGGGCGAGTTGATTGTGTGCTTCTAAGACAATAGAAAATACCATTTTCTATTCCTTTTTGGTTTCATTTTTTTTTACCATAATGTGCTTTAATATTGCAAGGTGTTTCATCTTTATGATCGAGTAGTGCATCAATCAATCAATCTTATTTATTGAGGGCTTAATCTGTTTAGAGCTATGTACTAAACACTTGGGAGAGTACAATATAATAAGCAGACACACTCCCTCCCCACAGTGAGCCTACAGTCGAGAGAGAGAGACAGACGTTCATAGAAATAAACTATGGATATAGACGTAAGTGCTGTGCGGCTGAGGAGAGGAGGGGTGAATAAAGGGAGCTAGTCAGGGCAATGCAGCAGGGAGTGGGAGAAGTGGAAAGGGGCGCTTAGTCAGGGAAGGCCTCTTGGAGGAGATGGGCCTTCAATAAGGCTTTTTACCAGTGGGGAGAGTAACTGTCTGTTGGATTTGAGGAAGGAGGGTGTTCCAGGCCAGAGGAAGGACGTGGGCGAAAGGTTGGTGGTGAGATAGATGAGACTGAGGTACAGTGAGAAGATTCATAAGTGTGTAGAGTGCTCATGATGTTAAATCAAAATGAAATCATCGTTTATAAAATGGCAATTCTTTAGTCCTTACTCTGTGCCACGTTCTGTGCTAAGTCCAAGGCAATCAGGTTGTACGCTACCCTTGTCTCACTTGGGGCTCACAGTCTAAACTGGGGAGGAGGAGGAGGAGTTAGTCCACATTTTACAGATGAGGAAACTGAGGCACGGAAAAGTTAAATGACTTGTCCAAGGTCATACGATAGACAAGTAGTGGAGCTGGGATTAGAATTCAGGTCCTCTGATTACCAGGCATGAGCTCTTTCCCTTAGACAACACTGTTTTCCTATATCATATCCTCCTGGTCTTGTCTTGTTTTATGCTGTGGAGTTCTCTCCAATTCATAGCGATTCAGTGGACACATCTCTCCCAGAAAGCCCCACCTCCATCTGCAAACGTTCCGATAGTGGATCCACAGGGTTTTCCTGGGAAAAATCCGGAAGTGGTTGACCCCTTGCAGGGTAAATTTGAATCTCCTCCCTCGACTCCCATGCTGCTGCTGCCCAGCACGGTTGAGTTTGGACTTGTAGCCGACGGCCTTCCATTCGCTAGCCACTGCCCAAGCTAGGAACGGCACGGACAGGCCTCTGCTTGACTCTCCCTTCCCGTAGCCGCGACTGGTAGAGGAGTGGAAACTCTCCAGGTGCCATCCTCAGAGGGTTTTCTTATCCCCCTGCTTCATAGTAAGCTACCTGAGGGTACTCTCCCAAGTGCTTAATATGATGCTCTGCACAAAGTAAGCACTCAGTTAAGATCAGTTAAGATGGTTGGACTGAGGGAATCGTGTTTATGTACAATTATAATTGCTCAAGCACTCCATATAGTGTTCTGTCCACTATAAATGCTCAATGAATACCTTTCAGTCATTGAATCGTGTCCTGTCTAAAAGTTTGCCTTTTAACAGTTTCAATTAGCAATGGATAAAGTTCCTCAAGGGTCAGTTCTTGGCCCTCTTCTGTTCTCCATCTACACTCACTCCCTCGGTGAACTCATTCACTCCCACGGCTTCAGCTATCATCTCAATGCAGATGACACACAGATCTACATCTCTGCCCCTGTCCTCTCCCCGTCCCTTCACACTCGTATCTTCTCCCGCCTCCGGGACGTCTCTACCTGGATGTCTGCCCGACACCTAAAACTCAACACGTCCAAAACTGAGCTCCTCATCTTCCCTCCCAAGCCCTGTCCTCTTCCTGACTTCCCTGTCACCGTGGACAGTTCGACCATCCTTCCCATCTCTCAAGCCCGCAACCTTGGTGTCATCCTTGACTCGGCTCTCTTGTTCACCCCACATATCCGATCCGTCACCAAGACCTGCCAGTCTCACCTTTATAATATCTCCAAGATCCACCCTGTCCTCTCCACCCAAACAGCTATCTTACCGGTACAGGCTCTCATAATATCCCGGCTGGATTATCGTGTCAGCCTTCTCTCTGATCTCCCTTCCTCCCATCCCTCCCCGCTCCAGTCTATTCTTCATTCTGCTGCCCGGCTCATCTTTCTGCAGAAACGCTCTGGGCCTGTCACTCCCCTTCTTAAAAACCTCCAGTGGTTGTCTATCAACCTCTGCACGAAACAAAAACTTCTCACCTTAGGCTTCGAGGCTGTCCATCCCCTTGCCCCCTCCTTCCTCTCCTCCCTTCTCTCTTTCTACTGCCCACCCCATAGGCTCCGCTTCTCTGCCACCCACCTCCTCACTGTTCCCCGTTCTCGCCTTTCCCGCCGTTGACCCCTGGCCCACGTCCTCTTGCTGTCCTGGAATGCCCTCCCTCCTCACTTCCGCCAAACTAATTCTCTTCCCCTTTTCAAAGCCCTGCTGAGAGCTCACCTCCTCCAAGAGGCCTTCTCACACTGAGCTTCCCCTTTTCCCTCTGCTCCCTCTGCTGCCTCTCCGCCCCCCCTTCACCTCCTCACAGCTAAGCCCCCTTCCCCCCCTTTCCCTCTTCTCCTCCCCCTCTCCCTTTCCCTCCCCTCAGAACTGTGCTCATCTTCTCATCTGTATATATTTTTATTACCCTATTTATTTTGTTAATGAGATGTTCATCCCCTTGATTCTATTTATTGCTATTGTTTTTGTCTGTCTGTCTCCCCCGATTAGACTGTAAGCCCGTCAATGGGCAGGAACCGTCTCTATCTGTTGTCAAATTGTACATTCCAATCGCTCAGTACAGTGCTCTACACATAGTAAGCGCTCAATAAATACTATTGAATGAATGAAGGAAAAAGGAAAAAAAGTAACCTTTTTCTAACCATGAATCCTTTTTAAAAACATTTAATTTTGCAAAAAAATGGTAAATTTTAACTCAAGGACCAGCCAAATCAGGAAATTTTAATGAAAATATTTGACCTACAAAAAGTGCTGCTTTGGAGGGGTAAGGAACTTACACAAACCAGCATATGACTGTTTGAAACGCTACAAACCACTTTATCTCATCTTAATCACCTAGGAGACAGCATACTTTGCGAATATTTGGGCTCTCGTGAGCACATCACTCACACACACACACACACAAATTTGCTGGTTCATTGGCCCAGGGTAAAAATCAATTCAAACTTAATTTGCGGGACTTTATTTAGGCTTGTTTGAACCGGTGATCTGTGGCAAATCTTTTTTACGCAAAAGCAGAAACCAAAATTAATGGATCTAAAATGACAGATGACATGAATAGATTAAGCACTTAAAACTGAATTCTACCTGCAGGCTTGAGTAGCAATCCAGGGGTGGGTTTTGGGGGGACTGATGGATAGATTGATTTAAAAATTATTTTTAATCTCAGGCAATAAAAAGCTTTCTTTGTGACTAAATCGGGTGGAACTGTAATCAGCTTCTATTAGAATACCTTTGAAAGAAATGTTAGCAGTGGTTTGAGAGATAGAATGATGGTGATATATAACAATCAACTAATCAGTTGTATTTGTGGAGCGCTTACTGTGCGCAGAGCGCTGTATGAAGCAATTGGAAGAGTAAAATGTAAGAATTGGTAGACACATTCCCTGCCCACATTGAGCTTATAGTCTAGAGGAGAGACGGGCATTAATATATATAAATAAATTACAGATATGAACTTAAGTGATGTGGGTGAGGATGAGATAAATAAAGAATGCAAGGATGACACGGAAAGGAATGGTACAAGAGGAAATGAGGGCTTAGTTGGAGAAGACCTCTCGGGAGAGATGTGCTTTCAATTAGTTTTTGAAGGTGGCGAGAGCAATAATCTGTCAGATCTGAAGAGGGAGGGAATTCCAGGCCAGAGGAAGGATATGTAAGTTCATCCTCTAGACTGTAAGTTCACTGTGGTCGGAGAAGATGCCTACCAACTCCATTCTACTGTACTGTCCCCAGCACTTAGTACAGTGCTCGGAACCCAGTAAGCGCTCAATACATATGACTGATTGATGAAGGCAAAAGGTCAGTGACATGCAGGAATAATATTCATTCTACTGATGTGAGTTGCATTTCTTAAATAAAAATCAATCTTCTAAAATAAAATGCAACTTAAATGTTTTATCCAGTTGGAGCAGACAAATGGCCGCCTCTGCTCTTGCAATTTATCTGGGCGATTTAGTTTTGCCAAACATATTTTACTCAATTTTTCAAGTATTGAGAGCCAAAGCATTTCCTAGTACGAAGGTCCAATGTCATAGCATGTTCTGTCGAGACAGAAACCTGATGTCAAAGGAGAGTCTTGGATATAATATGTAGGGGAAACACATGTAATAATGATAATAATAATTATGGTATTTGTTAATCACTCACTGTGTGCCGAGGCTTGGGTGCAGGGGAAATACAAGCAAATCGGGTTGGACACAGTCCCTGTCCTATATAGGGCTCACAGTCTCCATCTCCATTTTTACAGATGAGGTAACAGAGGCACAGAGAAGTGATATGACTGGCCAAAGGTGACACAATAGATAAGTGGCAGAGCCGGGATTAATTCATTCATTCATTCAATAGTATTTATTGAGCGCTTACTATGTGCAGGGCACTGTACTAAGCGCTTGGAATGAACAAGTCGGCAACAGATAGAGACGGTCCCTGCCGTTTGACGGGCTTACGGTCTAATCGGGGGAGACGGACGGACGAGAACGATGGCGATAAATTGAGTCGAGGGGAAGAACATCTCGTAAAAACAATGGCGACTAAATAGAATCGAGGCAATGTACATTTCATTAACAAAATAAATAGGGTAATGAAAATATATACTGTTGAGCGGACGAGTACGGTGCCGAGGGGATGGGAAGGGAGAGGGGGAGGAGCAGAGGGAAACGGGGAAGAAGAGGGTTTAGCTGTGGAGAGGTGAAGGGGGGGTGGTAGAGGGAGTAGAGGGAGAAGGGAGCTCAGTCTGGGAAGGCCTCTCGGAGGAGGTGAGTTTTAAGTAGGGTTTTGAAGAGGGGAAGAGAATCAGTTTGGCGGAGGTGAGGAGGGAGGGCGTTCCGGGACCACGGGAGGACGCGGCCCGGGGGTCGACGGCGGGACGGGCGAGACCGAGGGACGGCGAGGAGGTGGGTGGCGGAGGAGCGGAGCGTGCGGGGTGGGCAGTGGAAAGAGAGAAGGGAGGAGAGGTAGGAAGGGGCAAGGTGATGGACAGCCTCGAAGCCTAGAGTGAGGAGTTTTTGTTTGGAGCGGAGGTCGATGGGCAACCACTGGAGTTGTTTAAGAAGGGAAGTGACATGCCCAGATCGTTAACTGCAGGAAGACGAACCGGGCAGCGGAGTGAAGAATAGACCGGAGCGGGGCGAGAGAGGAGGAAGGGAGGTCAGAGAGAAGGCTGACACAGTAGTCTAGCCGGGATATAACGAGAGCCCGTAGCGGTAAGGTAGCCGTCTGGGTGGAGAGGAGAGGGCGGATCTCGGCGATATCGTAAAGGTGAAACCGGCAGGTCTCGGTAACGGATAGGACGCGTGGGGTGAACGAGAGAGACGAGTCAAGGATGACACCGAGATCGCGGGCCCGAGAGATGGGAAGGATGGTCGTGCCATCAACGGTGATAGGGAAGTCTGGGAGAGGACCGGGTGTGGGAGGGAAGATGAGGAGCTCAGTCTTGCTCATGTTGAGTTTTAGGTGGCGGGGGATTAGAACCCATGACCTGATTCCCAGGGCCAGGGTCTATCCACTAGGCCACGAGGGCTCGGTTTATCACTCAGTAAGTCACTGGTCCTGATTGATTCACTCTCACGGCTTCAACTATCTTCTCTATGCAGATGACACAAAGATCTACATCTCTGCCCCTGTCCTCTCCCCGTCCCTTCAGGCTCAAAGCTCCTCCCGCCTCCAGGACGTCTCTACCTGGATGTCTGCCCACCGTCTAAAACTCAACATGGCCAAAACTGAGCTCCTCATCTTCCCTCCCAAGCCCTGTCCTCTTCCTGACTTCCTTATCACCGTGGACGGTACAACCATCCTTCCCGTCTCTCAGGCCCGCAACCTCGGTGTCATCTATGACTCAGCCCTCTCATTCACCCCACACAACCGATCCGTCACCAAAACCTGCCCCTCTCACCTTTATAATGTCGCCAAGATCCGCCCTTTCCTCTCCACCCAAACGGCTATCTTACCGGAATGGGCTCTCATGATATCCCGGTTGGATTATCGTGTCAGCCTGCTCTCTGATCTCCCTTCCTCCCATCTCTCCCCGCTCCGGTGTATCCTTCACTCTGCTGCCTGGGTCATCTTCCTGCAGAAACACTCTGGGCCTGTCACTCTCCTTCTTAAAAACTCCAGTGGCTGCCTATCAACCCCCACACGAAATAAAAACTTCTCACTCTGGGCTTCAAGGCTGTCCATCCCCTTACCCCCTCCTACCTCTCCTCCCTTCTCTCTTTCCACCGCCCACCCCGCACGCTCCGCTCCTCTGCCGCCCACCTCCTCGCCGTCCCCCGTTCTCTCCTATCCCGCCGTCGACCCCCGGGCCACGTCCTCCCGCGGTCCCGGAACGCCCTCCCTCCTCACCTCCGCCAAACTGATTCTCTTCCCCTCTTCAAAACCCTACTTTCATTCATTCATTCAATAGTATTTATTGAGTGCTTACTATGTGCAGAGCATTGTAATAAGTGCTTGGAATGTACAAATCGGTAACAGATAGAGACAGTCCCTGCCCTTTGATGGGCTTACGGTCTAATCGGGGGATTAGCTCACCTCCTCCAAGAGGCCTTCCCAGACTGAGCTTCCCCTTTTCACTCTGCTCCCTCTGCTCCCCCTCTACCCCCTCTTCACCTCTCCTCAGCTAAACCCTCTTCTCCCCACTTTGCCTCTGCTCCTCCCCCTCTCCCGTCCCATCCCCTCGGCACTGTACTCATCCGCTCAACTGTATCTATCTTCATCACCCTATTTATTTTGTTAATGAGATGTACATCACCTTGATTCTATTTATCTGCTATTGTTTTAATGAGATGTTCATCCCCTCGATTCTATTTATTGCTATTGTTCTCGTCTGTCCGTCTCCCCCGATTAGACCGTAAGCCCGTCAAAGGGCAGGGACCGTCTCTATCTGTTCCCGATCTGTACATTCCAAGTGCTTTTAGTACAGTGTTCTGCCCATAGTAAGCGCTCAATAAATACTATTGAATAAATGAATGGAGGGCTTACTGTACACAGATCACTGTACAAAGTGCTTGGAAGAGTAAAATAAAGTAGTAGACATTCCCATACTTCAAGGAACATTCCATCTAGTAGACACCTAAGCCTGAACTATCCAGATATTTGGTTTATTCTTTTGTAGTTTCTCTCACCAAAAAGGATGCCCAATAACCAAAGACCTTTAGTTATGCTTCTGAAAATATTGTCTCAGATAGGTAATTAATATATCAATCAACCAATGGTATTTAATGAGAACCTATTATGTTCAAAGCACATTAACATGTCTCTTCTAGACAAAGCCATCCAGCCAAATAGCATCAGGTTTGTTATTTGTTCTTGGTCAAGTTTACCTAGAGTATCTGTGAAGAGAACAATTGGCAGCATAGCATGGAGGATAGAGCCCGAGCCTGGGAGTCGGAAGGACATGGGTTCTAATCCCATACTGCCACTTGTCTCCTGTGTGGCCTAGGGCAAGTCACTTCACTTCTCTGTGCCTCAATTACCTCATTTGTAAAATGGGGATGAAAACTATGAGCCCCACACAGGACAGGGACTGTGTCCAACCCGATTTGCTGGTCTCCACCCTAGTGCTTAATACAGTGCCTGGCACATAGTAAGTGCTTAACAAATACCATAAGTATTATTAGATGGTGGATGAGAGTCACCTGAAATGGTAGTCACTTGATCGGACTAAATTAGTCTCCACCTTAGTCTGCAGGCTAAGGGCAGGGCTGGGTTTAGAACCTGGGTGTCCTGGGTCTCCCGGCTCCCAGCCCTGTGTTCTTCCCATTAGGGCACGATCCCTCTCAAATCTAAAACCGCTCCAACAGGAGGAGAGTGGCTGGGTTGGAAAAGGGATGATTCTATTTACCCTTCCATTTTTCAGCTGCCACAGTAATCCCTGTCCTCATTTTGACAGCTAGTGGTTATTATCATTGTCATTATTATTATGGTATTTGTCAAATGCCAAAGCAGTCAGTCAGCTGGCTCCCTCCTACCTCTCCTCATTGATCTCCTCCTCCAGCCCAACCTGCACACTCCGCTCCTCTAGCGCCAGCTTCCTCACTGGGCCGCCATCTCGTCCATCTCGCTGCCGACCCCTTTCCCACATCCTCCCCCTGGCCTGGGATTCCCCCTCCTCCATAGATGCCAGACCACCTCTCTCCCCACCTTCAAAGCATTACGAAGGACACACATCTCCAAGAGGCCTTCCCTGATTAGATCCTCTTTTCCCCAGTTTCCTCTCCTTTCTGAGTCGTGTATGCACTCAGACCTTTGGATATTTGATATTTATCCCACCCTTCACCACAGCACTTAGGTACAGATCTTTAAATTTTGTTTTATAAATTATTTATTCATATTAACGTCTGACTTCCTCTCTAGATTGTAAGTTGGCTGCGGGCAGGGAAAGTGTCTGCTAATTCTGTTGTAATATACTCTCCCAAGAGTGTACAGTGTTCTGCACATAGTAGGTACTTGATAAATATAATTAAATGATTGAGTGCTAAATGTTAAGCACTGTTTTAAGCTCCCCTTTTCCTCAGCTCCTCTTCCCCTCTGCATCACCCCGACTTGCTCCCTTTGCTCTACCCTCTTTCCCACCCCATAGCACTTGTATATATGTACATATTTATAATTCTATTTATTTATATTAATACTTGTTTACTTGTTTTGATGTGTGTATTTATATATAATTCTATTTATTTATATTGATGCTATTGATGCCTGTTTACTTGTTCTGATGTCTGTCTCCCCTCAAGGCCGTAAGCTAGCTGTGGGCAGGGATTGTCTCTCTTTATTGCTGAATTGTACTTTCCAAGCGGTTAGTACAGTGCTCTGTGCACAGTAAGTGCTCAATACATATGATTGAATGAATGAATGAATGACCTTTGAGTAGATAGAAGTTAATCAGGTTGGACGCAGTCCCTGACCCACATGGGACTCAGAATCTAAGTAGGAGAGAGAACAGGGTGTGGTTTAGTGGAAAGAGCACGGGTTTGGGAGTCAGAGGTCGTGGGTTCTAATCCCGGCTCCGTTACTTGTCTGCTGTGTGACTTTGGGCAAGTCACTTAGCTTCTCTGTGCCTCAGTTCCCACATCTGTACAATGAGGAGTAAGAATGTGAGCCTCACGTGGGATAACCTCTTTACCTTGCATCTACCCCAAGGCTTAGAACAGTGCCTGGCACATAATAAGTGCTTAACAAATTCCATCATTATCATTATTATTATTATTATTGTTAACAGGGATTGAATCTCCATTTTTCAGTTAAGGAAACTGAGACATAGAGCAGCAGGAAGGGCAGCTCGTGATGAAGCATCCCAGGGAGACGAAGAAAACAGACATGAAACTAAGGAAACCAGGGGGCCACGGGAGACACTGAGAAGATGGGCAGGAACAAGGTAGAGACAAGGAGGCAGAGATGGAGGGAAGGAGGAAAGAGGATGAAGGAGGAGATGGTCTAGCAACCACAGCTGCAGCGAAGCATCATGGAGTAGTGGGTAGACTACCGGTCTGGGAGTCAGAAAGTCATAGGTTCTAATCCCGGCTCTGCCAGTTGTCTGCTGTGTGGTCTTGGGGGAGTCGCTTTACTTCTCTGGGCCTCAGTTACCTCATCTGAAAAGCGGGGATTAAGACCGTGAACTCTGTGAGACAGGGACTATGTCCAACCTGATTTGCTTGTATCCACCTCAGTGTACACTGTCGGGCACATAGTAAGCACTTAGCAAATACTATACCAGTAGAGCAGCAACATGGCATAATGGATTAGAGTACAGGCTTGGGAGTCAGAAGGTCATGGGTTCTATTCCCATCTCTGCCACTTGCCTGCTGGGTGACCTTGGGCCAGTCATTTCATGTCTCTGGGCCTCAGTTCCCTTGTCTGAAAAATGAGGATTGAGACGGTGGGTCTACGAGAGACAGTGTCCAACCTGATTTGCTCATATCTGCCCCATCACTTAGTACAGTGCCTGGAACATAGTAAACGCTTAATGAATCCCACAATTATTAATAATAATGTTGGTATTTGTTAAGCGCTTACTATGTGCCAAGCACCGTTCTAAGCGCTGGGGTAGACACAGGGGAATCAGGTTGTCCCACGTGGGGCTCACAGTCTTAATCCCCATTTTACAGATGAGGGAACTGAGGCACCGAGAAGTTAAGTGACTTGCCCAAAGTCACACAGCTGGCAAGTGGCAGAGCCAGGGTTCGAACCCATGACCTTTGACTCCAAAGCCCAGGCTCTTTCCACTGAGCCACGCTGCTTCTCTAATTATTAGTAGTATAGTAGCAGTAGTAACAGGAGCAGTAATAGTAGCAGTAGTAGAATAATAATTCCATTTTCTATCATTTTCCATTATTCTCTTTATTTCTACTGATGCCTGTTTACCTGTTTTGATGTCTTTCTTGCCCCTTCTAGACTGTAAGCCCCATGTGGGCAGGGATGGTTTCTCTTTGTTGCTGAATTGTACTTTCCAAGCACTTAGTCCATTCTTCCACAGACAATTAGCGCTCAATAAGGCCTCGGACTGTAAAATGGGCACTAAACACCTTTTCTCCCTCCTCCGTTCAATAGCATTTATAGAGCACTTACTATGTGCAGAGCACTGTACTAAGCGCTTGGAATGTACAATTCAGCAACAGAGACAATCCCTGTCCTCCTATTCAGGTTAGACTGTAGACTCTCCCCCGATTAGACCGTAAGCCCGTCAAACGGCAGGGACCGTCTCTATCTGTTACCGACTTGTTCATTCCAAGCGCTTAGTCCAGTGCTCTGCACATAGTAAGCGCTCAATAAATACTATTGAATGAATGAATGAAAGATTGTGAGCCCCATGTTTTGTTTTGTTGTCTGTCTCCCCCCTTTTAGACTGTGAGCCCGTTGTTGGGCAGGGATTGTCTCTATCTGTTGCCCAGTTGTACATTCCAAGTCTCAGTACAGTGCTCTGCACACAGTAAGCGCTCAATAAATACGACTGAAGGAAGGAAGGGGAGTCCAATATAACAGAGTTGGTAGAGACGTTAGTAGCAGGAGCAATAGCAGGAGCAGCGGCAACAGCAGCAAGAGCAGCAGCAGTAGCTGTGAGCCCAGTAAAGGCAAGAAACAATACAACTCTCTGGTACTCAACTCTCCCAAGTGCTTAAAACAGTGCTTGGCACAAAGTAAGCACTGAGTAAATACCACTGACTGATTGGTAGTAGAAGGAGTAACAAGTTATCAATCGTATTTCATTCAGTCGCATTTATTGAACGCTTATTGTGTTACTGAGTGCCTGGGAGTGTATGATACAACAATGAATAGACCCGTTCCCTGCCCACAATGAGCTTACAGTCTAGATGAGGGGAGACAGACATTAATATAAATAAGTAAATTACTGATATAATAATAGCAGTAATGATGGTATTTGTTAAACTCTTACTATGTGCAAGCGCTGGGGGGGGATATAAGGTGATCAGGTTGTCCCACGTGGGGCTCACAGTCTCAATCCCCATTTTACAGATGAGGTATCTGAGGCCCAGAGAATTCATTCAATAGTATTTATTGAGCACTTACTATGTGCAGAGCACTGTACTAAGCGCTTGGGATGAACAAGTCGGCAACAGATAGAGACGGTCCCTGCCGTTTGACGGGCTTACGGTCTAATCGGCTGTAAGTGAAGTGGGGCTCAAGTGAAGTGATGTGACTTGCCCAAAGTCACACAGCTGACCAGTGGTGGAGTCGGAATCAGAACCCATGACCTCTGACTCCCAAGCCCGGGCTCTTTCCACTGAGCCATGCTGCTTCTCGATATGTTTATCGAGTTCTTACTGTGTGCAGAGCACTACATTAAGCTCTTGGGAGAGTACAGTCAGAGTTGATAGACACATTTCCCGCCAAAAAGGAGTTGGCAATTGAGAGGGGAAGACAGAGGCTAATATCAATAAATGAATAAATTAGGGACGTGTACATAAGCACTGTGGGGTTCAGGGCAGTGCAGAAAAGGGGGAGCAAATTCAAGTGTAAGGGTGATGCAGAAGGGAGTGGGAGAAGAGGAAATGAGGGTTTAGTCAGGGAAGGCTTCTAGGAGGAGATGGACCTTCAATAAGGCTTTGAAGGTGGGGAGAGTCATCGTCTGCTGGATATGAAGAGGGAGGGTGTTCCAGACCAGAGGCAGGATGTGCACGAGACGTTGGCAGTGAGATAGACGAGACTGTGGTATAATCAGCAGTAGGAGGGGCAGTTATTAGTATTAGCAATCGTAATGATAACAATAATGCTGCTTGTTAAGTGCTTACTATGAGCCAGGCTCCACTTGTACGGTGGCAACTGGAGAGTTTCCAGTATACTACCAGTACCGGTTGTGGGAGGGAGAGTGAAGCAGAGGCCTGTCCATGCCACTCTTAGCTTGGCCAGTGGCTAGAGGGGGACGGGCCATCGGCTACAAGTCAAAACTCCCCTGTGATGGGCAGGGGTGGCCCGGGACATACTTGAGGGCGGAGACTTAGGTTAACTGCGGGGAAGGAGGCGATGGTCAACCACTTCCGGATTTTTCCCAAGAAAACTCTGTGGATCCACTACCGGAATGATTGCAGATGGAGGCGGGGCCTTCTGCGAGAGATGTGTTCGTGGTGTTGCTATGGGTCGGAGACGACTCGACTGCATAAGACAAGAAAAGATCGGCCAGGCACTGTACTGAGTGCTGGGGTAGATGCAAATTAATCAGGTTGGACACAATCTCTGTCCCACATGGGGCTCACACTCTTAATCCCCATTTTACAGATGAGGGAACTGAGGCCCAGAGAAGTGAAGTGACTCGCCCAAGATCACACAGCAGACCTGTGGTGGAGTCTGGATTAGAACCCAGGTCCTTCTGACTCCCAGGCCTGGGCTGGGAATTGCAGTAGCAGTAATAACAGTAGCAGAAGACAGAGTCCCTGGCCTCCATGGGGCTTACAATCTAAGCCGATGGAGGAGAGGAGGGAGTTGGCTGCAGACACAGAAGAAAAGAAGAAATAAACATGTAAAAGACAAGGACGACAATCTTAAACCTGAACGGTTTTTGGACTCCTCTCGTCTCCGACTAGTCGCCTCAGAAGTTACGGACGGACGTGGCCACCCCAGTTAACTTCTCAATGTTAAGCCCTTCCTGGGATGGAGCAGAGACCGATAGGAAACTCCTGAAGGCAGAAGCCCTTAAATAACTACTGCGCTCTCCCAAGGCCTTAGTACAGTGCTCTGCACACAGTGAGTACTGGATAAATACCATAGATCAATTGATTTGGGGGGCTATGGGGAGGTCTGTTCGACCTGCTTGGGGGATCAGATGTAAGGAGTGTGACGAAAGCGTGGTGACTTTCACACAGCCCAAAAACTCTCGTATGTTTCATTGGTTTCGTCTCGCTCTTACATATGCCTCGTACTGAAATTCCCATTTCCCCCCGCCCCCAACAGATCAAGGATGATTGACTGCAATTATGTGTTTCATTTTCCGGGTTTGTTTTGGAGTTTCCAACTAATTGTCTAAATCTCCTTTTGTAAATATTCCTTTGCAGACATTTCCAACACACGGATCTAAGAGCAGACGGTGAATAGTCTGCCGAAAAAATTTTTTTTTCACCCAACATGTTTTTTGCTCACGTTTCGGCTTTGAGTTCCCTTGATTTATCGTTTTGCCATTTAGTGCCTTCAGCTTTCACTTCAATCAGTGAACTAGAATGATCTAAAGGGAGTGGCTTAATAGGGGTAATTATAGGATTTAAATTTCATTAAATATAATATTAAGGCTATTTGAACTCAGATTTTTGGAGGATTATGGTATTTGACAACACTATGAAAGGTTTAAGTGCATTGTTAAACTGCCAGAATTGGTTCATATTTTATCCTCATTACTCAGCATTAAAAACATGTTTTAAGAAGCACTTTCAACTGTCAATCCAAATATGTCTATTCACAACTGGAGAAATTAGCACAGGGGGCCGTGAGGCTTTAGTGACACACATCAAGCTAGAACAATTTATCGGTTTGGGCATGAATAACTTCACTTGAGTTCAGAGTTTATTCGTAGACCTCATTGATTTCAGCTGAGCGGAAAAGAAACGATTCAGAAAAGAGAGTAAAGGCTTGATATTAATAATGATAATGCCATTGCAAATGGTGATGATGAAAACTACCTTTAAATGAGATTGAAATTACATATTATCCATGAATTATTTATTCTTATTAACGTCCGTCCCCGGCTCTAGCCCGTACGTTCTTTATGGGCCATGGATGTGTCCACTAATTCTGTTGTATTACGCGTGACAGAGTTCGGAGTATAGAATTGAGCGCCTGAATTTCTCCTTTTACCTAATGTTGGAACTAAATGGGATTCAATCGGTGTTTCCTTGAGTAAGTTTATTTTTGCAGGTGAGGGTTCAGTGCCTGTTCAACAGTGACGGCCATAGAAAATTGGTTCTTAGTTTAAGGATTCTACAGAGTGCTGATTGTTTTTCTTTGGAATCCAAAAAGCCCGGGGCTTGAAAGATAATGCTCTGCAAAATCCACGCATCTGTCAACTAGGGACCGTGAGAGAAATACATAAGCAGGCATGACAGGCTGCATGGGCTAGTGGCAAGAGCATGGGACCGGCAGTCAGAAGACACGTACTATTGTTATGGTATTTGTTAAGCGCTTACAATTTGCCAAGCACTGTACTAAGCACTGGGGTAGAGACAAGATAATCAGGTTGAAAACAGTCCCTGTTCCAAGTGGGAATTACAGTTTTTGTAGGCGGGAGTAGGATTTAATCCCCATTTTACAGATGAAAGGATAGAGAATTATTATTATTATTAATTATTGTAATGGTATTTGTTAAGCGCTTACTATGCACCAGGCACTACAGTAAGTACTGGGCTGGATCAAGCAAATAGGGTTGGACACAGTCCCTGTCCCACATGGGGCTCACAGCCCCCATCCCCATTTTCCAGATGAGGTAACTGAGGCCCAGAGAAGTAACTTGTCCAAGTTCACATAGTAGGCAAGTGGCAGATTGGGGATTAGAACTCATGACCTTCTAATTCCCAGACCTGTGCTCTATTCACTATGTCATGCTACTTCTCTAAAAGTCTAAAGCATCCGCTATTCCAAGATGGTCTTCCTTCCAAGTACTAACCAGACTCCACCAATGACTCACCCAAGGTCACACAGCAGATGAGTGGTGGAGCTGCGAGTAGAAACCAGGTCCTGTGACTGCCAGGACCATGCTCTGACCGCTAGGCCATGCTGCTTTACTTATTCTGGGCTCTGATACATCTCATTCAATCATATTTATTAAGCGCTTACTGTGTGCTGAGCACTATACTAAGCACTGAGCGTTCTCTGGGTGACCAAGTTACATACCCTCTCTGGGCCTCATTTTTCTCATCTGTAAAACAGAGATACGATAAAGCTTTAAGGCACTCAATCAGTTCTCCCCTTCCTATCTTACCTCGTTGATCTTCTACTACAACATAACCCTCACACTTTGCTACTCTAAGGCCAACATACTCCATGTACTTCGTTGCAGAAAAATGATCCAGGCAGCAGAGTGAAGTATGGATTGGCGTGGGGAGAGACGGGAGGCAGGAGAGGATAAATCCTTGGATGAATAAGATAGCAGTTTGGAGGGAGAGGAAAGGGTGGATTTTTGTGATTTTGTGAAAGCAGAACTGACGGGATTTAGTGATAGACTGCATATGTGTGTTGGGCAAGAGAGATGAATCAAGGATAACACCAAGGTTGTGGGTTTATGAGGCAGGAGGATGATGGTGCTGTCTTCAGTGATGGGAAAATCAGGGGAAGGACAGGGTTTGGGTGGGAGGAAGAGTTCTATTTGGGACATGCTAAGTTTGAGGTGATGGCAGGACATTCAAGTCTTGAAAGCAGGAGGAAATGTGAGGCTGTGGAGAGAGAGAGAGAGAGATCAGGGTTGGAAATGTAGATTTGGGTATCATCCGCATAGAGGTGGTGGTTGAAGCCATGGGAGCAAATGAGTTCTCCAAGAGAGTGGGTGGAGATGGAGAATGGAAGGGGACCCAGAACCGAACCTTAAGGGACCCCCACCCCCCCAACCCCCAGAGTTTGGGGATCGGAGGCAGAGGAGGATTGAGAATGAATTGCCGGAGAGATAGGAGGAGAACCAGGAGAGGACAGTGTCAGTGAAGCAGAGGTTGGATAATGTTTCCAGAAGAGGGTGGTCCACATTGTCAAAGACAGCTGACATCCGATCCGTCACAGAAACCTGCCGGTCTCACCTTCAGAACATCACCAAGATCCGTCCTTTCCTCTCCATCCAAACTGCTACCTTGCTGGTACAATCTCTCATAATATCCTGACTGGATTATTGCATCAGCCTCCTCTCCGATCTCCCATCCTCCTGTCTCTCCCCGCTCCAGTCTATCCTGCATTCCGCTGCCCGGATTATCTTTCTACAGAAACACTCTGGGCATGTCACTCCCCTCCTCAAAAACCTCAAGTAGGTGACTATTAACCATTGCATGAAACAAAAACTCCTCACTCTTGGCTTCAAAGCTGTCCATCACCTGGCCCCCTCCTACCTCACCTTCCTTCTCTCTTTCTACTGCCCAACCCGTACACGCCGCTCCTCTGCCGCTCCTCTCCTCACGGTCCCTCGTTCTCTGCTGTCCCGCCGTCGACCCCCGGGCCACCTCCTACCGCTGACCTGGAATGCCTTCCCTCCTCACCTCCGCCAAACTAACTCTCTTCCCCTCTTCAAAGCCCTACTGAGAGCTCACCTCCTCCAGGAGGCCTTCCCAAACTAAGCCCTTCTCTTCCCATTCCCCCTACTCCCTCCTTCTGCTCCACACCTTCCCCTCCCCACAGCACTTGTGTATATCTGTATATATTATTTATTACTCTATTTATTTTATTATTGATGTGCATATATCTATGATTCTATTTATCTTGATGGTACTGATGCCTGACTACTTGTTTTGTCTTGTTGTCTATCTCCCCCTTTCAGACTGAGCCTGTTGTTAGGCAGGGATTGTCTCTATCTGTTGCCAAACTGTACATTCCAAGAGCTTAGTACGGTGCTCTGCACACAGTAAGCGCTCAATAAATACTATTGAATGAATGAATGAATGAATGAATGAGAGGTGGAGAAGGATTAGGATGGAGTCTCTACTTTGGAATTAATAATAATAATAATGATGTTGGTATTGGTTAAGCGCTTACTATGTGCCGAGCACTGTTCTAAGCGCTGGGTAGATACAGGGTAATCGGGTTGTCCCACAGGGGGCTCACAGTCTTAATCCCCATTTTACAGATGAGGGAACTGAGGCACTGAGAAGTGAAGTGACTTGCCCAAAGTCACACAGCTGACAGAAGGAGCTCATCAGTGATCTCTGGGAAGGCGGTTTCTGTGGACTGAAGGGGAGAGTAGCCAGATTGGAGGAAGACAAGGAGACAACTGGAGGAGAGAAACTTGAGATGGCGGTGTAGACAACTCAATCCATCACTGGTATTTACTGAGAGCTTACTACGTACAAAGCACTTCTCTAAGCACTTGGAAGGAGTACAATACAGCAGAATTAGCAGACACATTCCCCGCCCATAATGAATTTACAGTCTAGAGTGAGTTTGTAGAGGAATGGTGGGAGGGAGATGAGGTGAGACTGATAGAACCTGGGGTTAAGGTGGATTTTTTTAGAATGGGGGGACAAGAACATGTTTAAAAGCAGTGGGAAAGAAGCCATCGGAGAGTGAACAGTTGAAGATGGCGGTGAGGGAGGAAATAAGGGAAGGGTAAATGCTTTGCAAGATGCATAGGTGGAGGGGGTGGATTTTGAGAGAAGGCAGATCTCCTCTAGAGACCCTGCTGGGAAAGGAAAGTGTTGAGGAAGGGGCAGGAGAAGGGAGGGACTGAAGATAAGCAGGGGAGATTTTAGGGAGAGCACGCCTGACGGTTTCAGTTTTGTAAATAAAGTAGCGGCCAGGTCACTGGGGCAAAGGATGGGGGAGGCGGAAGGACAGGGGGTTTGAGGAGGGAGTTAAAAGTCTGGAACAACTGGCGATGGGTATGGGTAGCGATGAGGAGGGACAAATAATGTGGCTGGACAGAGGAGAGAGCAGAGTTGAAGTCCACAAGGATAAACTTGAGGTGGACGAGGTTGGCCTGATATCTAGATTTCCACCAGCGACTCTCCGCCGCTCGAGCACAAGAGCGAAGCGGGTGGACGGAGCGGGTGATCCAGGGCTGGGGGTTAGAGGGACGAGATCGACGAAGGGATGGGGAGAGAGTGAGGTGAATTTAGTAGAGAGGGTGGCATTGAGGACGGCACTTTGGTCATCAAGGGAAGGTAGTTTGGGTATGGAGACTGAATGGGGCAGGATGACAAGTCACTTCACTTCTTTGTGCCTCGGTTCCCTCAGTTGTAAAATGGGGATTAAGACTGTGAGCCCTAGGTGTATTTATTTATTTATTCATTCATTCAATCCGTCTTATTTATTAAGCGCTTACTGTGTCCAGAGCACTGTAGTAAGCGCTTGGGAAAGTACAATACAACAACAAACAGTGACAATTCCTTTCTCCAATAGCTCACAGTCTGGTGTATCTATGCCAGTGCTTGGCGCATACTAATCAGTTAATAGATCTCACAATTATATATTTTTATTATAGTTATCATTATTACTATCATTATCATTTTATGTACAGTCAAAATGCTTCACGCAGCAAAGCACCAGACAGTGGTTACAAGTTTTGGGAGGTACACCCAGAATTGAAGAGATTACCGCGTCAGTACTCATTTCCAGGACCGGAATTCCTGTCTTCCTAAAAGGCTTTATAATAATGTTGGTATTTGTTAAGCGCTTACTATGTGCAGAGCACCGTTCTAAGCGCTGGGGTAGACACAGGGGAATCGGGTTGTCCCACGTGGGGCTCACAGTCTTCATCCCCATTTTACAGACGAGGGAACCGAGGCACAGAGAAGTGAAGTGACTTGCCCACAGTCACACAGCTGACAGGTGGCAGAGCTGGGATTCGAACCCATGACTTCTGACTCCAAAGCCCAGGCTCTTTCCACTGAGCCACGCTGCTTTATATGAGATCAAGGAGTTGAATCCATCCTATTCTTTCATTTGAGGAGATAAACTCGGTTTGGGTGTGCAAGGGCTGCTTGCTTAATTACAATAAGCGAGAATCTCTGTTGACTACGCTTAGAAAGGCGAGGAGCTACAGCCAATTCCAGTATAATAACGTTGGTATTTGTTAAGCGCTTACTATGTGCCGAGCACTGTTCTAAGCGCTGGGGTAGACACAGGGGAATCAGGATGTCCCACGTGGGGCTCACGGTCTTAATCCCCATTTTACAGATGAGGTAATTGAGGCCCAGAGAAGTGAAGTGACTTGCCCACAGTCACACAGCTGACAAGTGGCCAAGCCGGGATTCGAACCCATGACCTCTGACTCCAAAGCCCGTGCTCTTTCCACTGAGCCACGCTGCTTTGAGAAGCAGCTGGCCTAGTGGATAGAGGGCGGGTCTGGGAGTCAAACGGGGTCTAATCCCGGCTCTGTCACTTGTCTGCTGTGGGACTTTGGGCAAGTCACTTCACTTCTCTGTGCCTCAGTTCCCTCCTTTGTGAAAAGGGTATTAAGACTGCAAGCCCCATGTGGGACAAGGACTGTGTCCATCCTGATTAGCCTGTGTCTACCCCGTGCTTAGGTCAGTGACTGGCACATAGTAGACGCTCAACAAATACCACAATTATTATTATTATATTCACCCCCGTGCTTAGTTCCATACCTTGCACATAGTAAGTGCTTAAGAAAGACTACAATTATTATTATTATTGTTATTATTCGGAGGACCGGAGAATGCAGTGGAGCTTCGGGAATGTTTGAGGCTGCTCAAAGGATCATCGTGTGCATCAAGAATGTGATCGGCATCCGGGGAATTGGGGAGACGCAAGTGTCACTTATCTCGGAACAAGCGAGAAAGGGACGTAAGTGGAGAAAGCCTTTTAAACACCTCTCATTCCTGGAGCTCGGGGAGAGGAAGATGGGGAGAAGCGATGAACTCCCCAAAGACCCTTTTAAATGCTTTTGGTGTCGAGCTTTGGTGGACAGGAAGAGAGGCCTGAGACATAGATTCCATGCCAAACACAGATTTCTAATGTGCTTTCCCCCCTTGAGGGTGAGGTGGAAAGAGGCAGATGTTAGGCCGAAAGATGTGGGGAAATTGAAGACCGATTTGCAACAAGACTCTTTACAAGTGGGCTTTGGCTGACACATTAGATCTTTACTTTTATTGGCGTTCTCAATCGGAGAGAAGCAGCAACCACAAGGAGCAACAAGGCACAGTGGCTAGAATCTGGGAGTCAAAAGGTCACGGGTTCTAATCCCGGCTTCGCCACCTGTCTGCTGTGTGACCTTGGGCAAGTCACTTGACTTTTCTGGGCCTCAGTTCCCTCATATATAAAATGGGGATTAAGACTGTGAGCCCCATGCATGTGGGAAAAGGACTGTGTCCAATTGGATTTGTTTGTATTCACCCCAGTGCTTACTATAGTGGCTGGCACATAGTAAGCACTTAACAAATACCATTATTATTGTTATTATTATTACTGAAGAAACGAGCTAGCCCTGAATTCCTCAACACAAATGCTCTATGAAAAGCAAGTAGGATGGCCCCTGTTCCACATGGGGCTCGCACTCTTAACCTCCATTTTACAGATGAGGGAACTGAGGCTCATAGAAATGAAGTGGCTTGCCCAAGGTAACACAGCAGAGAAGCGGTGGAGCCGGGAATAGAACCCAGGACCTTCTGACTCCCAGGTCCGAGCTCCTGAGCCTTCTGTAGGACAGTGACTATATGCAACCTGATTATCTTGTATCTGCTCCAGTGCTTCCAACAGTTCCTGGAACACAGTAAGCGCTGAAGAAATACCGCAATTATTACTATTATCATTGCTATAATCCATCAATGGACGTTATAGGACCTGGGTTCTAATCCCAGCTCTGCCGATTGCCCGCTGTGTGACCAAGTCACTTAACTTCTCTGTGCCTCAGTTCCTCAACTGTAAAATGGGGCTTAAATACCTATCCTCTCTACTGCTTAGACTATGAACCCCATGCAGGACAGGGTTGGTGTCTGAATTAATCACCTTGAATCTACCCCCAGTGCGTAGAACGGTGCTCGACATATAGTAAGCGCTGAACAAAGACCGTTGAACAAAATGGAATTTATTGAGCGTTTCCTATATTCATTCATTCACTCAATCCTATTTATTGAGTGCTTACTCTGTGCAGAGTACTATGCAGAGTACTGTACTGAGCACTTGTGAGAGTACAGTAGAGTTGGTTAGACATGGATCCCTGTCAAAAAGCTGCTCAAAGAGCTGGCAGTCTGGCGAGAATGACATTAACATGAATTATATTACTTCTAATAATAATGATGATGATGGTATTTGTATATATTTATTACCCTATTTATTTTGTAATGAAATGTACATCGCCTTGATTCTGTTTAGTTGCCATTGTTTTTACGAGACGTCCTTCCCCTTGACTCTATTTATCGCCATCGTTCTCGTCCGTCCGTCTCCCCCGATTAGACCGTGAGCCCGTCAAAGGGCAGGGACCGTCTCTATCTGTTGCCGACTTGTTCATTCCAAGCGCTTAGAACAGTGCTCTGCACAAAGTAAGCGCTCAATAAATACTATTGAATGAATGAATTAAGCACTTACTATGTGCCAAGCACTGTTCCAAGCGCTGGGGTAGACACAAGGTCATTCATTCAGTCAATAGTATTTATAGAGCGCTTACTATGTGCAGAGCACTGTACTAAGCGCTTGGAATGGACAAATCGGTAACAGATAGAGACGGTCCTTGCCCTTTGACAGACCAGGTTGTCCCACATGGGGGATCACAGTCTTAATCCCCATTTTACAGATGAGGGAACTGAGGCGCAGAGAAGTGAAGTGACATGCCCAAAATCACAGAGCTGACAAGTGATGGAGTCGCGATTAGAACCCAGGCCCTCTGACTCCCAAGCCCGGGCTCTTTCCCCTGAGCCACGCTGCTTCTACAAGGACTCTGGGCTTCTTTGTGTTCATGTGTCTATAGACAGACACTCTAACCAATCTGATCATCTTATGTCATATACCCAAGTGCTAGACTAGGTCTAGAGTCTAAGCCCAGAGTGGGCGGAGATTGCTCAGTGCTCTGCACACAGTAAGCGCTCAATAAATACGATCGAATGAATGAAAGTTACTATCAAGCCATTTTCTCGTCGCTTGGGGCTCTTTGAGAACATCCCACCCCCACGCCGTAGAACCCAACACACCTCCAGATGCTCGTGGAAGTGGAAAGAGCCTGGAACTTCACAAGGAGCTCAACAGACAACAGACAACGAGAAGCAGCGTGGCTCAGTGGAAAGAGCACGGGCTTCGGAGTCAGGGTTCATGAGTTCGAATTCCAGCTCTGCCACTTGTCAGCTGTGTGACTGTGGGCAAGTCACTTAACTTCTCGGTGCCTCACTTCCCTCATCTGTAAAATGGGGATGAAGACTGTGAGCCCCCACGTGGGACGACCCGATTCCCCTGCGTCTACCCCAGCGCTTAGAACGGTGCTCGGCACATAGTGAGCGCTTAACAAATACCAACATTATTATTATTATATTCTTCAAAGCCTTTGGGGCCGGGATTAGAACCCGGGTCCCCCACCGCCCAGCTCAGAGCTTCTCAGCTGGTGCCCAGGGCCGGCAGCTAAAGAGGAAGGAGTTAAGTGACTTTCTGCAAGTCTCGGAGGGGTTGTGTGTTAGAGCGGCGATTAGAAACCTGAGCTCCTGGCTGTGGGCCTTCTTTTCAGAGCACTTGGGCTCCGTCTCTCCCTCTCCAAGGAATGATAATAAATAATATTTTGTATCGACAAGACTCTTGTCACCTGAGAGTGTCTAAGTGCTTTATAAACAATTAATCAAGTCTTACAACACTTCTGTGATAAAGCATTAGAATTCAGGGCTCACTTTGGAGTGTCATCAGCTGGGACCTGGAGAGGTTAAATGGCTTGTGCTTTGGAATGCTGACAGAATACGCTCCACTTGGTGGACTCAGGGTGGATTTCCCAAGACGCGGGTGATTTTCCGCCTTCCGAGTCTCCCTCTTCACTCCTGGGAGACAGGTCGATTCTCTGGGCGTAGAGGATTCTCTCTGCCTTGAAGAAATAATAGAGTGGAACGTCCTAGAATCTATCTGTCGTGGTAAGGTGAGGCCGAAGGAAGGAAGGCCAGTTTAATGACTACATCCCAAAGAGAAGTTGAAAAGCTAATTGGACGATTGGTTGGAGACTAAATGAGAATTAAATGGATCTCATATTAAGAATGGAGGAGAATACTCGTTGTGGGCAAGGAATGTATCTGTTTATCGTTATGTCGTATTCATTCATTCAATAGTATTTATTGAGCGCTTACTATGTGCAGAGCACCGGACCAAGCGCTTGGAATGAACAAGTCGGCAACAGATAGAGACGGTCCCTGCCGTCTGACGGGCGCACGGTCTGATCGGGGGAGACGGACGGACGAGAACGATGGCGATAGATAGAGTCGAGGGGAAGAACATCTCGTACTCTCCCAAGCGCTACGCAGTGCTTTGCATATGGTAAGTGCTCAATAAATAGAACTGAATGAATGAGCAGATAAGACCGGCAGCCCCTTGTTGGTATTTGTTAAGCTCCTACTATGTGCAGAGCACTGTTCTAAGCGCTGGGGTATACAGGGTCATCAGGTTGTCCCACATGAGGCTCACAGTCTTAATCCCCATTTTACAGATGAGGTAACTGAGGCACAGAGAAGCGAAGTGACTTGCCCACAGTCGCACAGCTGCCAAGTGGCAGATCCGGAATTCGAACCCATGACCTCTGAGACTCCCAAGCCCATGTTCTTTCCACCGAGCCACGCTGCTGCCTTCTAAGACTCTCAACCCTACGGGGGACAGGAACTGTGTCCGACTCGATTACCTTATATACTAATAATAAGGATGATGGTATTTGTTAAGCCCTTACTATGTGCCACACACTCTTCTAAGCACTAGGGGGGATACAAGGTGATCAGGTTGTCCCATGCGGGGCTCACATTCTTAATCCCCATTTTACAGATGAGGTAACTGAGGCCCAGAGAAGTTAAGTGGCTTGCCCAAGTTCATGCAGCAAAATGGCAGAGCCAGGATTAGAACCCATACCCTCTGACTCCCAAGACCGTGCTCTTTCCATTAAGCCACACTGCTCAGCACTTAGAATAGTGCCTGGCACATAGTAAGTGCTTAATAGATACCATTCCAAAAATAAGAGCACAGGACCTGGAGTCAGACTGTAATCCCGGCTCCACCACTTGCCCGATGTGTGATCTTGGGCAAGTCACTGAACATCTCTGTGCCTCGGTTTCCTCATCTGTAAATATGGGCATTAAATACCCGCCTTCCCTCCCCCTAAGACTGTGAGCCAGTTCGAACTGCGACTGTGTTCAATTTGATTATCCTATTGTCCCGAGGTGACCCCGGGGCATCCGCCATCTCGAAGTCAAATGCTATCTCGTGACCGTCCGGAGCGAGGAGGCGGAACTGGAAACCCAAACTGCTAGATTGACAGCCCAAGCCGGGAATGCAGAAGGTGTCCCTCGCCCCCGTGCCGATCAGAGGGGAGGGCGGAGATTGGATAAACTGAGGCCGGAAGCTGGACTGGCCAAGGAGCGTGGGTGATAAAGCCCAGAGGCCTTTGACTTTCCAGGCAACAGCTGCAGGTGGCCTCTGCCCAGAGAGTGAGATGTCTGCTCGGCCTGCACCAAGTGAGGAGCCGTGGGATGGGTGATTGACCCGTCCCGCTGAACGCTCACGGGGCTGGAAGCCAGGAGCTTCGTTCGCCATGGGTGTGAAACGCATAATCGGATTCCTCCCAAGTGGGAAGTGCACGTGGGGGAGAGGTGGCCTCCTCACCATACGCGAACGAACCGTAAGTGAATTCCTCCTGGGTGAGATCTGGGTGTTTTGCCTCACGGGAGTAACACATAAGTATATTCCTCCCGATAGGGAAGTTCTAAAATCATTAAATAACCATATTCCTCCCTAAAAGGGAAGTTCGATTCACCATGTCCAAAATAATCAAATAATTCAATTCTCTGTGTTCAAAATAATCGAATAATTCAATTTGCCTCAAAGAATAAATTTTGTATAAAACTCAGGCTTTCCATCCCCGGTCTCTCTCTCTCTCAGTCTCGCTCTCGCTCTCTCTCCACACCGATTCCTGAATGAACCTGTCCCCGGGCGACGGGTGACACCTGAATATACCCCAGAGCTTAGCACAGAGCTTAGCCCATAGTAAACACTTAATGTATATCACAACTCTTATTAGTACAATAAGGTGTTATGCTTCAAAATGGCAGGTGCCACCATTCATTCATTCATTCATTCATTCATTCAATCAATCGTATTTATTGACCACTAACTATGTGCAGAGCACTGTACTAAGCACTTGGAATGTACATTTCGGCAACAGATAGAGACAATCCCTGCCCAATAGCAGGCTCACATCAACCACATGGGAATGGAAATACCTTTGCTAGGAAGCAGCGAGGCCTAGTGCAAAGAACATGGGCCTGGAAATCAGAAGGACCTGAGTTTGAATCCCATTTCCTTCACTGGTCTGCTGTGTGACCTTGGCCAAGTCATTTCACTTCCTCTGTGTCTCAATTATCCCATCTGTAAAATGGGGATTAATACTATAAGCCCGTCAAACGGCAGGGACCGTCTCTATCTGTTGCCGACTTGTTCATCCCAAGCGCTTAGTCCAGTGCTCTGCACATAGTAAGCGCTCAATAAATACTATTGAATGAATGAATGAATGAATACCATGAGACCCTATTGATGCCTGTCTACTTGTTTCGTTTTGTTGTCTTCCCCCATCTAGACTGTGAACCCGTTGTTGGGTAGGGATTGTCTCTATCTGTTGCCGAATTGTACTTTCCAAGTAATAATAATAATGTTGGTATTTGTTAAGCACTTACTATGTGCCGAGCACTGTTCTAAGCGCTGGGGTAGATACAGGGCAATCGGGTTGCCCCACGTGAGGCTCACAGTCTTAATCCCCCTTTTCCAGATGAGGGAACTGAGGCCCAGAGAAGTGAAGTGACCTGCCCACGGTCACACAGCTGACAGGCGGCAGAGCCGGAATTCGAACCTGTGACCTCTGACTCCCAAGCCCGTGTTCGTTCCACTGAGCCACGCTGCTTCTCTGTGCTTAGTACAGCGCTCTCCACACAGCGCTCAACAAAAACAATTGAATGAATGAATGAACTGATGTGGGACTTGGACTGCGTCCAACCTGATTTACTTGAATCTACCCCAGCGCTTTTTACAGTGGCTGGAACATAGTAAAAGCGTAACAAATACCATAAGTATTAAGTAGGGATGATCACTTGTGGGATTTTATACCTGGGGACAGTTTGCTTTTCAGCAGGTCCCTGCGTGGATCAGTAAGGATTCAGAATTGATCACCTTCACCTTCTTCCCTGATTAAACCCTTTTTTCCTCATCTCCCACTGCCTTCTGCATCACCCTGACCTGCTCCCTTTATTCATCCCCGCTCCCAGCCCCATCGCATTTATGTACCTATCTGCAATTTCTCTCCCCGACACCATCTAGACTTGTAAGCTCATTCTGGGCAGGGAATTGTTTCTGTTTACTATTGAAAGAGTGCTCTGAACACAGTGCTCTACACACAGTAAACACTCAATAAATATGATTGAATGAATGTGGTCATATGAATAATAATAAGAATTATGGTATTTGTTAAGTCCTTCCTATGGGACTGTAAGCCCGTCAAAGGGCAGGGACCGTCTCTATCTGTTACCGATTTGTCCATTCCAAGCGCCTAGTACAGTGCTCTGCACATAGTAAGCGCTCAATAAATACTATTGAATGAAGGAATGTGTCGGGCACTGTACTAAACGCTGGGTAGATACGAGCAAATTGGGTTGGACACTGAACCTTTCTCAGTGGGGCTCACAGTCTCAATCTGCATTTTACAGATGAGGTAAATGAGGCCCGGAAAAGTGAAATGGCTTGCCCAGAGGTCATAGAGCAGACAAGCGGGGGAGCTGCGATTAGAACCCATGACCTCCTGACTCCCAGGCTCTATCCACTAGGCCATTAATGTCTGTCTCCCCTCTCTAGACAGTAAGCTCACTGTGGGCCGAGAACACATCTGTTATATTGTTAGATTGTCCTCTGGCACCTGGTCATTTTAAAATCAAAAACCGTCAGTCAGTCAGTCAATTGTATTTATTGAGTCCTTACTGTGTGCAGAGCACTGTACTAAGCACTTGGGAGAGTACAATATAACAATTACCTTCCTTACTGCTATAGTGTAGAGAAGCAGCGTGGCTCAGTGGAAAGAGCACGGGCTTTGGAGTGAGAGGTCATGGGTTCGAATTCCCAGCTCTGCCACTTGTCAGCTGTGTGACCGTGGGCAAGTCGCTTCACTTCTCTGTGCCTCGGTTATCTCATCTGTAAAATGGGGATTAAGACTGGGAGCCTCTCGTTGGACAACCTGATGACCCTGTATCTACCCCAGCGCTTAGAACGGTGCTCTGCACATAGTAGGCGCTTAACAAATACCAACGTTATTATTATTATCATCCTTAAGGACTTAGAGTTCTCTACACTCAGTAAGTGTTCAATAAACACTAACGATCGACTGATAGACTTCATTGGTAAAGACAGAACAGTGGGAGAGGTTTTGTTTATCAGCCTCGCCTAATCAATCATGACTTCTCTGCCTCAGGGGCCCTCAGAGGAGCTTTCAAATTGTTAAAGATGGAAACTTCTCAACCAAGAAATCTAACCCTTGGATACTCTTTTTCCTTCCTATTTCATTGCTTTTTGAAAGAATTCTTTTCACCAGAAGAAGCTTTGATTTCTTATCTTCGGAACAAAGACTTTCTTCGAGCCAAAAAGTGCAAGGTTTTGAGGATTGTCTTCGCTCGCAAAGATCAGATCCCGAAAGTAGGATATTTTGGCTGCTCCCGTCATCCTGACTGGGATAATGAGTTTGTACTTTAGAATCAAGTTTCCTCATCTGTTTCCCAACAGGTGACAGCCTGTCAAACGCATACGTTGGCTAGACAGCACTTTCCTTCTCCGCGGCCTCTATCATTCCCTGCTCTTCAAAGCCCAGAAGCCCATATTTAGAGGATCAGAAACCGATGGTGGAGTCACGACTGAGACATAGCAGAACGCAATACAAAGTAGGTGTCAAATAAATACTGCTGCTAGGACTAGGAGCAAGACTTTTCCCTAGGATCCTGGGCTGTAATATTGACACAGTGCTGACAAAGGATTATAATAATAATAATAATTATAGTATTTGTTAACTGCTTACTGCATGTCAGGCTTTGTACTAAGCACTAGGACGGATACAAGTAAATTGAGTTGGACATAGTCCCTGACCCACATGGGGCTCACATTCTCAATCCCCATTTCACAGATGAGGACATTGAGGCACAGAAGAGTGAAGTGACTTGCCTAAGGTCACGTAGCGGATAAGCGGCAGAGTCAAGATTAGAACCCATGACCTTCTGACTCCCCGGCCCATTCTCTATCCTCTAAGCCATGCTGCTTCCCCTATTATTTTAAATTTTTTTTGAGGGTAATTTTAAAAATGATTATTTTTTAACGGTACTGGTTAAGCGCTTATTATGTGCCAAACACTATTCTAAGTGCTGGGGTAAATACAAGTTATTCAGGTCGGACAAACCCACATGGGGCTCACGGTATAAGTATGAGGGACAACAGTTCATTCATTCAAGGGTATTTATTGAGCGCTTACTGTGTGCAAAGAGGAAACTGAGGCACAGAGAAGTGAAATGACTTGTACAAGCTCACACACCAGGCAAGTGGAAAAGCCAGGATTAGAACCCAGATCCTCTGATTCCCAGGCCTGTGTTCTTCCCGCTAGACCATATCATTCAATGGCTTTAAATGGGAAGGTTTTCTCAGTTGTCTTTAGGTTTTTCCAAGATGTTAATGTATTTTGATAAAGGCAGATTAAAAATCAAAGAAATGCCATAACTGTTATTGTAGGGAGCAGAAAATTTGCATTTTCTTCTTAAGGATCCCAATCAATTTTTTTCCCCAATTCAGTATGTACCTTCCCAGACTGAGCCCCCCTTTCCCTCTGCTCCTCCTCCCCTCCCCATCGCCCCGACTCCCTCCCTCTGCTCTCCCCTCCGACCCACAGCGCTTGTGTATCTATGTACATATCTATAATTCTATTTATTTTATTAATTATGTGTATATATATATATAATTTTATTTATTTTGGTTATTGATGCCTGTTTACTTGCTTTGTTTTGTTTTGTTGTCTGTCACCCCCTTCTAGCCCGTGAGACCATTGTTGGGTAGGGATTATTTCTATTAGTTGCTGAATTGTACTTTCCACGTGCTTAGTACAGTGCCCTGCACACAGTAAGCACTCAGTAAATACAGTTGAATGAATGAATGAATGAATATCCATCATTTTATTTATTTATGTCTGTCTCCCCCTCTGTAGATTGTAAGCTCAATGTGGCCAGGGAATGTGTTTTATTGTTCTATTGTTCTACTGTCCTCTTCAGAGCAATCATTCATTCATTCATTCAATAGTATTTATTGAGCGCTTACTGTGTACAGAGCACTGTACTAAGCGCTCGGAATGTACAATTCGGCAACATTCACTCAATCAATAGTATTTACTAAGCCCTTACTGTGCGCAAAGCACCGTACTGAGAGCGTGGGAGAGTATGATACAGATGGTCGACCACCCCCTCCTCCTCAACACTTTATCCAACCTTGGCTTCACGGACTCACTCCTCTCCCGGTTCTCCTCTTATCTCTCTGGCCGTTCATTCTCGGTCTCCTTCGCGGGCTCCTCCTCCCCCTCCCATCCCCTAACCGTCGGGGTTCCTCAAGGGTCAGTTCTTGGTCCCCTTCTGTTCTCCATCTACGCTCACTCCCTTGGTGAACTCATTCGCTCCCACGGGTTCAACTATCATCTCCACACAGATGACACCCAAATCTACATCTCCCCATTCTCTCCCCTCCTTCCAGGCTCGTAACTCCTCCTGACTTCAGGACGTCTCCATCCGGATGTCCGCCCGCCACCTAAAACTCAACGTGTCCGAGACCGAGCTCCTTATCTTCCCTCCCAAACCCCGTCCTCTCCCTGACCTCCCTGTCACTGTGGACGGCATTGCCATTCTTCCCGTCTCACAAGCCCTCAACCTTAGTGTCATCCTCCACTCCGCTCTCTCATTCACCCCACACATCCCATCCATCACCAAAACCTGCCGGCCTCACCTTCACAACCCCTCCAAGATCCACCTTTTCCTCTTCATCCAAACTGGTAAAATCTCTCATAATACCCCAACTTGATTACTGCATCAGCCTCCTTTCTGATTTCCCATCCTCCAGTCTCTCCCCACTTCAGTATATTCTTCACTCTGCTGCCTGGATTATCTTTCTGCAGAAATGCTCTGGGCATGTCACTCTTCTCCTCAAAAATCTCAGTGGTTGACTATCAACCTTCACTTGAAGCAAAAGCTCCTCACTGTTGGCTTCAAAGCTGCCCATCTCTTTGCCGCCCCCTCCTACCTCCCCTCCCTTCTCTCCTTCTCCATCCCGGCCCGTACACTCTGTTCCTCTGCCGCCGCTCACCTCCTCATGGTGCCTCGTTCTCACCTGTCCCTCCACCGACCCCTGGCCCACATCCTACCACTGACCCGGAACGCCCTCCCTCCTCACATTCGCCAAATGAGCACACTTCCCCTCTTCAAAGCCCTAATGAGAGCTCACCTCCTCCAGGAGACCTTCCCAAACTGAGCCCTCCCTTTCCCTCTGTCCCTCCTTCCCTCCCCATTGCCCCGACTCCCTCCTTCCGCTCTACCCCCTTCCCCGCCCCAGCGCACTTGTATATATTCGTACATATTTACCGCTCTATTCGTTTTGTTACCGATGCGTATTTATCTATGGTTCTCTTTATCTATTTTGATGGTACTGATGCCTGTCTGTTTGTTTTGTTTCGTTGTCTGTCTCCCCCTGCTAGCCTGTGAGCCCGTTGCTGGGTAGGGATGGTCTCTATCTGTTGCCAAATTGTACTTTCCATGCACTTAGTACAGTGCTCTGCACATAGTAAGTGCTCGATAAATACAACTGAATGAATGAATGGTAGAAAAGATCCCTGCCCTCTTCCTCCAAGTGACCTTCCCTGATTAAGCCTTCCTTTCCCCTTCTCCCCCTCTCTTTTACATCCTCCTGGCTTTCTCCCTTTATTCTCCCCCCTCCCAGACCTTCAGCACTCATGTACATATCTGTCACCTTCATTTATGGAAATACCTGTCTTCCTCTCTATTGTTTTGGCATTTGTTAAGTGCTCACTATGTGCCAGGCGTCGATACAAGCAAATCGGGTTGGACACAGTCCCTGTCCCACATGGGATTCACAGTTTCAGTCCCCATTCTTTACAGCTGATGTAACTGAGGCTCAGAGAAGTGAAATAATAATGTTGGTATTTGTTAGGCGCTTACTATGGGCAGAGCACCGTTCTAAGCGCTGGGGGAGATACAGGGTAATCGGGTTGTCCCACGTGAGGCTCACAGTTAATCCTCATTTTACAGATGAGGTCACTGAGGCACAGAGAAGTTAAGTGACTTGCCTACAGTCACACAGCTGACAAGTGGCAGAGCCGGGAGTCGAACCCATGACCCCTGACTCCGAAGCCCAGGCTCTTTCCACCGAGCCACGCTGGAAATGACTCGCCCAAGATCATACAGAAGACAAGTGGTGCAGCCGGGATTAGAACCCATGCCCTTCTGACTTCCAGGCCCATACTCTAGTCGCTGCACCGTGCTGTTTCAATAAGCGCTTAATAACACCATTATCATTACATCCCCATTTAACCCATGAGGTATTGAGGCATAGAGAGGTTAAATGACTTGTCCAAGGTCACAAAAGAGAACAGTGACAGAGTTGGGATTGGAACAAGGACCTCCTCACTCTCAAACCAGTGCTCTTGCCACAAGACGTTGCTTTAAGAAGGAGACAGTTCTGGAAGCCAGCAAGGAATATATCAAGAAACAACAAAGAGCGAAGAACAGCAACAAGGTCCACAGAGATGAGAGTCTGTGAGATGATTTTTTTTTATGGCATTTGTTTAGCACTTACTAGGTACTAGTCCGTGGCTTAGTGGAAAGAGCCCGGGCGTGAGGATCAGAGGTCGTGGGTTCTAATCCCAGCTTCGCCACTTGTCAGCTGGGTGACTTTGGGCAAATCACTTCACTTCTCTGGGCCTCAGTTCCCTCATCTGTAAAATGGGGATTAAGACTGTGAGCCACACGTGGGAGAACCTGATAACCTTGTATCTACCTTAGTGCTTAGAACAGCGCTTGGCACATGGCAAGCACTTAACAAATACCATCATTATCATTGTTATTATCTCCACATCAAGAATGCACCCAATCAACTCAGTGCAATTCCAGAAGATTTAGGAACATGCTTTTATTGAGATCAAAACAATCACGGGAAGCAACATGGCCTAGTGGATAGAGCAAAGGCTAGAGAGTCAGAAGGACCTGGGTTCTAATTCCAGTGCTGCCACTTGTCTACTTTGTGACCTTGGACAAGTCAGTTAACTTCCCTGTGCCTCAGTTACCTCATCTGCAAAATGGGGATTAAGACTGTGAGCCCCATGTGGCGTTTCCAACCTACTTATCTTGTATCTACCCCAGCACTTGGAACAGTGCTTGACACAGTAAGATCTTAACAAAGAGCATCATCATTATTATTATTATTGTTATTAAGTCATCACAGATGTCTTCGTATTGGGCAAGTCACTTAACTTCTCTGTGCCTCAGTTACCTCATCTGTAAATTGGGGATTAAGACTGTGAGCCTCACATGGGACTACCTGATGACCCTGTATCTACCCCAGCGCTTAGAACAATGCTCTGCACATAGTAAGTGCTTAACAAATACCAACGTTATTATTATTCTTATTATTATTATTATCCAAGTGGGTTTTGTGCCTCCTTTTATAAACTTTTTTTGAGGATGAAACCCATTCTTCTAATGATCAGAGATTTCCTATTGAGAATGTACGATATCAAGGCTCCGATCGTTCTCCTGATTTATACTCCTCTGATAAAAGTGTTTATTCTACCCCATTAGCTATTTATATAGTATTTTTAAAGGATGTGTCTGGGTTTCCTGACATATAGCGTAAAAGAAGGCATAATTTAGTCTGTGGTCCGGTTTGCGGAAAAACAGCTATCTGTTATACAGTAACCTGCTACAGTAACTCTAATTCTCCGGAGACTAATTTCCTACTCCCTCTGATGCTTTATGGAGGTTCACCTGTGGGTTTACCCTTGAACGCTGGCTATTTCTGGAGAGAAATCCGCTAAATGAATTCATACCGAGAACCATGGTTGATGGGTCATTGAGACCTATTATCATGTCATGCCTTAACAGTGTTATATGGCTCACTACCTAAATACTAATTCCCCGATGGAAATGCTAAATGGTACACGCTTTTTCAACTAGAGAAAGAGCATCATTGCCAACTCGAATAACGCAGCAGATGGGCAGGCTGGAGATCAAAACGGTGGCTTCAGAAAACTTTCAGGTGACCGTGGCTAGAAAGATGTTAAATCAAGCTTGCAAGGAAGGCCCTTTCGAAAAGAATTAAAAAAATCAGTTCTCAAGCACTTCTTGAAAGTTCTCAAGAATCTAGATGCTTTCTCCAGGCAGGCTTGGAGAATTTGATGAGTTCGGGCTTGAAAGAGTGAAGACATTCCACGGGCAGTTCTATTTTGGACCTAAAATGTCTCCTTCAAAAACGTTCGGACAAAATGTTTCCCCACTCCTCAAGAACTCCAGTAGCCGCCCATCCACCTCCGCATCAAACAGAAACTCCTCACCATTGGCTTTAAAGCCCTCCATCACCTTGCCACCCGGCACCTCACCTCGCTGCTCCCCTACTCCAACCCAGACCACGTACTGTGCTCCTCTAATGCCAACCAGCTCACTGTACCTCCATCTCTTCTATCTTGCCACCAACCTCTCGCCCACATCCCACCTCTGGCCAGGAACGTCCTCTCTCCTCACATCAGAGAGATAACTGCTCTCTCCTCCGTCAAAGCTTTATCGAAGGCCCATCTCCTCCAAGAAGCCTTCCCTGACTAAACTCTCCTCACCTCTTCTCCCACTCCCTTCTGCGTCGCCCTGATTTGCTCCCTTCCTTTATCCTCCCTCCCATCCCCACAGAACGCGTGTATATATGTGTATATCTGTAATTTATTCATTTGTAGAGAAGCAGTGTGGCTCAGTGGAAAGAGCCGGGGCTTTGGAGTCAGAGGTCATGGGTTCGAATCCCGGCTCGGCCACTTGTCAGCTGTGTGACCTTGGGCAAGTCACTTCACTTCTCGGTGCCTCAGTTACCTCATCTGTAAAATGGGGATTAAGACTGTGAGCCCCACGTGGGACGACCTGATTCCCCTGTGTCTACCCCGGCGCTTAGAACGGTGCTCGGCACATAGTAAGCTCTTAACAAATACCAACATTATTATTATTACTATTATTGTTTATGTGTATTAATGTCCATCTCCCCCTCTAGACTGTGAGCTCGTTGTAGGCAGGGAATGTGCCTGCTGGTTGTACTATTGTACTCTCCCAGGGCTTAGTACAGTGCTTTGCACACAGTAAGCGCTCAATTTAAACAATTGAATGAATGAATGAATGAATGAATGTCTCCTCTGTTACACAGCAGTTTCCTTGTGGTCAGTGAAATGTGTCGCTTCTTATTCTGTTCTTCCCAAGCTCCCAGTCCTGATTGCTTCATCAAGTAGAAAATTAGAATAAACGTATTTATTGAGCACCTACTGAATGCAACACACTATAGTGAGTACCTGGGGAATTCAGCCACAGCATAAGAAACATTCTCAGTCAACAAGGCACTGTAACAGGGAAGACAGGCATAGAAATATTTACAAGCAGTGAAATTAGAATAAGTACAACTGAATGTTCGACCGAAAATAAGAAGCAATCAATCATTCGTATTTACTGAGTGCCTAATATGTGTGCAGAGCACTATACTAAGTGCTTGGAGGAGTACAGTATAACAGAGTCGGTAGACACGTTCCCTGGCCACGACCAGCATTCCTAATAATGGCACTTATTAAGTTCTTACTATGTGCTAATGGCTGAGCTACATCCAAGGAGGGAAAAAGTCCTGCCCTAAATGTTACTACAATCCATCTTATTCCTATTTTACAGAGGAGCCCCAAAGAGGATAATAGTAATAATAATATAATGATGGCATTTGTTAAGTGTTTACTATATGCCAAGCACTGTTCTAAGCACTGGGATAGATACAAAGTTATCCGGCTGGCCCACTTGGAGGTCACAGTCTTAATCCCCATTTTACAGATGAGGTAACTGAGGCCCAGAGTAGTGAAGTGACTTGCCCAAAGTCACACAACTGACAAGTGGCAGAGTCGGGATTAGAACCCATGACCTCTGACTTCCAAACCCGGGCTTTTTCCACTAAGCCATGCTGCTTCTCCAAGGTTGGTTTTGTTAAGCGCTTACTAGGTGCCGAGCACCGTTCTAAGCGCTGGGGTAGACAGAGGGGAATCAGGTTGTCCCACGTGGGGCTCACAGTCTTCATCCCCATTTTACAGATGAGGGAACTGAGGCACAGAGACGTTAAGTGACTCGCCCACAGTCACACAGCCGACAGGTGGCAGAGCTGGGATTCGAACTCATGAGCCCTGACTCCAAAGCCCGTGCTCTTTCCACTGAGCCACGCTGTCACACAGTTGACTTGTTGTATCTACCCCAGTGCTTAGAACAGTGCTGGGCACATAGTAAGCACTTAACAAATACCATCATTATTCCCCACCCCTTTCCCTCTGCTCTCCTCCCCTCCCCATTCCTCCTTCTCCCGCCCTCTGCTCTTCCCCCTTCCCCTCCCCTCAGCACTGTGCATATTTATATGTATTATTTATTACTCTATTTTGCTAATGATATGTATAGATCTATGATTCTATTTATCTTGATGATATCTATGCCAGACTACTTGTTTTGTTTAGTTCTGTTTCGCTTTGCTGTCTGTCTCCCTCATTTAGACTGTGAGCCCGTTCCTGGGCAGGGATTGTCTCTATCTGCTGCCGAATCGTACATTCCAAGAGCTTAGTACAGTGCTCTGCACATAGTAAGCGCTCAATAAATACTACTGAATGAATGAATGAAGTGGCAGAGCAGGATTAGAACCCAGGTCCTTCTGACTCCCAGGCCTGGGCTGTAGCCACTAGACCACATTGCCTCAAGTGTTTGCTCTTGGGAGATGCTGGGGAGCTGCTGAGGGAGGGACATTTAAGCCTCCCGCTTGCTTCTCTAAAACTTCAATGATAATAACAATAATAATAACAATAGCAATGCTTCTGTTATTTATCGAGCATTAAGTATATACCAAGCGCTAGCGTGGCTCAGTGGAAAGAACCTGGGCTTGGGAGTCAGAGTTCAGGGGTTCGAATCCCGACTTGGCCGCTTGTCAGCTGTGTGACTGTGGGCAAGTCACTTCACTTCTCTGCGCCTCAGTTGCCTCATCTGTAAAATGGGGATGAAGACTGTGAGCCTCACATGGGACAAGCTGATTACCCTGTATCTATCTATCCCGGCGCTTAGAACAGTGCTCTGCACATAGTAAGCGCTTAACAAATACCAGCATTATTATTATTATTATTATTATTCTCCATTTCCTCATCTGTGAAATGGGGATTAAGACCACGAACTCCACGTGGGACAAGGACGGTGTCCAACCCAATTTTCTTGTATCCATCCCAGCGCTTAGTACAGTGCCTGGCACGTAGTAAACTCTTAACCAATGCCATAATTACTATTATTACTATTAAGAAGTTGGGGAAGCAGGTGCTAAATCCCCATTTTGCAGATGAGAGAACTGAGGCACAGAAAAGTAGTGACTCGCCCAAGGTCACACAGCAGGTAAGTGGTGGAGCCAGGATTAGTACATGGGTCCTCTGACTTCCAGATCTCTCCACTGGGCCAGGTTGTTTCCCAAATTGATTAATCAATGGTATTTATTGAAGACTATGTGCAGAGCACTGTACTGAGCACTTGGGAGAGTACAATACAACAGAGTTAGCAGACGTGTTCCCTGCCCACAATGAGCAAATGACCCTCAAGTCAATCAAATTCCCTCATTTCTCTCACTTCAAAGCTCAGTGTGTCCTAAAGCAAAAGGAGATTTCTAATTCATTCATTCATTCATTCAATAGTATTTACTGAGCGCTTACTATGTGCAGAGCACTGTACTAAGCACTTGGAATGGACAGTTCGGCAACAGATAGAGACAATCCCTGCTCACTGACAGGCCTACAGTCTGATCGGGGGAGATAGACAAAAATTATAATAAAGAGATAATAATAAATAGATAATAGAGAGGCAGCATGGCCTAGTGTGTAGACCCTAGGTTTGAGAGTCAGAAGGTCATGGGTTCTAATCTCAGATCTGCCATTTCCCTGCTGGGTGATCTTGGGCATGTCATTTCACTGGGCCCCTGGGCTACATCCTCCCGCGGTCCTGCAACGCCCTCCCTCCTCACCTCCGCCAAACTAATTCTCTTCCCCCTTCAAGACCCTATTTAAAGCTCACCTCCTCCAAGAGGCCTTCCCACACTGAGCTCCCCTTTTCCCTCCGCTCCTCCCCCTCTCCCTTCCCCTCCCCTCAGCACTGTACTCGTCCGCTCAACTGTATAGATTCTCATTACCCTATTTTTGTTAATGAGATGTACATCGCCTTGGTTCTGTTTATTTGCTGTCGATTTAATGAGATGTTCTTCCCCTCGACTCTATTCATCGCCATCGTTCTCGTCCGTCCGTCTCCCCCGATCAGACCGTGAGCCCGTCAGTGGGCAGGGACCGTCTCTATCTGTTACCGATTTGTCCATTCCAAGCGCTTAGTACAGTGCTCTGCACATAATAAGCGCTCAATAAATACTATCGAATGAACGAATGAATTTCACTTCTCTGGGCTTCAGTGACCTCATCTGTGAAATGGGGATTAGGACTGTGAGCCCCACCTGGGACAGGGACTGTGTCCAACCTGGTAGCCTTGTAACTACCCCAGAGCTTAGAACAATGCTTAGCTCATAGTAAGTGCTTAACAAATACCATTATTATTATTATTATTATTAACATTACTTCCACTAGTCAACTGCCCATGTTAAGCCACTTTAAACCCAATCACGACTCAGTCAAGCTCACTACGGGTGAAGGAGATAAAGTTCATTCTTTCATTCAATCGTATTTATCGAGAGTTTACTGTGTGCAGAGCACAATTCAGCAAAAAACAGAGACGATCCCCGCCCACAACAGGCTCACGGTCTAGAAGCGGGGAGACAGACATTAATACAAGCAAACAGGCATCGGTGCCATCATTATGAATAAAAAGCATCATGGATGTATACACATCATCGATCGAAATGAATGGAATTATAATTATAGATATGTACCTGTATACACAAGCGGGGCGGGGACGGGGTCATAGCAGAGGGAGGGAGTCGGGGCGGTGGGGAGGGGAGGGGGAGCAGAGGAAAAGGGGGGCTTAGTTTGGGAAGGCTTCCTGGAGGAGGTGCACAAAATGTACGGCGCACCGTGACTACGGGAAAGAAAACGGAGTTGAATCGAGGCAGAGTTAAGGTGAGGTCTACCTTCTCCAGAGAACAGGCTTCTCTCCTTCTGCATCTTAAGCACCTTCTCGATAACGTTGGTATTTGTTAAGCGCTTACTATGTGCAGAGCACTGTTCTAAGCGCTGGGGTAGATACAGGGTCGTCCCACGTGAGGCTCACAGTTAATCCCCATTTTACAGATGAGGTCACCGAGGCCCAGAGAAGTGAAGTGACTCGCCCACAGCCCCACAGCCGACAAGTGGCCGAGCGGGGATTCGAACTCATGACCTCTGACCCCCAAGCCCGGGCTCTTTCCACTGAGCCACGCTGCTTCTCTAGCATCGTTACCGGCTAACGAGCCGGAATTCTGCTTCCAACTGTGCCCAGTTTAAACCTGTATTAACGGCACCGTTCAACTTTTAACGGCCCGATATCCTCAAACCTTCAGATCCTGGGGAATTAGGGTTTTCAATCATGCTAGTGTTTTGCTTCTAATGGCAATTTTGGCAAATAGCAGGTAATTATGGTTCACTGAAGGACTAGAGTCTCACTGGAGTCTAGCCCTCACCAGCCTAATTGCTTTCCAGAGAAACAATAGCTTTCTTGTTTGACTCTCGTCTTTTGTTATTTTGCACTAGGAGTGAAGATCCAGCTCAGGCAAAAGCTGATCTCTGACCAAATCAGCTTTGGCAACCTGCCCCGAACTGTAGTTGTGAGCTAACAAGCCTCCCCTTCTGCTTAACGGTGGTAGCGGTAATCATATTTATTAAGTGCTTATTACGATTTTAATAATCATGTGAGAAGCAGCGTGGCTCCATGGAAAGAGCACGGGCTTTGGAGTCAGAGGTCATGGGTTCGAATCCCGGCTCGGCCACTTGTCAGCTGTGTGACTGTGGGCAAGTCACTTCACTTCTCTGGGCCTCAGTTCCCTCATCTGGAAAATGGGGATGCGCTGTGAGCCTCACGTGGGCCGACCTGATGACCCTGTATCTCCCCCGGCGCTTAGAACGGTGCTCGGCGCATAGTAAGCGCTTAACAAATACCAGCGTTATCATTATTATTATTTGATAAGTGCTTACTAAGTGCCAGACACTGTACTAATGCCATAATTATTATTATCTCTACATGCCGGGGTGAATACAAGCAAATCAGGTTGGCCACCATCCCGTCCCACATGAGGCGCACGGTTTTACTCCCCATTTTACAGACGAGGGAACTGAGGCACAGAGAAGTTGAGTGATTTGGCCAAGGTCACAGAGGAGAAAAGTGGCGGGGCCGGGATGAGAACCCAGGAACTTTTGACTCCCAGGCCGGGCTCTATCCACTAGCCCATGCTGCTTCTCCACTAAGGGCTGGGAAAGAAATGTGAGGATGTGTTATAAACATGGTTTCCAGGCCCATGAGAAACTCAGACCCTAAAAATCAATCTAAGCATCATTAGAATCTCGAGACTATGAGCTCATCGTGGGCAGGGAATGTGTTCGTTTACTGTTGTACTCTCCCAAGTGCTTAGTACAGCGCTCTGCACACAGTAAGTGCTCGATAATTATGCTTGAATGAATGAAGCAGCGTGGCTCAGTGGAAAGAGCCCGGGCTTGGGAGTCAGAGGGCATAGGTTCGAATCCCGGCTCTGCCACTTATCAGCTGGGTGACTGTGGGCAAGTCACAACTTCTCTGTGTCTCAGTGACCTCATCTGTAAAATGGGGATTGAGACTGTGAGCCCAACGTGGGACAACCTGCTTTCCCTGTGTCTACCCCAGCGCTTAGAACAGTGCTCTGCACATAGTAAGCGCTTAACGAATACCGACATTACTATTATTATTATGAATGAACGAACCAATGGCTCATAAGCCGATATTAGCACATCACTGAGGTATAATAATAATTGATAATCGCCATGGTAGTTAAGTTTTGTGTCCATTTCTGGTGCAAACCCAAAATGATCAGAGCAAACACAGTCTCTGCCCCTTGTAGAGCCCCTGCCTAAGCGGCGGCGAGAACAGGTATCTCGATCCCATTATATAACGAAAGGAACTGAGGGCCGGAGAGGTTAAGTGTCTTGCCCAAGGCCACACAGCAGGCTGAGGGGAAGGTGGGATTAGAAAGCAGGAGCATGGATAGAGCACGGATCTGGGAATCAGAGGGTCATGGGTTCTAATACCGGCTCAGCCATTTGCCTGCTGTGTGAACTAGGGTATGTCTCTTTACTTCTCTTTGCCTCAGTTACCTCATCTGTAAAATGGGGATTGAACCTGTGAGCCCCAAGTGGGACAGGGACTGTGTTCAACCCAGTTTTGTGGTATCTGCCCCAGCGCTAAGTATAGTGCCTGGCACATAGTAAGTGTCTAACATATACCATTATAATAATAATAATTATTATTATTAGAATGTGTATCTCCTAACTGCCAACCCCAGGTCTTTCCCCACATCTCCCTCTCCCCCCCATACCTCTCTCTCTCTCCCTCTCTCTCTCTCTCTCTCTCTCTCTCTCTCTCTCTCTCCAGTCTGGCCTCTCCTCCTGCCTTCAAGACATCTCTCCTTGGAGGTTCTCCTACCACCTCAAATTTAACATGTCCAAAGCAGAGCTCCTTATCTTCCCACCAAAACTCTGCCCTCTTGCTCACTTTCCCATCACTGTAGACGGCACCACCGTCCTTCCTGTCTCACCAGCCCCTAACCTTGGCATTAGCCTTGACTTCTCTCTCTCATTCAACCCACGTATTCAATCCATCACTAAATCCCGTCGGTCCCACCTTCCCAACATCGTGAACATCTGCTCTTTCCTGTCCCACACGGGGCTGCCAGTCTTCAGCCCCATTTTACAGAGAAGGGAACTGAGGCCCAGAGAAGTGAAGTGATTTGCCCAAGGTCGCCCAGCAGACAAGTGGCGGAGCCAGAATTAGAACCCAGGTCCTCAGACTCGCAGGCCCTGGTTCCTTCCACGAGGCCACGCTGCCTCTCTTAAATCCCAAATCCTATCCGATGCTCATTCTATTTGTCGCCTAATTGTACTTTAAAAGAGCTTAGAACAGTGCTCTGCACACAGGAAGTGCTCAATAAACACGATTAAATGAATGAATAAATTTTTCCTTGGATGTCCACCCTCCTCGCTTCTTATGTGCTCTCTCCCTTAGCAGATTTCCTACCGAAGGCCAAACTTCAGCCCACGGTTACTGGAACGGTTCCCCCGACCACATCAGATTCAAATCTCTGGAAAAAACAGGTCAAGTTTCCCAAGTGCCGGGAGAAGGTATAAACTCTTCCCTAAAGTCCTCCGCTCCATCTTCTAAATTACAAGCCTCAATGATTAATGAATAACTCATTAGGGAATCAGTGCCCTTAGAGCCATTTTATGTAAGATTTTATTTTGCATAAACACGATCACGCGTTCTCGTGCTTTTCTCTTATTGATTAGAACTCATTTCGTCGACCATGACGTGATTCTCAGAGCAGAGGACGATGCCATCTACTTGAAGTGGTGGGATGGAATAAATTCATTTTGGATTCTCCAGAACTAAGAAACAGCGGAGGTTTGGGTCAGTCTGTAGCCTGTCTGGCTCAGAACAGACATCTCTTCTCCTGCAGATCTCATCTGACGTTTTACTCTTCTCATTCTTCGACCTCGCTGATCCATTCTGAAAACCTGGCAGCGGGGACGTATTGCACCGTTCTGGAAAATTTCCACTAGCTTTTCCCAAGTGTATTCATTTCAGTTCCTTGAGGCCAGGGATCAGGTGTCCTACCTAGAGATTGGGCTTTTCCGGACACTTACAGCATTTATTACGCGCTCTGCACACGATAGGGTTGTTTGTTTGATTGATTGCCCTTAGAGTGAAAAAAGATGATATCCAATGACTCATCTTGCTTTATTTCCTCCTGGCAACGCCCCCCTCCTCTTATAATACTAATAATGGTAATAATAATAATGGTATTTGTTAAGCACTTACTATATGACAAGCACTGTTTTAAGCGCTGGGGTAGAAACCAGGTAAGCAGGTTGTCCCACGTGGGGCTCACAGTCGGAACTCCTATTTTCCAAATGAGGTAACTGTGGCCCAGAGACGTGAAGTCACTTGCCCAAGGTCACACAGCAGACAAGTGGCGGAGCCGGGATTAGAACCCACGACCTCTGACTCCCAAACCCCGGCTCTTTCCACTAAGCTACGTTGCTTCTCTAAAGAGTTAAAGATATATTATCATTGAAATTGATAATAGTAATAGCGATAATAATTATGGTACTTGTTAAATGCTTACTATGTGCCAAGCATTGTTCTAAGCGCTGGGGTAGATACAAGGTAATCAGGTTGTTCCATGTGGGGCTCCCAGTCTTAAGCACCATTTTTATAGATGAGGTAACTGAGGCCCAGATAAGTGAAGTGACTTGTCCTAGATCACACAGCGGACAAGTGGAGGAGCAGGATTAGAACCCATAACCTTCTGACTCCCAGGCCCGTGCTCTATCCACTACGCCGTGCTTGTTAAGCAGTTATCGTGTACCAAGCACTTTAGTAAGAGGTTGAGGAGCTATATGAGATTCAGATCAGACACTAGACCCTGTCCCACGAGGGGCTCACAGTCAAAGTCAGGGGGAGAACAGATATCGCAACCCATATTAAGGATGAGGAAACTGAGGCATGGAGAGAAGCAGCGTGGCGCGGCGGAAAGAGCCCGGGCTTGGAAGTCAGAGGTCATGGGTTCGACTCCCGGCTCTGCCACTTGCCAGCTGTGTGACCGTGGGCGAGTCACTTCACTTCTCTGGGCCTCAGTTCCCTCATCTGTATAATGGGGATGAAGACTGGGAGCCCCACGTGGGTCAACCCGATTACCTTGTATCCTCCCAGCGCTTAGAACAGTGCTCGGCACATAGTAAGCGCTTAATAAATACCATTATTATTATTATTGACTCACTTCGGTCCCTCGGCGGGCAAGTGATAACAATAATAATGGTATTTGTTAAGCTCTTACTATGTCAGGCACTGTGCTAAGCGCTGCGGTCGACACAAGATAATGAGGAGGGACACTGTCCTTGCCCCACATGGGGTCACACCGCGTCCAGTTCGGGGATTTAGAGGGCCTCGATTTTAATCCCCACTCCACCACTTGCTATTCCTTACTGAGAGCTCACCTCCTCCGGGAGGTCTTCCCGGCCTAAGCCCCCCTTTTCCTCCGCTCCTCCTCCCCTCCCCATCGTCCCGACTCCCTCCCTCTGCTCTACGCCCCTTCCCCTCCCCACAGCACTCGTGTATCTATATGTACGTATTTATAATTCGATTTATTCTTATTAATGATGTGCATAAATCTATAATTCTATTCGGTTATATTGCTGCTATTGATGCCTGTTGACTTGTTTGGATGTCTGTCTCCCCCAGTCTAGACTGTGAGCCCCTGGTGGGCAGGGATCATCTCTATTTGTTGCTAAATTGTACTTTCCAAGAGCTTAGTACAGTGCTGTGCACACAGTAAGCGTTCAATAAATGCTATTCAATGAATGGATACCCCATCAGACAGAAAGTTCCTTGAAGGCATGGAACATGGGTCTTGGAGTTGTCGGACTCTTCCAAGAGTATAAAGGCGCTAATGAGATGTGTGTATAGAAAAGCAGCGTGGTGTAGTGGCCAGAGCCACTACAGGGAAGCAGCGTGGCTCAGTGGAAAGAGCACAGGCTTGGGAGTCAGAGATCATGGGTTCGAATCCCGCCTCCGTCGCTTGTCAGCTGTGTCACTGTGGGCAAGTCACTTCTCTGTGGCTCAGTTCCCTCATCTGTAAAATGGGGATGAAGACTGCGAGCCTCCCGTGGGACAACCTGAGGACCCTGTATCTCCCCCAGCGCTTAGAACGGTGCTCGGCACGTAGTAAGCGCTTAACAAATACCAACATTATTATTAGTAGTAGTAGAGCCCAGGCCTGGGAGTCAGAAGGCCATGGGTTGTAATCCCACCTCCATCACTTTTCTGCTATGTGACTTTGGGCAAGTCACTTCATTTCTCTGCACCTCGGTTACCTCATTTATAAAATGAAGATTGAGACTCTGAGCCCCATGTGGGACACGGACTGTGTCCAACCCGATTTGTGTGTAATCACACCAGTGCTTAGTACAGTGCCTGACACCCAGTAAGCGCTTAACAAATACCACAGTTATTATTAGTGTGGCTCAGTGGAAAGAGCACGGGCTTCGGAGTCAGAGGTCTTGGGTTCGAATGCCAACTCTGCCACTTGTCAGCTGTGTGACTGTGGGCAAGTCACTTCACTTCTCTATGACTCAGTGACCTCATCTGTAAAATGGGGATGAAGACTGTGAGCCCCACGTGGGACAACCTGATTCCCCTGTGTCTACCCCAGCGCTCAGAACAGTGCTCGGCACATAGTAAGCGCTTAACAAATACTATTATTATTATTAGAGGGTGAGCCCCCAACAAGTTTGGTTCCTCACATCTTCTCTTCCTGCCATTTCATAACAATAATAATAATAATAATAATGGTATTTTTAAGTGCCTACTATATGCCAGGCCCTAAAATAGGTGCTGGGATGGATACAAGTAAATCAGGTTGGATACAGTCCCTGTTCCATCTGGGGCTCAAAGTCTCAATCCCTATTTTACAGATGAGGTCACTGGGGCCCAGAGAATAATCATAATATTTATGGCATTTGCTAGGTGCTTACTGTGTGCCAGGCAGTATTCTAAACTCTGGGGTAGACACAAGATAACTGGGTTGGACATAGTCCCTGTCCCAGGTGGGGCTCACCGTCTTAATCCCCATTTTACGGATGAGGGAACTGAGGCACTGTGAATTTCATTCATTCAATCGTATTTATTGAGCGTTTACTGTGCTTGGAATGGACAATTCGGTAACAGATACAGACAATCCTTGTCCAACAATGGGCTCACAGTCTAAAAGGGGGAGACAGCAAAACAAAACAAGTAGGCATCAATACCATCAAGATAGATAAATAGAATCATAGATATATACACGTCATTAATAAAATAGAGTAAAAAATGATATATACAAATAAACACAAGTGCTGAGAGAAGTGGAAGGGGGGAGAGCAGAGGGAGGGAGTAGGGGGAGGGGAGGAGGGACAGAGGGAAAGGGAGGGCTCAGTGTGGGAAGGCCTCCTGGAGGAGGTGAGCTCTCAGTAGGGCTTTGAACGGGGGAAGAGAGCTAGTTTGGCGGATGTAAGGAGGGAGGGCGTTCCGGGAAAGCGGTAGGACGTGGGCCGGGGGTCGACGGCGGGACAGGCGAGAACGAGGGACCGTGAGGAGGTGAGCGGAGGCAGAGGAGCGGAGTGTGTGGGCTGGGATGGAGAAGGAGAGAAGGGAGGTGAGGTGCGAAGGGGCAAGGCGATGGAGAGCTTGGAAGCCAAGAGTGAGGTGTTTTTGTTTCATGTGAAGGTTGATAGGCAACCACTGGAGGTTTGTGAGGAGGGGAGTGACATGACCAGAGCGTTTCTGTAGTAATAATACTAATGATGTTGGTATTTGTTAAGCGCTTACTATGTGCAGAGCACTGTTCTAAGCACTGAGGTAGATCAGGGTAATCAGGTTGTCCCAAGTGAGGCTCACAATCTCAATCCCCATTTTCCAGATGAGGTAACCGAGGCACAGAGAAGTGAAGTGACTTGCCCACAGTCGCACAGATGACAAGGGGCAGAACCGGGATTCGAACCCATGACCTCTGACTCCCAAGCCCGGGCTTTTTCCACTGAGCCCTGCTACTTTCCATTCTACTTCTGTAGAAGTGACTTGCCCAAGGTCACACAGCAGACAACTGGTGGAGCCAGGATTAGAACACAGAACCTTCTGACTCCTACGCCCAGGATCTATCCATTAGGCCACACTGCTGCTGCCCTCCGGGGGGAACCTGGCATCAGCCGCCAGCGGGGCAGCTTTGAGGGGGACGAGAGCCGCCTCGCCACCTCAATATATATCCCTGTGGGCTAGGGAGTGGGAAAGCCCCAGTTTAAGGGGTTAAGGAGAGGGGTTGGGGTTGGCAGAAGGTCCTCAATCTCTCATTCCACCCACATATTCAATCCATCACCCGAATCCTGTCCATCCCATCTTCACGACATGGCTAAAATCTGCCCTTTCCTCTCCATCCAAACCGCGACCAAGTTGATACAATCCCTCATCCTATCCCACCTGGATTACTGCATCAGCCTCCTGTCTCTCCCCACTCCAGTCCATACTTCACTCTGCTGCCTGGATCATTTTTTTACGAAAACGTTTAGGGCACATCACCCCGCTCCTCAAAATTCTCCAGTGGTTGTCCATCCACCTCCGCATCAAACGAAAACTCCTCACCATCGGCTTTAAAGCTGTCCGTCACCTTGCCCGCTCCTCCCTCACATTGCTTCTCTCCTACCTCAACCCGGCCCGCACACTTCGCTTCTCTAATGTAACTTTTGGAAAGAGCCTGGGCTTGGGAGTCAGAGGTCACGGGTTCGACTTCCAGCTCTGCCATTTGTCAGCTGTGTGACTGTGGGCGAGTCACTTCACTTCTCGGTGCCTCAGTGACCTCATCTGGAAAATGGAGATTAACCGTGAGCCTCACGTGGGACCACCTGATGACCCTGTATCTCCCCCAGCGCTTAGAACAGTGCTCTGCACATAGTAAGCGCTTAACAAATATCAACATTATTATTAACTTTCTCACCGGCGCCTCGATCTCGCCCATCTCGCCACCGACCCCTTGCCCACATCCTGCCTCTGGCCTGGAACACCCTTCCTCCTCCCATCCCACAGACAATGACTCTCCCCAACTTTAAGGCACATCTGAAGTCACATCTCACCCAAGAGGCCTTCCCTGACTAATCCCCCCTTTCCGCTTCACCCACTTCCTTCTGTGTCGCCCCGACTTGCTCCCTTCATCCATCCCCCATCCCATCCCCTCAGCATATATGTCTATATCTGTAATTCATTTATTTCTAGTAATTTTCTGTCTCTCCCTGTAGACTGTAAGCTGGTTGTGGGCAGGGATTGCGTCTGTTTATTGTTGTAGTGTACTCTCCCAAGTGCTTAATACAGTGCTCTGCACACGGGCAGCGTTGGATAAATACAGCTGAATCGAAATAAATTGAAGAGCGCGATGAGCCTCAACGTGTCCCACGCACCCGTGCGGCTCCGAGCCCCTCGCCGCCTCGGGCCAACGGGAATGGAGCAGAAGATGTGGTGCTCGACCCCTGGGGGGGGGTGGGGATAGGACCCAGGTGGAGGAGAGGTCAAGGAGGGTGGAGGGAATGTGTCAGTTTATCTTATACTCTACTCTCCCAAACGCTTAGTACGTACTCTCTACACAGTAAGCGCTCAGTACATATGAATGAATGAAAGAAGAGGATGAGAAGGAGGAGGTGAAGAAGCAGTAAGAGGAGGTGGAAGAAGAAAAGAAGGAGGTGGAGGTGAAGGAAGGAATTCAGTTCGTGGGACATACTCCAGTTCCCTAAAGCTAGGGTAATAATAATAATAATAATAATGATGGTATTGGTCAGACACTTACTATGTGCCCAGTACTGTTCCAAGCACTGAGGTAGATACAAGGTAATCAGGCTACTCTGTGGGCCTCACAGTCTTAATCTCCATTTTACAGATGAGGTAACTAGGGCACAGAGAAGTTAAGTGGTTTGCCCCAGGTCACATGGCAGACGAGTGGCAGAGTCGAGATTAGAACCCATAATAATAATAATAATGTTGATATTCATTAAGTTTTTACTATGGGCAGAGCACTGTTCTAAGCTCTGGGGGAGATACAGGGTCATCAGGTTGTCCCACGTGAGGCTCACAGTTAATCCCCATTTTACAGATGAGGTAATTGAGGCACAGAAGAAGTTAAGTGACTTGCCCACAGTCACACGGCCGACGAGTGGCGGAGTCGGAATTCAAACCCATGACCTCTGACTCCCGAGCCCGGGCTCTTTCCACTAAGCCACACTGCTTCTCGGGGAAGATAGAGGAAGGGACTCGATAGGCAGCACCAACTAGCGGAGAACAGAAAGCTTGTGCTATGTTATATCTATTAGTCAATCAATAAATTACTTGCATTTATTAATCACTTACTGTGTGCAGAGCACTGTACTAAGCACTCAGGAGAATTAATTCATTCATTCAATAGTATTTATTGAACGCTTACTATGAGCAGAGCACTGTACTAAGCACTTGGAATGTACAATCTAGCGACAGAGAGAGACAATCCCTGCCCAGTGATGGGCTCACAGTCCGCAGTAGAAAAGTAAACATTTATTTATTCATTCCACTGTATTTACTGAGTGCTTACTGTGTGCAGAACACCGTACTAAGTGCTGTGTGGAGTACAATACAACAATAAATGGACACATTCCCTACCTACATTGAGCTTCCAGTCTAGAGGGAGCTTCCAGACTCCATATTATAAATCCTATGAAGTATATAAGATATACTATATTATTATCAAGTACCGTTGAGTTATTTCTGATTCTTAACGACTCTATGGATCTATTTTCTCCAGAGCATCCTGCCTTCTGTCATGATCTGCAATCTTGCTAACGGTTCTTCCGTTATCCATCTAGCTGCCGGTCTGCCTCTTCCAGCTTTTCCCTAGACGTTTCCTAGCATTATTGTCTTCTCCAGACAATGAGTCCTCTTGATCATGAGTCTAAAATATTAATTCATTCGTTCAATAGTATTTATTGAGCGCTTACTATGGGCGGAGCACTGTTCTAAGCGCTTGGAATGAACAAGTCGGCAACAGATAGAGACGGTCCCTGCCGTTTGGCCGGCCTACGGTCTAATCGGGGGAGACGTACGGACGAGAACAAAGGCGATAAATAGAGTCGAGGGGAAGGACATCTCGTAAAAACAATGGCAACTAGATAGAATCGAGGCGGACGAGTACAGTGCTGAGGGGATGGGAAGGGAGAGGGGGAGGAGCAGAGGGAGATGGGGGGAAAAGAGGGTTAAGCTGCGGAGAGGTGAAGGGGGGGAGGTAGAGGGAGTAGAGGGAGAAGGGGAGCTCCGTCTGGGATACTGAGCTTATCTAAGTTGAGTTTGGCCTTCCAAAGACCACTTTGGCCCAATTTGCGCCCAAATCCATTTGTTTGTTTTTTGGGCAGTCCATTGTATATACATATGGAAATATATGTCTGTATAAAATGTGTGTGTGTGTCTGTGTGTGTATGGTTTTTGTGTGCGTGTGTGGTGTGTGTTTGTGTGTTTGTGTGTCTGAGGACACATTTGGCCTGGAGGGGCAGTGACCCCTACTGGTCTCGTTGTCGCAGTGATGACGCCTACTTGTTTTCGGCCCGGGTCTTGTAGGCCAGGACTTATTTCCACGGTTAAGTTATACAGCCTTTTGTACTTCACCAAACCCAGACGAGCTTAAAATAATCAAACCGGAGTATGACACTGTGAACCGCTGGCAGTGTGGCCTAATCAATCAATCAGTCAATCAATCAATCACCCTGATTCTATTTATTTGCCATTGTTTCAATGAGATGTTCTTCCCCTCGACTCCATTTATCGCCATTGTTTCTGTCTGCCCGTCTCCCCCGATTAGACCGTAAGCCCGTCAGAGGGCAGGGACTGTCTCTATCTGTGGCTCATTTGTCCATTCCAAGCGCTTAGTACGGTGCTCTGCACCTAGTAAGCGCTCAATAAATACTATTGAATGAATGAATGAATCAATCAATCGTACCGTGCAGAGTGCTGTACTAAAGCCACTTAACTCCTCTGTGCGTCAGTTACCTCATCTGTAAAATGGGGATTCAACACCTGTTCTTCTAACTGAGACTGTGAGCCTTGTATGGGATAGGGACTGTGTCTGACCTGATTATTTATTATCTTCCCCAGTGCTTAAAACAGTGCTTGATACATTGTAAGCAATTAAGTATCACAAGTATTATTCCCCTCCCAGGGTCACACTTGGAGAGTTTCCAGTCCTCTACCCGTCGACTATTCATTCATTCATTCAATAGTATTTATTGAACGCTTACTATGTGCAGAGCACTGTACTAAGCGCTTGGGATGAACAAGTCGGCAACAGATAGAGACAGTCCCTGCCGTTTGACGGGCTTACGGTCTAATCGGGGGAGACGGACAGACGAGAACAATGGCACTAAACAGCGTCAAGGGGAAGAACATCTCGTAAAAACAATGGCAACTAAATAGAATCAAGGCGATGTACAATTCATTAACAAAATAAATAGGGTAACGAAAATATATACAGTTGAGCGGACGAGTACAGTGCTGTGGGGAGGGGAAGGGAGAGGTGGAGGAGCAGAGGGAAAAGGGGAAAATGAGGCTTTAGCTGCGGAGAGGTAAAGGGGGGATGGCAGAGGGAGTAGAGGGGGAAGAGGAGCTCAGTCTGGGAAGGCCTCTTGGAGGAGGTGATTTTTAAGTAAGGTTTTGAAGAGGGAAAGAGAATCGGTTTGGCGGAGGTGAGGAGGGAGGGCGTTCCAGGACCGCGGGAGGACGTGACCCGGGGGTCGACGGCGGGATGGGCGAGACCGAGGGACGGCGAGGAGGTGGGCGGCGGAGGAGCGGAGCATGCGGGGTGGGCGGTAGAAAGAGAGAAGGGAGGAGAGGTAGGAAGGGGCAAGGTGATGGAGAGCCTCGAAGCCTAGAGTGAGGAGTTTTTGTTTGGAGCGGAGGTCGATAGGCAACCACTGGAGTTGTTTAAGAAGGGGAGTGACATGCCCAGATCGTTTCTGCGGGAAGATGAGCCGGGCAGCGGAGTGAAGAATAGACCGGAGCGGGGCGAGAGAGGAGGAAGGGAGGTCAGAGAGAAGGCCGACACAGTAGTCTAGCCGGGATATAACGAGAGCCCGTAACAGTAAGGTAGCCGTTTGGGTGGAGAGGAAAGGGCGGATCTTGGCGATATCGTAGAGGTGAAACCGGCAGGTCTTGGTAACGGATAGGATGTGTGGGGTGAACGAGAGGGACGAGTCAAGGATGACACCGAGATTGCGGGCCTGCGGGACGGGAAGGATGGTCGTGCCATCCACGGTGACGGAGAAGTCTGGGAGAGGACCGGGTTTGGGAGGGAAGATGAGGAGCTCAGTCTCGCTCATGTTGAGTTTTAGGTGGCGGGCCGACATCCAGGTGGAGACGTCCCGGAGGCAGGAGGAGATGCGAGCCCGAAGGGAGGGGGAGAGGACAGGGGCAGAGATGTAGATCTGCATGTCATCTGCGTAGAGATGGTAGTCAAAGCCGTGAGAGCGGATGAGTTCACCGAGGGAGGGAGTGTAAATGGAGAACGGAAGAGGGCCAAGAACTGACCCTTGAGGAACTCCAACAGTTAAAGGATGGGAGGGGGAGGAGGCTCCGGCGTAGGAGACCGAGAATGATCGGCCAGAGAGGTAAGAGGAGAACCGGGAGAGGACAGAGTCCGTGAAGCCGAGGTGAGATAAGGTATGGAGGAGGAGGGGATGGTCGACAGTGTCAAAGGCAGCAGAGAGGTCAAGGAGGATCAGAATGGAGTAGGAGCCATTGGATTTGGCAAGAAGGAGGTCACGGGTGACCTTAGAGAGAGCAGTCTCAGTAGAGTGGAGGGGACGGAAGCCAGATTGGAGGGGGTCTAGGAGAGAATGGGAGTTAAGGAATTCTAGGCATCGATTGTAGACGACTCGTACTAGGATTTTGGAAAGGAAGGGTAGTCGGGAGATAGGACGATAACTGGAGGGGGAAGTGGGGTCAAGAGCGGGTTTTTTTAGGATGGGGGAGACGTGGGCATGTTTGAAGGCAGAGGGGAAGGAGCCCTTGGAGATTGAGTGGTTAAAAATAGAAGTTAAGGAAGGGAGGAGGGCAGGGGCGACGGTTTTAAGAAGGTGAGAGGGAATGGGGTCCGAGGCGCAGGTGGAGGGGGTGGCGCTTGCGAGGAGGGAGGAGATCTCCTCTGAGGATACTGCAGGGAAGGATGGGAAAGTAGGGGACGGGGTTGTTGGGGGGGAGGGGAGAGGCGGAGGGGTGACTTTGGGGAGCTCAGACCTGATCGTGTTGATTTTCGTGAGGAAATAGGTGGCCAGATCATTGGGGGTGAGAGATGGGGGCCTAAGGAGAGAGTTAAAGGTCCGGAACAATCGGCGGGGGTGACGGGCATGGGTGTCGATGAGGGAGGAGAAGAAGCTTTGCCTGGCGGAGGAGAGGGCAGAGTTAAGGCAGGAAAGGATAAATTTGAAGTGTGTGAGGTCGGCTCGGTGCTTGGACCTTCGCCAGCAGCGCTCAGCAGCTCGAGCATAGGAGCGTAGGAGGCGGACGGAGGAGGTGATCCAGGGCTGTGGGTTAGTGGAGCGAGAGCGGCGGAGGGAAAGGGGGGCGAGAGAGTCGAGATGAGTAGAGAGGGTGGAGTTGAGAGCGGAGACCCGCTCGTCGAGAGTGGGAAGAGAGGACAGGGCGGCAAGGTGAGGAGAGATGCTATTGGAAAGACGGATGGGATCGAGAGAGCGGAGGTCTCTGTGGGGCAGTAGCGAAGATCTGCAGGGGGAGGGAGTGTGAGAGATGAGGCAGGTGAGAAGGTTATGGTCAGAGAGAGGGATTTCAGAGTCGGTGAGGGAGGAGATAGTGCAGCGGTAGGAGATGACGAGATCGAGGGTGTGACCGAGTCGGTGAGTGGGCGCGGTATGGTGGAGGAGGAGGTCGGCAGAGTCGAGGAGGGATAGCAGGCGGGCGGCAGAGGAGTCGTCGGGTACATCCGTATGGATGTCGAAGTCTCCGAGGATCAGAGTGGGCAGAGAGAAGGAGAGGAGGAAGGTGAGAAAGGGGTCAAGGTGGTTGAAGAAGTCGGAGGTGGGACCGGGAGGGCGGTAGATGACGGCGACAAGTAACTGGAGTGGGTGGTAGAGGCGAATGATATGGGCTTCGAAGGAGGGGAAGGAGAGGGAGGGGGGAGGAGGGATAGTGCGGAAGCGGCATCGGGGCGAGAGGAGGAAGCCGACGCCTCCTCCCTTACCGGTGAGTCTGGGGGAGTGGGAGGGAGAGTGAAGCAGAGGCCTGTCCAGTCCATTCCTAGCTTGGACATTGGCTAGTGAGTTGAAGGCAATCTGCTACAAGTCAAAACTCATCTTTGCTGGGCGGCAGCGGCACGGGAGAGAGTCCAGGGCAAAGACTCGAGTGTACTGCGTGGAAGATGGAAATGGTCAACCACTTTCGGATTTTTACCAAGAAAACTCTGTGGATCCACTACTGGATCGACTGCAGATGGAGGTGGAGAGGCGGGGGAGAGATGTGTCCTTGGTGTTGCTATGGGTTGGACACGACTCGACAGCATAAGACAACACAACAATTATTACTGAAGCGAAGTGGCAAGAGCCTGGGCCTGGGAGTCAGAAAGACCTGGATTCTAATCCCAGCTCCCCAACTTGTCCGCTGTGTGGCCTTAGGCAAGTCACTTCATTTCTCTTTGCCTCATTTACCTCATCTGTAAAATGGGGTTGAAGACTGCAGTCCCCATGTGAGACATGGCTTGTGTCCAACCTGATTATCTTATATCTACCCCAGTGCTTAGTACAGTGCCTGGCACATAGTGAGTGCTTAAGAAATACCACAGAAAAGAAACAACCCCCTTCTCCTTCCCCACCAAAAAAAAATTCATTCATTCACTCATTCAGTCGTTTTTATTGAGGACTTACTGTATGCAAAACACTGTACTAAGCACTTGGGAGAGTACAGTATAAAAACAAACGTTCATATTACCTTCCCACAACAATCTCACTGACACTTTCCTCTTTTGGTTCTAGTCATGTTTTTCTGGCTGCTAATTCGCAGTCTCTTTCATGGGCCCCTCAGTCAGTCAATCATTCATTCAATCGTATTTATTGAGCACTTAGCATACTAAATGCTTGGGAGAGTACAGTAGAACAATAAACATTCTCTGCCTACAAGGCACTTACAATCTCCCATTGGCTAACTGTGGGTGTCCCTCAAGATTCGGTTCTGGGTTCCCTTCAATTCTCCATCTACACTCACTTCCTTGGAGAATTCAATCACTCTAGGTGGCTTTAATGGCCATCTCTATGTTGATGATTCCCAAATCTACATTTCCACTCATTCATTTATTCAATCGTATTTATTGAGGGCTCATTTTGTGCAGAGCACTTTAGTAAGCAATTGGGAGAGGACAAATCAACAATAGACCCATTCCCTACCCACAAAGAGTTTACAGTCTAGAGTAGAGGGAGATAGATATTAATAGGAATAAATAAATGACAGCTATGGACAAAAGTGCTGTGGGGCAGGGAGGGGGAAGAACAAAGGGAGCAAGTCAGGGCAATGCAGAAGGGAGTGGGAGATGAGGACAAATGGGGTTTAGTCAGGGAAGGCCTCTTGGAGGAGATGGGCCCTCGATAAGGCTTTGAAGTAGGGGGAGTCATTGTCTGTTGGATTTGAGGAGGGAGGGCGTTCCAGGCCAGCGGCAGGGTGTGGACGAAGGGTTGGGGTCGACATAGATGAGATGGAGGCAAAGTGATAAGGTTGGCATTAGAGGAGTGAAGTGTGTGAGCTGGGTTGTAATAGCGTGGCTCAGTGGAAAGAGCACGGGCTTGGGAGTCAGAGGTCATGGGTTCGACTCCCGGCTCTGCCACTCATCAGGTGTCTGACTGTGGGCAAGTCACTTCACTTCTCTGTGCCTCACTTACCTCATCTGTTAGAGAAGCAGCGTGGCTTAGTGGAAAGACCACGGGTTTGGGAGTCAGAGGTTGTGGGTTCTAATCCCAGCTATTCCACTTGTCAGCTGTGTGACTTTGGGTAAGTCACTTCGTTTCTCTGTGCCTCAGTCCCCTCATCCGTAAAAGGGGGATTAAAACTGTGAGCCCCACGTGGGACAACCTGATTACCCTGTATCTACCCCAGCGCTTAGAACAGTGCTCTCCACATCGTAAGCACTTAACAAATACCAACATTATTATTAGTAGGTGAGTAGTGAGGTGAGGTAGAGGGGGCAAGGGGACTGAGTCCTTTGAAGCCAATGGTGAGGAGTTTTTGTTTGATGCGGAGGCGGATGGGCAACCACTGGACATTTTTGAGGAGAGGGGGTGACACGTCCTGAACATTTTTGTAAAAAAATGATCTGGGCAGCAGAGTTAAGTATGGACTGGAATTGCGGAGAAACAGGAGGCTGGGAGGTCAGCAAGTAGGCTGATGTAACAGTCCAGGTGGGATAGAATGAGTGACTGTATTAACATGGTAGCGGTTTGGATGGAGAAGAAAAGGCAGATTTTAGCAATGTTGTGAAGGTGGGACCGACAGGATTTGGTGATGGATTGATTATGCGGGTTGAATGAGAGAGAGGAGTCAAGGATAATGTCAAGGTTAAGGGCTGGTGAGAAAGGAAGGATGATGGTCCATCTACAGTGATGGAAAAGTCAGGGGGAGGGCAGGGTTTGGGAGAGAAGATAAGGAGTTCTGTTTAGACCTGTTAAGTCGGAGGTGACGGGAGCACAACCAAGAAGAGATGTCTTGAAGGCAAGAGGAAATGTGAGACTGCAGAGAAGGAGAAAGATCAGGGCTGGAGACGGAGACGTGGGTATCGTCCGCATAGAGATGGTAGTTGAAGCCATCTGAGCGAATGAGTTTTCGAAGGGAGTGGGTGGAGATGGAGAATAGAAGGGGACCCAGAACTGAACCATGAGGGACCCCCATTTTAGGGGGTGGGAGGCAGAGGAGGAGCCCGTGAAGGAGACTAAGAATGAATGGCCAGAGAGATAAGAGGAGAACCAGGAGAGGACAGTGTCAGTGAAGACAAGGTTGGATAATATTTCCAGGAGAGGGAGGTGGTCCGCATCATCGAAGACAGCTGAGAGGTGGAGGAGGATTAGGATGGAATAGAGGCCGTTGGATCTGGCAAGAAGGAGATCATTGGTGACCTTTGAGAGAGTAGTTTCAGTGGCGTGAAGAGGACAGAAGCCAGACTGGAGGGGGTCCAGGAGAGAATTGGAGGAGAGGAATTTGAGACAGCGGCTGTAGACGACTCACTCCTCGAGGAATGGTAGGAGGGAGATGGGGCGATAACCGGAGGGAACTGTGGAGTTAAAGGGAGGGTCTTTTAGTATAGGGGAGACATGGACATGTTTGAAAGCAGTGGGGAAGAAGCCATTGGAGACCAAATGGTTGAAGCTGGCTGTTAGGGTAGAAGGGAGGGGGCAAGTGTTTTGATAAAGTATGATTGAATGGGATTGGATGTGCAGGTGGAGGGGGTGGATTTTGAGAGGAGGCAGGAGAACTCCTCTAGAGACACTGCTGGGAAGGATGGGAGCGATGAAGAGGGGGCAGGAAGGCGGAAGGACTGAGGCGGGGCAGGGATGATTTTAGGGAGGTCATGCCTGATAATGTCAATTTTTTTAATAAAGTAGGTAGTCAGGTCACTGGGGGCAAGGGAAGGGGGAGGTGTGGGGACAGAGGGCCTGAAGAGGGAGTTAAATGTCTGGGGTCTTGATCTCTCCCTCTCTCTCTGCAGTCTCACATTCCCTCCTGCTTTCAGTCCATATCTATTTGGATGTCATTCATTCATTCATTCATTCATTCATTCATTCATTCATTCATTCAATCGTATTTACTGAGTACTTACTGTGTGCAGAGCACTGTATTAAGCCCATAACCTCAAATTAAGACTGTCTAAAGCAGAACTCCTCTTCTTTTCACCCAAACCCAATCTTCCCCGTGACTTTCCATCACCACAGACAGCACCGTCATCCTCCCTGTCTCACAAGCCTGCAACGTTGGCATTATCCTTGACATCTCTTTTATTTAACCCACGTACTCAATATGTCATCAAATCCTGTCGGTTCAAGCTTCACAACATTGCTAAAATCTATCCTTTCCTCTCCACCCGAACTGCTAGCATGCTCATCTAAGCACGTTACTGCATCAGCCTCCTTGCTGACTTCCCTGCCTCCTGTCTCTCCCCACGTCAGTCCATTCTTCACTCTGCTGCCCAGATCGTTTTTCTACAAAAAAATTCAGTCCGTGTTGCCCCAGTCCTCCAGAACCTCCAGGGGTTGGCCATCCACCTTCGCATCAAACAGAAACTCCTCCCCATAGGCTTTAATCACTTAATCACTTTGCCTCCTCCTACCTTACCTCCCTGATTTCATACTACACTCCGGCCCATACGCTTCGCTCCTTTAATTCATTCATTCAGTCGTCTTTATTGGGTGCTTTCTGTGTGCAGAGCACTAAGTGCTTGGAAAGAACAATTCATGCCAACTTACTCACTGAACTCTGATCTCATCTATCTCACCGGCGACCTCACCCTCACATCCTGCCTGAACTCCCTCCCCCTTCATATCCGACAGACGATCATTCTCCCTACCTTCAAAACTTAATTAAAAGCCCATCTCCTCTAAGAAAGCTTTTCTGATAAATCCCTCTTTTCCCCAACTTCCTCTCCCTTCTACATCATCCTTGCATTTGGATCTGCACCTTTTATTCATCCCACCCTCAGCCCCATCTCACTTATGTACTTATCCTTTAATTAGGTATTATACATTTTTCATTCACATTAATGTCTCTCTGGACTGTAAGCTCGTTATGGGCAGGGAATGTGTCTGCTAGTTCTGTTGTATAGTTGTCATTCATTCAGTTGCATTTACTGAGCGCTTACTGTGTGCAGAGCACTGTATTAAGCGTTTGGGTTAGTACAATAAAACAATTAACGGTGACATTCTCTGCCCACAACGAGTTCACATTCTAGAGTGGGGGAGACAGACATCAATATAATAAGTAAATAAAATTACAGATATGTACCTAAGTGCTTTGAGAGGCGGGGAAGGGCAAAACTCTCCCAAGCTCTTATTATAGTGCACGTAATAAGCACTCAATAAATATGATTGATTAATTGATATCCATAATGTTCAGGCAATAACTCAGTGGTATTTATTGAGTGCTTACTATGCGTAGAACATTGTAGTAAGTGTTTGGGAGAGACTGTAAGGTCGTTGAGGTCAGGGAATGTGTCTATCGTTCCATTATTCTCTCTCAAGAGCTGAGTATTCATTCATTCATTCATTCATTCATTCAATAGTATTTATTGAGCGCTTACTATGTGCAGAGCACTGGACTAAGCCCTTGGGATGAACAAGTCGGCAACAGATAGAGACGGTCCCTGCCGTCTGACGGGCTCACGGTCTAATCGGGGGAGACGGACAGACGAGAACGATGGCGATAAATAGAGTCGAGGGGAAGGACGTCTCGTAAAAACCGATGGCGACTAAATAGAATCGAGGCGATGTACAATTCATTAACAAAATAAATAGGGTAATGGAAATATATACAGTCGAGCGGACGAGCATGGTGCTGTGGGGATGGGAAGGGAGAGGTGGAGGAGCAGAGGGAAAAGGGGAAAAAGAGGGTTTAGCTGCGGAGAGGTAAAGGGGGGGTTGGCAGAGGGAGTAGAGGGAGAAGAGGAGCTCAGTCTGGGAAGGCCTCTCGGAGGAGGTGAGTTTTAAGTAGGGTTTTGAAGAGGGGAAGAGAATCAGTTTGGCGGAGGTGAGGAGGGAGGGCGTTCCGGGACGGCGGGAGGACGTGGCCCGGGGGTCGACGGCGGGACGGGCGAGACCGAGGGACGGCGAGGAGGTGGGCGGCGGAGGAGCGGAGCGTGCGGGGTGGGCGGTGGAAAGAGAGAAGGGAGGAGAGGTAGGAAGGGGCAAGGTGATGGACAGCCTTGAAGCCTAGAGTGAGGAGTACAATGCTCTGCACCCAATAAGCCTTCAGTAAAGACGATTTAATGAATGAATGAATGAGGACAATACAACAGAATTAGCTGACAATCCCTTCCCTTCCCTTCCCTTCCCTTCCCTTCCCTTCCCTTCCCTTCCCTTCCCTTCCCTTCCCTTCCCTTCCCTTCCCTTCCCTTCCCTTCCCTTCCCTTCCCTTCCCTTCCCTTCCCTTCCCTTCCCTTCCCTTCCCTTCCCTTCCCTTCCCTTCCCTTCCCTTCCCTTCCCTTCCCTCCATGAGCTTACAGTTTAGAGGATGCGCTTACAGCCTAGAGTTCTCCTTTAAAAGAGGGACAATGATCTTCGGAAAAAAAGATACAATAACAACACATCGTGTTCACTGTGTCTGACAGCACAAACGGGCCCACACACCATTCCTTCCACCACCATGGCTAGCTGTCTCCAAACAGACTTGGTGATGTTGGAAAAAACTTTCCCTCGTTGTCCAACAGCCTTCTGAGAAAATGTGGAGTGAAAACACCCAGGGTAACAGAACTGAAGAGATGATACAAATGCACCCTATTGTTACTAATCAATCAATGGTATTTACTGAGCACTTATCACGTGCCCAGCACTGTACTGAACACTGGGAGGAGTATAACGCAGCGTGGCTCAGTGGAAAGAGCATGGGCTTTGGAGTCAGAGGTCATGGGTTCGAATCCCGGCTCTGCCGCTCGTCAGCTGTGTGACTGTGGGCAAATCACTTAACTTCTCTGTGCCTCAGTTCCCTCATCTGTAAAATGGGGATGAAGACTGTGAGCCTCACGTGGGCCGACCTGATGACCCTGTATCTACCCCAGCGCTTGGCACGGTGCTCCGCACATAGTAAGCGCTTAACAAATACCAACATTAGTATAATACAACAGCGCTAGGAATGATGTCCGCTGTCCATGAGGAGCTGACAGCCTAGAGGGGGTGATGGATGTTAAAAAAACACACAACTGTGGATATGTGTTGGCGGGCTGGGGATGGGGTGACTAAAAATCAATCTAAAAAGGGCCAGTGGGGTTTTTGGTGAGTTATTTTCCACTCTCTCTTTTCTGTTTGCTGTTTGCCAATGTTCTTTTCCACTTTCAAGGGCTTGTCTAAGGAGGACTCATTTCTATCCTTTAACAAGAAAGACAGGGCACCTTCCTAGCCAGAAACGGCTTTGGTGCCAGTGTAACTCGTAACTCTCCCCAGTGCTCAGTGCAGTGCTCTGCACACAATAAGAGCCGGATAAATGGCACTGATGGATTACTGCATTTGCTCCAAGGCAGCCACAGAAATCCCTCCCTAGCAAAACCATGGTTTAGGCCAATCGATCGATCGTATTCATTGAGCACTTACTGTGTGCAGAGCAGCATTCTACTAAGCTCTTGGGAGAGTGGAATGTAACAGAGTTGGTAGAAACATTCCCTGCTCACACGAGCTTAGGATCGAGCACGGGCCTGGGAGTGAGAGGGTCATGGGTTCTAATCCCGGCTCCCTCGCTTGTCTGCTGGGTGATCTTGGGCAAGTCACTTCACTTCTCTTTGCTTCAGTTAACTCATCCGCAAAATGGGGTTGGAGACGGCGAACCCCACGTGAGACAGGGACCGTGTCCAATACGATTTGCTCGTATCCAGTCCGGTGCTTAGTACAGTGCCTGGCACACGGTAAACGCTTAACACCAACCACGATCGTTACTATTATTATTTAATGTCAAAGATGTTATTACAAATCTACAGCCCACCTCCTTCTACCCAAAACAGGGGGGAACTCCTGCAGAATCGGCTTTTAGCGCACCGTTTGTTCTTCCTGCTTGAGAGCCATCAGGAAACATCCATAAAGTGGTATTTCTCCTGCATTTTACATGACTCCGGGGCTTTGCTCTTCGCGCCTGTCCGATCTTCTCAAATCACTTAGCGTTTCCTGGAAGAACTGTACGGAGCAGCATCGGCTGCTCACTCAGTGTGGTGGGAATCCCAGCTGCTACCCGGCCATCAGCTCATTTCTCACCACTTCATTAAGACGCAGGAGCTCGAAAAATCGTCATTTCATTTCAAAACGTAGGTTGACCAACTGATCCATTGAGCTTTCCTAGCACAAAAGGGAGTGGCGTCTTTCTTTGGACTCCCAAACGCTCACCATGGCCAAGATGACTGTGGGACTTTGATAATAATGATAATACTAATGTTGGTATTTGTTAAGCGCTTACAGCGTGGCTCAGTGGAAAGAGCCTGGGCTTTGGAGTCAGAGGTCATGAGTTCGAATCCCAGCTCTGCCACTTGGCTGCGTGACTGTGGGCAAGTTACTTAACTTCTCTGTGCCTCAGTTCCCTCATCTGTAAAATGGGGATGAAAACTGCGAGCCCCACGTGGGACAACCCGATTCCCCTGTGTCTACCCCAGCGCTTAGAACGGTGCTCCGCACATAGTAAGCGCTTAACAAATACCAACATTAAGCACTGTTCGAAGCACCGGGTTAGATACAAGGTAATCATGTTGTCCCACATGGCGCTCAGAGTCTTTGTCCCCATTTTATTGGTGAGGTAACTGAGGCCCAGAGAAGTGAAGTGGCTTGCCCAAGGCCACACAGCAGACAAGTGGTGGAGCCGGGATTAGAACCCATGACCTCTCTGACTCCCAAGCCTGTACTCTTTCCACTGAGCTATGCGCAACCCTAGGTTTGGGGGGATCCATTTTGGCGGGGGGAAAGCCAGGATGCCGTGGTGAAAGAAGCGGCAAAGCGATGACGAGTACTTCCTAGAATTGCCAGGTCAAGGGAAACGTTGAGCCTAAAAGAGGGGACTCAAATGCACAAGATACTAAGCCTTCGGAGAAATGATAGACTCTTTTTGATTCCCCGACTTTGCAAGCTCTATCATATTAATGGACGTACAAAGCTAGAAGTTCAAAGAAATAGCTACAAGCTGCATAGATGGAGGAGAAGGTTAAGGCTGTCTGTCTTGTCGCACTGAGATATTTTAATGTTTTTATGACATTTGGCAAAATGAAGTGATCACCATTTCCCCCAAAAAAAGTTTAACTAGCCACTAGCAGGCTCGTTCTAGACTATAAGCTTGTCGTGGGCAGGGAATGCATCTGTTTCTTGTTATATCATACTCTCCCAAGCACTTAGTACAGTGTTCTGCACACGGTAAGTGCTCAGTAAATATGATTGAATTGAATGACAGTGTTGATACTATGCAATTGCCAAATGCATCATTATGTTCTGAATATGCTATTAGCTGGGGAGTTGGTTTTTTTTTTTGTCATAGTGCCTAGTTCAATTAGGGTTTTTATAATGCAGAGAGTTTTGATTTTCCTTTAGGTGGCATTTTAATATTGGTGTTTAGGAAAATACGTGATAACTCTATAATGCGGAAGACTTAAAAGCAGTGTGGGTTTCTGTGGCTATTCTGGGTCCACTGAGCCAATTCGCTATGAGACATGTTTAATCTGTACAGTTTAGTACAGAGTGAATCAAATGTTAATACGTCATTAAAATGATTTGTAATAAGTGCATTAACAGAGCGGAGTCTGAAACGCCCATTATAAAGTTCACTTCTTCCCAGACTTCTTCATACCGATAGAAGATTATTCATTATAAAGAGCATTCTGTTGACATTAATTACCCACATTAATACCAAGACAATGCTTGATATTGTAAATAATTTCACTATTTCTGAGAACTTGATACCTTAAGGATTTTCCTTATGCCATCTTGTCTGCCACAGAATAATTCCTCAAATAGCTTTGTGTCTGTGTTCGGCAGAAGAAAATGATCCTTTTGCAGGATTAATGAAGCTGGATTTTTAGCCTAGGGTGAAAAGCTGCCTAATGAAGTTATCCGCAGTGACAGTGGCGTCTGACTTTTATGAATTATTGCTTGTTAATGGAATTAATTCCTCCTTGTGTTATAATTGAAGGGTGTACATACCTGAAAATCTAGGTTAAAGTCCCAAAGAGCTGGAGGAACCCCTTTTATTGTATTTCAGATTCACCTGATGAATTGGGCTTCACTGAATCAATCCATCAGTCAGTGGTATTTATTGAAGTCATCCACCAATATTGACAGCCAACTTCCTGACTGATAAGCCAAGTGGCATATCAAACATGGGGTCAGCCAAAAGTATTGGAATCGGTGGGCAGGGAATGAGTCTGTTTACTGCTCATTCATTCCTTCATTTATTCAATTGTATTTATTGAGCACTGTACTAAGCACTTGGAAAGTGCAATTCAGCAATAGAGAGAGACAATCCCTGCCCATATCGGGCTTACTGTCTAGAAGGGGGGGAGACAGACATCAGAACAAGTAAACAGGCATCAATAAAAATAAATAGAATTATAGATATGTACATATATACTAGAATTATAGATATGTACATATATACACAAGCACTTAGTACAATGCTCTGCACACGAGAAGCGCTCAATAAATACAACTTACTGGGAAATCAACTGGTCTTCCTCAACGTGCATCGCTTCGATGACCTATTGCAAAAAGAATCATTATAATGGTGGGAAAAATCAGCAAAAAAACAACAGGCCAGGTTTGGAATTCCTTCTCGGTTGAAAAATGAGAGAGTGCTACTTAAATGAAGTTTGTTTAATTCCATTACCGACTCATTTGGATATGGCATCAACCCCATGGCGCTTATGTCCATATCTGTCATTTTATTTATTCGTTTTGATATCTGTCTCCCCCACTCTAGACTGCAAGCCTGTTCTGGGCAAGGAATGTGAATGTTTATTGCTGTTTCATACTCTCCCAAGTGCTTAGTACAGTGCTCTGCACACAGACAGTGCTCAATAAATATGACTGACTGAATTGCTTCTGCTTTATCTTTATCTTCTGATCAGCGCATACTAAATCCTTAACAAATACCCTGATTATTATTATCATTATCATTATTAGATGAATGTTCTGGCTACCTTCAGGTGGATTTTCAAAATCAGGAGTAGCTTCTAATAATAATGGTGGTATTTGTTAAGCGCTTACTATGGGCAAAGTACTGTTCTAAGCACTGGGAGGATACAAGGTGATCAGGTGGTCCCACGTGAGACTCACAGTTTTAATCCCCATTTTACAGATGAGGTAACTGAGGCACAGCGAAGTGAAGTGACTTGCCCAAAGTCACACAGCTGACAAGCGGCAGAGTCGGGATTTGAATCCATGACCTCTGACTCCGAAGCCCGGGCTCTTTCCACTGAGCCACGCTGCTGTTTCTGTTCCTAAGTACTGAGCTGTAACTATTGGGTCAAAAGAGGAATCATGTCCTAGTGGGAAGAGAATGGGCCTGGGACCTAGGTTCTAATTCCAGCTTGCTCACTTTTATTTTGTTTTATTTTAGCCGCGTGGCTCAGTGGAAAGAGCACGGGCTTGGGAGTCAGAGGTCATGAGTTTGAATCCCAGCTGTGCCACTTGTCAGCTGTGTGACTGTGGGCAAGTCACTTAACTTCTCTGTGCCTCAGTTATCTCATCTGTAAAATGGGGATTAACCGCGAGCCCCACGTGGGACAACCCGCTTACCCTGCATCTACCCCAGCGCTTAGAACGGTGCTCGGCACATAGTAAGCGCTTAACGAATACCAACGTTATTATTTTATAACATTTGTTAAGCACTTGTTATGTGTCCGACACTGTACTAAGTGCTGGGGTAAATGTGAGCTAATCAGGTTGCACACCGTCCATTATCCCGCATGGGGCTCACAGTCTTAATTCCCATTTTACAGAAGAGGCAACCGAGGACTAGAGGAGCGAAGTGACTTGTCCAAGGTCACACAGCAGTCGAGTGGTGGAGCTGCGGTTAGACGCTGGTCCTTCTGACTCTCAAGACCGTGCTCTATCCACTAGGCCATGATGCTTCTTTCACCTGCTGGCTCTTTGACTCTGGGCATGCCATTGACCTTCTCTGTGCCTGAGTCTCTTCACCTTTCAACTATGCACTTCAGTATCTATTCTTCCCCACCCTGAGACTGTGATTCCCACACGTAGGGCAGGGACTGTGTCTGACCTGATAGTTGTAGCCACCCCAGTGCTTAGTAGAGAGTTCATTATCCAGGAAGAGCTTAACAGATACAATGATTATTATCAATGGAAGCCACTGAGAGTGCCAAACGGTGAACATCACATCACACTTGCACATAGGAGGACACGCATGTGCATCCACACATTTACACACACACAGAGTCATTGGAGTGGGCCATATTCCCCAAGAGAATACTATTCCTTCATTCATTCAATAGCATTTACTGAGCGCTTACTGTGTGCAGAGCACTGGACTAAGCGCTTGGAATGGACAAATCGGTAACAGATAGAGACGGTCCCTGCCCTTTGACGGGCTCACGCTCTAATCGGAGGAGACGGACAGGCAAGAACAGTAGAATTGATCTTAACGGTCAGCGGTATTTACCGGGTTCTAATCCCGGCTCCACCACTTATCAGCTGTGTGACTTTGGGCGAGTCACTTCACTTCTCTGTGCCTCAGGTACCTCATCTGTAAAATGGGGATGAAGATTGTGAGCCCCATGTGGGACAATCTGATTATTCTGTATCTAATTACAACAGTGCTCAGCACATAATAAGCGCTTGATAACTATCGTTATTAATACTGAGCATATACTGTATGCAGAGCATTGTAGTAACAATTGAGAAATACCATAATTATTATTATTAAGACTAGTACTGATCCTGGGACATCTTCTATAACTTGTCCTACCCTATTTGTGGTGAAGAAAACTCTTTTGAGAATCAACATGACTTAGTGGAATAATAATGTTGGTATTTGTTAAGCGCTTACTACGTGCAGAGCACTGTTCTAAGCGCTGGGGAAGATACAGGGTAATCAGGTTGTCCCACGTGAGGCTCACAGTTAAGCCCCAATTTACAGATGAGGTGACCGAGGCACAGAGAAGGTAAGTGACCTGTCCACAGTCACACAGCTGACAATTGGCAGAGCCGGGATGGCAGAGTGGCAGAGTGGCAGAGTGGAAAAAGGACAGGCCTCAGAATTGGAGAACTGGAGTTTAATCCCCGGTCTGCCCCTAGCTTGTTGGGTGACCAGGGGTAAATCACTTAACTTTTCCATGCCTCACTTTCCTCATCTGTAAAATGGGGATTCAATACCTGTTCTCCCTCTTATTTATAGCTCCCTCTTATTTATAGCTCATGATTGTCTCTTGTCTAACTCGGCGCTTGGCACATAGCAGGCCTTTAACGATACCATAAATATTCTTGTGAATAGGTTGTTTTCTCTCATTTCATTCATTCATTCAATCATATTTATTGAGCGCTCACTGTGTGCAGAGCACTGTACTAAGCGCTTGGAATATACAATTTGGCAACAGATAGAGACAATTCCTGCCCAACAACGGGCTCATTTCCTACAAGAGGCCTTCCCTAAACACTTCCTTTCCTCTTCTCTCACTCTCTTCTGTGTGTCACCCTGACTTGCTCCTTTTATTCATCGCCCCCCGCCCCAGCTGCAAAGCATTTCTGTCCATATCTGTCAATTATTTATTTCTATTAACGTCTGTCTCCCCCTCTAGACTGAAAGCTCATTCTGGGCCGAGAATGTGTCTGTTTATTGTTATATTCTATTCTCCCAAGCACTTAGGACAGTGTTCTGCATACAGTAAGTGCTCAATAAATATGATTGACCGACTGACTAATTGAGTTGGCTCAAACTCTTCTTTTCTTATAAATTTGAGTGCAGAACATATTTCTGGAGAGAAATACATATTTTTGAAAAGAAAAACAGAAATAAGCGACATCTGTTCGGGGTAGCATGAAGAGTACAGTTCCCCCACCCCATATTTTCCCTGCGCAAAAGTGGCAAAAAAAAAAAAGCATTTCCATAATGAAGACTGAATGAAGACAGAAGGCTTCAATGAAAGCCAGTTTGCAGCCTAAACGACAGCCCCTCTTACTACACGATATCCTCCTGGACTGCTTCCCCGTCAGGAGAGCGATTCTGGGCTGAGCTCCACAAAATGCTGTCTCCCGATCCCGTCTGGACATTTTTATGCCCGTGGATCAGATGAAAACATTGCGGCTGCCCATTCGCTTTTGGATCTAAATCCAGCAGCGGCAAAAATCTCACTGATCGATGAACGAAGGGTTTCATGACATCTGAGCGGGTTTTGATTTTTAATTTGACGCTCCTGCCAGCCCGTGTCTTGAGACTCAGCATGGCCTGGTGGAAAGAGCAGGGGCCTGGGAGTCAGAGGATGTGGGTTCTAAATCCGGCTTTGTCACATGTCTGCTGGTGACCTTGGGTGAGTCATTCAGCTTCTCTGTGCCTCAGTTACCTCATTTGTAAAACGGGGATTAAGAGTGTGAGCCAGATGTAGGACAGGGACTGTATTCAACCTGATTATTCTGTATCTACCCCAGCACTTAGAAGAGTGCTTGGTGCATAGTAAATGCTTAACAAGTACCATAATAATAATAATAATAATAATTATTATTATTACCCCAGAGCTTAGAATGGTGTCTGGCACATAGTAAGTGCTTAACAAATACCATAAAAAAAGATTTCACAACGATAGGATTAGATGCTCCTCAGAGAATGAAAAGCAAAGGTTCCCTTAATATAGTTAAGCACTCACTATGCACTGAGCACTGTAATATTTATGGTGTTTATAAAGTGCTTACTATGTGCCAAGCATTGTATTAAACACTGGAAAGAGCATGGGCTTGGGAGTCAGAGGTTGTGGGTTCTTAATGCCGGCTCAGCCACCTATCAGCTCTGTGACCTTGGACAAACCACTTAACTCCTCTGTGCCTCAGTTACCTCATCTGTAAAATGGGGATTAAGACTGTGAGCCCCAAGTGGGACAATGTGATTACCTTGTTTCTACCCCAGGGCTTAGAACAATGCTTGGCACATAGTAAGTGCTTAACAAATACTACCATCATCATCATTATTTGGACACAGGCAGGGTGCCATACGGGGCTTCCAGCCTAAAGAGGAGAGAGAATGGGAAGAAAAATTTCTATAAAAATTTGAATATATATGCACCCAAAGGGATCGTGTCCAATTACCACCTGTGTATTCTCTCCCAGAAGTTAGTACAGTGCTCTGCACAGAGTACACACTTAACAGATACTTTTACCGTTACCCAAACACAACACATATTTGGGCTGAGGGTGGATAATAAAACTAATAATAATGACAATGGTATTTGTTAAGTGCTTACTATGTGCCAAGCACTGTTCTAAGCACTGGGGTAGATCCAAGGTAATCACGTCGTCCCACGTGGGACTCACAGATATAGATTCATGTCTGTATCTCTCTCTGGACCGGAAGCTTGCTGCAGGCAGATGATATGGCTGCTAACTCTGTTATATTGAACTTTCCCAAGCTCTGTAATTTATTTATTTCTATTACTGCCTGTCTCCCCCTCTAGACCGTATGCTCATGGTGGGCAAGGGATGTGTCTATTGTTCTCTCGTGTTCTCCCAAGCACTCAGTACAGTGCTCTGCACACAGTAAGCTCTCATGGAAGAAAGGATAGAGCACAGGCCCGGAAGTCAGAAGGTCACGGGTTTTAATCCCAACTCCACCACATGTCCGCTGTGTGACCTTGGGCAAATCAGTTCACTTCTCTGGGCATCAGTGACCTCTGTAAAATGGGGATTGAGACTGTGAGCCCCTCGTAGGACAGGGACTGTGTCCAACCCTATTTGCTTGGATTGCACCCCAGCTCTTAGTACAGTGCCTGGCACATAGTAAATGCTTTAATACCAAAGCACCCTACGTTATTATTTCCTCCTCGCCACACCTCTTCGTGGTAGGGTTGAGGTATTATTGCCCCTCATTTACAGTGAGGGAAACTGAGGCATGGGAAGGTGAAGTGCCTTGTCCAAAGCCACACAGCAAACGGGTATCAGTGCCGGAACTCAAACCCGGGACCTCCGGCTTTCAGGCCCGCGGCTCTTCCACCGCGACACGCCGCCTCCCACAGACTCAATAAATGCGATATTGAATGAATAGTAAACGCTTCGCAAACACCATAATAATAAATCCGACTGAATGCCTGACTGACTGGAGAGGGGAGGATCGGGGGAGGCTCGGATGCTGAGACTCTGATGATTTTCTTTATTGATCCAGCCAAGGGTGGTAGTCAGACCCGATAGATAGAATTCTCCAGCCAGACTGGCACGGGGAAGGTCTGAAAGACATTAAATCAAGGGCATCAACAATCACTGGCGGGGCTAATCCCTCTCATCAGCTCAGGCGGGCAATGCATATTTAAACAGCTATTGCAAGCTGATCATTAATTAAAGAAGCCCTGAACTTCCTTGCTTTTTTCGGTTGGGCTTGGGAAAATAGGCTACCGATGCTTTCCTATGCATTCGCAGGTGGTACGGATGAACTTTTCAGTGATTTTGTCTTTTAAAGAGACTCTATTGGCTTCCGGTTCCGTGCGACTGAGGTCAAATGGTTTCTTATGCATCTGTAGGGACTATGGATGATCTTTTCTGTAATTTTGTCTTTTATAGTGACTATTCTGGCTTCTGGATCCCTGCGATTAAAGTCAAATGCGCTATGGTTCATTGGTAACGTGATTATAAATTTACTTTTATATCACAATTAGGATAAATTGCCAATAGGTTCCTTAATCTAATTTCGATCCTGAAGGTGTTCCCAAGCATTCTATTTACCATAGAGAGGTAGTAATAATGACTCTAGGATTCATTAAGCCTTGACTACTTTAGAAGAACTGTGAATCGCTAGGACTGAAAAACAAAATAATCAGCTGGGATGCAACCCCTGTGTCCCATCCAATTCAGAATCTAGAAGAGAACAGCTCTCATCCCCATTTTATGGAGGAGGAAACTGAGGCACAGAGGGTTAAGTGACTCTTTCCTCCCCTTTAAAGCCCTTACTGAAGGCATATCTTCTCCCACTCCCTTCTACATCACCCTGATTTGCTCCCTTTATTCATCACCCCCCTCCCAACCCCACAGCACTTAAGTCCATATCTGTCATTTATTTATTTCTATTCATGTCTTTCTCCCCCCACAGACTTTAAGCTCGTTGTGGGCAGGGAATGTGTCTGTTTATTGCGGTGTTGTACTCTCCCAAGTGTTTATTACAGTGCTCTGAACACAGTAAGAGCTCAAAAAATATGATCGACTGATTGACTGATTAATAATAATGGTCTTTATTAAGCACTTACTATATGCCAGGGACTGCACTAAGTGCTGGGGAGGACACAAACAAATCAGGTTGGACACAGTCCCTGTCCCACGTGGGGCTCACAGTCTCAAACTCCATTTTACAGATGAGGGAACTGAGGCACCGAGAAATCAGTGATGACGATGATGGTTTTTGTTAAGTGCTTGCTATGTGCCAAGCACTGCTCTAAGCACTGGAGTAGATACAAAGCACTCAGGTTGTTCCACGGGGGGCTCACAGTCTTAAGCCCCATTTTACAGATGAGGTAACTGAGGCACAGAGAAGTGAAGTGACTTGCCCAAGATCACAGCTTAGTCAAGTAACAGAGCCAGGACTAGAACCCATGACCTTCTGACTCCAATGCCCAGACTTGTTTCGGCATTCTTGTTTCTTTCTGGGAGTTTCCAAGAATGAGAAATCAGGTCAACTTACTCCCATTCCATGCTCTTTTCACTAGGCCACACTGTCTCTCGAGAGTCCTTCAGGATGACTGGACACCCAACTATCCCAGCTGGACGGGACGGAACACTTTCCCAACGTCACTGATGTCCATCCAGCGGACGGCAAAGGGGAAGGCGAAAATTGGCAGAAAATGGAGGAAATGGGTGTTGCTTATGAGGAGGCCTTGGGGTTTTTCTCCCAGTGGAGGGGATGTACTGATTTCCTCTTGGCTGGAGATTTTGCAGTTTATGGAATTCTCTGGTAGCCAGCACTTCGGGAGTCCTCGGTTCCTGTGGAGCTTTGAGAACAGACCCTCTCAACTGCACAAACATCCAGCATGTTAGTGGAAAGAGCCCGGGCTTGGGAGTCAGAGGTCATGGGTTCTAATCCCAGCTCTGCCACTTGTCAGCTGGATGATTTTGGGTAAGCCACTTCACTTCTCTGTGCCTCAGTTGCCTCTTCTGTAAAATGGGGATTAAGACTGTGAGCCCCAAGTGGGACATCCTGCTTACCTTATATCTACCCCAATGCTTAGAACAGTGATTGGCATAGAGTCATTTCTTAACAGATACCATCATCATCATCACTTGATTTCTCGGTGCCTCAGTTCCCTCATCTGTAAACGGGGATTGAGACTGTGAGCCCATTTAACTCTCTCCTCAGGCCCCCTGTTCCTCCCCCTCCTCCATCCCTCACCCCCAACGATCTGGCCACCAACTTCATTATGAAAATTAACACCATCAGGTCTGAGCTCTCCAAAGTCACCCCTCCCCCTTCTTCATCCCCCCGGCTCCCAACCCTCTCCCCTACGTTCCCATCCTTCCCTGCAGTATCCTCCGAGGAGATCTCCTCCCTCCTCGCAAGTGTCAGCCCCTCCGCCTGTGCTTCGGACCCCATTCCCGCTCACCTTATAAAAACCATCGCCCCTGCCGTCCTCCCCTCCTTAACTTTTATCTTTAACCACTCACTGTCCAATGGCTTCTTCGCCTCTGCCTTCAAACATGCCCACGTCTCCCCCATCCTAAAAAAACCCTCTCTCGACCCCACTTCCCCTTCCAGTTATCGCCTTATCTCCCTCCTGCTTTCCAAACTCCTAGAACGAGTCATCTACACTTGCTGCCTTGAATTCCTCAACTCCAATTCTCTCCTGGACCCGCTCCGATCTGGCTTCCGTCCCCTCCACTCTACCGAGACTGCTCTCTCAAAGGTCACCCGTGACCTCTTTCTTGCCAAATTCAATGGCTCCTCCTCTATCCTAATCTTCCTTGACCTCTGAGCTGCCTTTGACGTTGTCGACCATCCTCTTCTCCTCGACACTTTATCTCACCTTGGTTTCACAGACTGTTTCCTCTCCTGGTTCTCCTCTTATCTTTCTGGCCATTCGTTCTCGGTCTCCTTCGCGGGCTCCTCCTCCCCCTCCCTACTAACTGTAGGGCTTCCTCAAGGGTCAGTTCTTGGCCCTCTTCTGTTCTCCATCTATACTCACTCCCTTGGTGAACTCATTCACTCCCACGGCTTCAACTGTCATCTCTACGCCGAAGACACCCAAATCTACATCTCTTCCCTTGTTCTCACCTCCTGCCTCCAGGCTCGTATCTCCTCCTGCCTTCAGGACACCTCCACTTGGATGTCCGCCCGCCACCTAAAATTCAACATGTCCAAGACTAGGCTCCTCATCTTCCCTTCCAAACCCTGTCATCTCCCTGACTTCCCTGTCACTGTGGGCGGCACCACCATCCTTCCTGTCTCACAGGCCCACAACCTCGTTGTCATCCTTGACTCTGGTCTCGCATTCACCCCACACGTCCAATCTGTCACCAAAACCTACCAGTCTCACCTTCACAACATCGCCAAGATCTGCCCTTTCCTCTCCACCCAAACGGCTATCTTACCGGTACAGGCTCTCATAATATCCCGAATGGATTATTGCATCAGCTTCCTCTCTGATCTCCCTTCCTCCTGTCTCTCCCCACTCCAGTCTATTCTTCATTCCGCTGCCCGGATCATCTTCCTACAGAAATGCTCTGGGCCTGTCACTTCCCTCCTCCAAAACCTCCAGAGGTTGCCTATCAACCTTCGCATGAAACAAAAACTCCTCACTCTTTGCTTCAAAGCTCTCCACCTACCTCACCTCCCTTCTCTCCTTCTCCGGCCCACCCCATACAGTCCGCCCCTCTGCCCCTAACCTCCTCACGGTCCCTTGTTCATTCCTGTCCCGCCGTCGACTCCCGGCCCACGTCCTACCGCTGTCCTGGAACGTTCTCCCTCTTCACGTCAGCCAAACTCACTCTCTTCCCCTCTTCAAAGCCCTACTCAGAGCTCACCTCCTCCAGGAGGCCTTCCCAGACTGAGCCCCCCTTTCCCTCTGCCCCTCCTCCCCTCCCGATCCCTCCTCTCCCTCCCTCTGCTCTTCCCCCTTCCCCTCCCCACAGCACTTGTGAATATTCGTACGTATTATTTATTACTCTATTTTGTTAATGATGTGCATTTACCTATGATTCTATTTAACTTGATAATATTGACACCAGACTGTTTCGTTTTGTCTGTCTCCCCCATTTAGACTGTGAGCCCGTTGTTGAGCAGGGATTGTCTCTGTTACCAAATTGTACATTCCAAGCGCTTAGCACAGTGCTCTGCACATAGTAAGCGCTCAATAAATACGATTGAATGAATTGAATGAATGAATACAGAAAGTGCTTAACAAATACCATCATTGTATTTAAGTGTTGAGGACAGTGCTCTGCAAACAGGAAGCTCTCAATAAATATGATCGAATAAATGAATGAATTTTGGTCTCAGAAGCCAACTGAGCCCTGAGGTTCCACGAAGGAAGGGAGATTTTGAGCTATGACGCCATTTGAGCGAAAGCCTTCAAGAGAAGCAACTTGGCCTAGTGAAAAGAGCCTGGGCCTGGGAACCAGAAGGATCTGGGTTCTAAACCCGGCTCCACCACTTGTCTGCTGTGTGATCTTAGGCAAGTCACTTCACTTCTCCGAGATTCTTTCGTTTACTGGAAAATGGGAACTAACTACCTGTTCTCCCTCCTACTTAGAATGTGAGCCCCATGTGGGAAAGGGACAGTGTCTGACTTAATCAACTTGTACATATCCCAGTGCTTAGAACAGTGTTTGACACTTACTGAGTGCTATAGTGGGTAGAGCACGGGCTTGGGAGTCAGAAGGTCATGGGTTCTAATCCCGCCTCTGCCACCTGTCTTCTGTGTGACCCTGGACAATTCATTTCACTTCCTCTGTGCCTCAGTGACTTTATCTGTAAAATGAGGATTGAGACTATGAGCCCCACATGGGACAGGGACTGTTTCCAATGTGATGTGTTTGTATCCACCCCAACGCTTAGTACAGTGCCTGGCACATAGTAAGTGCTTAACAAATGCCATCATCATTATTATCATCATCATCACTATTATTATTAATAACAAATACCGTTAAAAAATTTAAAAGACAAATGAGCGGCTTCTCTTGACTCCTGAACAAATGTTTTCATAGTCTAAATTACAATAATAATAATAGTTATGGTATTTGTTAAGCATTTGCTGTGTGCCAGGCATCGTACTAAGTGCTGGGGTGGATAAAAGCAAATCAGGCTGGATGCAGTCCCTGCCCCACATGTGGCTAACAGATTCCATCCCATTCTGCAGATGAGGGAACCGAGGCCCAGAGAAGTGAAGCGATCTGTCCAAGGTCACACAGGAGACATGTGGGGGAGCTGGGATTAGAACCCAAGTCCTTCCGACTCCCAGCCCTTTGCTCTATCCACTAGGCCATGCTGCTTTTCAAAGTGGCTTGACCTTGCAATGTTGGGGTGTCCATGGGGAAGAGGGGGACAAGACTTCCCTCTGGAGAGGAGATGAAGCCTCATGTAGGGGCAGGAGGCGGTGGGGGGCCTAGGGGAGGACTGCGTCCGTTCAGGGATGCGGTCGGATTGAGCGGCCAGAGAAAAGATCGAGGGCGGACCCCAGGCCAGGATCAGATTGTATCAAGCGCTTAGTACGGTGCTCTGCACACAGTAAGCACTCAATAAATATGACTGAATGAATCATCCTCTGACTGGCAAGGTTCCCCCAGGAATCCCTCATCTCCTTCCTTTATTCATTCATTCATTCAAATGTATTTCTTGAGTGCTTACTGTGTGCAGAGCACTGTGCTAAGGGCTTGGGAGAGTATAATGTAACAATAAACAAACATATTCCCTGCCCACAATAAGCTTACAGTCTAGAGGGAGCTTACTGTCCAATCTCCAGCATGGCGTAATGGATAGAGTATGGATCTGGGAATCAGAAGGTCATGGGTTCTAATCCCAGTTCCATCACTTGTCTGCTGTGTGACTTTGGACAAGTCACTTCACTTCTCTGTGGCTCAGTGGCCTCATCTGTCAAATGGGGCTTGAGACTGTGAGCCCCATATGTGACAGGCACTGCGTCCAACCCAATTTGCTTGTATCCACCCCAGTGCTTAGTACAGTGCCTGGCACACAGTGAGCGCTGACAAATACCATCTTCATTGGAGAAGCAGCGTGGCTCAGTGGAAAGAGCCCGGGCTTTGGAGTCAGAGGTCATGGGTTCGAATCCCGGCTCTGCCACTTGTCAGCTGTGGGACTGTGGGCAAGTCACTTCACTTCTCTGGGCCTCAGTGACCTCATCTGGAAAATGGGGATGAAGACTGTGAACCCCACGTGGGACAACCTGATTCCCCTGTGTCTACCCCAGCGCTTAGAACAGTGCTCGGCACATAGTAAGCGCTTAACAAATACCAACATTATTAATATTATTCTGCGTCCCCCTTGCACTTGGATTTGGTCCGTTCGTTCACCCCATGCTCAACTCCACGACACGTATGCCATTTATTGTCATTTGTTCATTCATTTTAAAGTCCATCTCTTCCTCTGGACAATCAACTCCTTGTGGGCAGCAAATATGTCCACTAACTCTTTATAGTGTATTTTCCCAATCGCTTATTACAGCGCAATGCACACAGAAAGCAGTCAATAAATCTGATTGACTGATTCATTGATAGGGGCCTGTGGTTCAACAAATACCATTATTATTATCATTATGTTGGGTTGCAATTCAACTCCTTCTCCTAGGGATCTGATAGGATAAAAGACACATTTGTAATCCAAATCCCTCTTATCCTGTTCACATCCCTGTTGTTTATCTAGCTCTGATCCTTCAGGACATTAACCTGGATATTTTTTTTCCCAAGCAAGACTTATTAGGGGTATGTTTTTTATGGTATCTGTTAAGCACTTACTATATGCCAGGCACTATACTAAGCACTGGAGTAGAGACGAGCTAATCGGGTCGGACCCAGTCCCTGTCCCACATGGGGCTCACAGTCTTACTCCCCATTTTCCAGATGAGATATCTGAGGCCCAGAGAAGTGAAGTGACTTGTCCAAGGTCACACAGCAGACATGTAGCAGAGCCAGAATTAGAATCCAGGTCCTTCTGAATCCCAGGCCCTTGCTCTATCCACTAGACCATGCTACTTCTCTAACCAAACTGAAAGCAAGAAGGATATTGGAAATACTTTGATGATACCGAAATTCAAAATCTCAGACAATGCTGTATCCCACTAGAGAATCGGAAATCAAATGTCAGTCAAGCAGCGTGGCTCAGTGGGGAGGGCCCGGGCTTGGGAGTCAGAGATCGTGGGTTCTAATCCTGGATCCACCACTTTTCAGCTGCGTAACTTTGGGCAACTCCATTCATTCATTCATTCATTCATTCATTCATTCGTATTTATTGAGCGCTTACTATGTTCAGAGCACTGTACTAAGCACTTGGAATGTACAAATCGGCAACAGATAGAGACAATCCCTGCCCATTGATGGGCTTACGGACTAATCGTGGAGACGGACAAAAACAATAGCAATAAATGGAATCAAGGGGATGTACATCTCATTAAAACAATAGCAGTGAATAGAATCAAGACTTCACTTCTCTGAGTCTCAGTTACCTCATCTGTAAAATGGGGTTTAAGACCGTGAGCCCCACGTGGGACAACCTGATTACCTTGTTTCTACCCCAGCTCTTAGAACAGTGCTTGACACATAGTAAGCGCTTAACAGATACCATTATTATTATCAAGTGCTTAGTACAGTGCTCTGCACATAGTAAGCACTCAATAAATACTATTGAATGAACTGTATTGAGCGCTTACTGTGTTCAGAGCACTGGACTAAGCGCTTGGGAGAGGAAGATGTAACAACAGAACGGACACATTCCCTGCCCACAGTGAGCTTACAGTCTAGAGGGGGAGACAGACATTATGGCACTCTGTAATGAAGGAAGGAGAGACCCTCTTTGCGCAGAAGCTTCTTAAGGAAGGAGAGACAAGGAGGCAAAAGAGGAAACAATGCAAGGAGACAATGTCCTGGCCCACGTCCTCCCTCTGACTTGGAACACCCTCCCTCCTCAAATCCACCAAACAATTACACTTCCCCCCTTCAAAGCCCTATTGAAGGTACACCTCCTCCAAGAGGCCTTCCCAGACTAAGCCCCCCTTTTTCCTCTGCTCCCCCCCATCACCCCAACTCTCTTCCTTGGCTCCCCCCCCACCCCACAGCACTTGTGTAATATCTATAACTCTATTTATATAAATGCCCATTTACTTGTTTTGATGTGAATATCTATCCTGCCTTTGATTTATATTGATGCCTGTTTACTTGTTCTGACGTCTGTCTCCCCCCTTCTAGACCGTAAGCTCATTGTGGGCAGGGATTGTCCCTCTTTTTTGCTGAATTGTACTTTTCAAGAAAGTACAGTGCTCTGCACACAGTAAGCACTCAATAAATATGAAAGAAAGAAAGAAAGAAAGAAAGAAAGAAAGAAAGAAAGAAAGAAAGAAAGAAAGAAAGAAAGAAAGAAAGAAAGAAAGAAAGAATGACAACATTTTCGTGGACGACTCATGGAGGGAACTGTGAGTCCCACATTGGTGTTTTTTTCTCCCAAGGTGTTCGTTCAAGAACTTCACCACCAGGAGTGTTTTCTTCCACTGTGAAGGACAACTATACATATAAATCTACTAAATTTCCATTTAAAGGAATTTAAAGGCATCTGGATTTAGTTGAAATACCATAGCAGCAGAATTTAGCTGGCGTAGCAATTGTTTTATAAGGAAAGTACACTCAGGTCAACCAGTAAGTTCCAAGTAAATGACTAAAATTCTTCCGTCTAATTCTCCTTTGTGTACGGAAAGCATCTGAGATTATTCACGGCTAGTTAGATTGAGCACTTCTCTTCCAGAGTAAACCTGCCTTGCATTAAATGCCTACAATATCAGTCGATCGTATTTAATGAATTGATTAATGATGGAATTTGTTAAGCGCTTACTATGTGTCAAGGACTGTTCTAAGTGCTGGGGGAGATACAAGGACATCAGGTTATCCCACATGGGGTTCACAGTCTTAATTCCCATTTAAAGATGAGGCATAGAGAAGTTAAGTGACTTGCCCAAAGTCACCCAGCTGACAAGTGGCGGAAACAGAATTAGAACCCACATCCTCTGACTCCCAAGCCCGGGCTCTTTCCACTATGCTCATGCTGCTTCTGTTTATATATATATAAACGTATATATATATCTATTCTATATTTATGAGCGGCAGTAGGCATAGTGGCCAGAGCCTGGGCCTGGGAGTCAGAAGTCATGGGTTCTAATCCTCACTCTGCCTCATCGATTAGACCGTAAGCCCGTCAAACGGCAGGGACCGTCTCTATCTGTTGCCGACTTGTTCATCCCAAGCGCTTAGTACAGTGCTCTGCACATAGTAAGCGCTCAATAAATACTATTGAATGAATAAATACTACTGAATGAATGTCTGCTGTGTGATCTTGGGCAAGTCAGTTCACTTCTCTGTGCCTCAGTTACCTCATCTGTGAAATGGGGATTGACACTGAAAATGGGACGGGGACTGTGTAACGCCTGATTTGCTTGTATCCACCCCAGTGCTTGTACCTAACACATAGTAAGCACTTAACAAATACCAATATTATTATTATTATTATTATATTTATTAAGTGCTTACTGTGTACAGAGCACTATACTAAGCACGTGAGAGAGTACAATATAGCAGTCACATTCCCTGCCTACAACGAGCTTCCAGTCTAGAGGGACACAACAAACTCTGCCCATAATAAACAGATTGTTGATTGTTGGTAGACAAGTCCACAAGGAATCTATCTTCTAATATAGAGAGTTTTACTTTGTACATAAAGGTGATGCCATTGACAGTAAATAATAATAATAATGTTGGTATTTCTTAAGTGCTTACTATGTGCAGAGCACTGTTCTAAGCCCTGGGGTAGATACAGGGTCATCAGGTTGTCCCACGTGAGGCTCACAGTCTTCATCCCCATTTTACAGATGAGGTAACCGAGGCACAGAGAAGTTAAGTGACTTGCCCACAGTCACACAGCTGACAAGTGGCAGAGCTGGGAAAGAGCACCTATGGGTGTGTTTACATGTGTCTGAAAAGGCCCATGTGAGACCCCTATTGCCATCTTCAATGTATTGTTCAATTGTCCTCTCCCAAGTTCTTAGTACAGTGCTCTGCACACAGTAAGTGCTCAATAAGTACAACTGACTGACCAGCCACAAAGACCACCCTTTTATTCATTCATTCATTCGATCCTATTGATGGAGCGCTTACTGCTTGGGAGAGCACAATACAACGACAAACAGACCCATTCCTGCCCCCAAAGAGCTCACGGTCTAGAGGAGGAGACAGACATTAATGCCAATAAATAGATAAATGAATGCGGATCTATACAGATCTACACCTATGTGCCGTGGCGCTGGGAGGGGGGATGAATGGAGGAGCAGGTCAGAGCGACGCAGAAGGGAGTGGGAGAAGAGGAAAGGAGGGCTTAGTCAGGGAAGACCTCTTGGAGGAGATGGACCTTCAGTAAGGCTTTGAAGGGAGGGAAAGTCTTTGTCTGTCGGATATGAGGAGGGAGGGAATTCCAGGCCAGAGGTAGGACGTGGGAGAGAGGTAGGCGGTGAGATAGATCTCCCTTCCCCTCCCCTCAGCACTCATTTGTATATGTTTTTATTACCCTATTAATTTTGTTAATGAGGTGCCCATCCCCCGGATTCTATTTATCGTGATGAAGTTGTCTTGCTTTTGTCTGTTTCCCCCGATTAGACCGTGAGCCCGTCAAGGGGCAGGGCTTGTCTCTGTTGCCGAACTGCACATTCCAAGCGCTTAGTACAGGGCTCTGCACATAGTGAGTGCTCAATAAATACTATTGAATGAATGAGATGGAGGCACAGTGAGAAGGTTGGCATTAGAGGAGTGAAGTGTGCGGGCTCTTTCTGTGTGCCCAGAGCTGTACTCCACACTGGGGTAGATAGAGGATCATCGGATTAGGCAAGGTCCCTATCCCACGCAGAGTTCACAGCCTAAGTGAGAGGGAGAAGACACTGGGCAGGGATCGTCTCTGTTGCCGAACTGTACATTCCAAGCGCTTAGTACAGTGCTCTGCACATAGTAAGCGCTCAAAAAATACGATCGAAGGAATGAAACTGCAGCTCAGAGACTTTAAGCGACCTGCCCAAGGTTACCCAGCAGCCAGGGGACAGGGGCAGGCTAAGTGGAAACTGGACTGTTACCGTGGCTTGGTGTCAGAACCTCTGAAACACTGTGAAGATGTTTAGACTTCTCCTCGCCCCATCAAGCTATTTTCTCATGTGATTCAGCTAGAATTCCCTCTCCAACCCCGAGGGGGTCACAGCTTCGAAGATTCACCGCCCCCTCGCTCCCGATATACAAATGTGTGTACATTCTTGAGACATATACACCAATCTCAGACGAAGACAATCTCGTCTTTAGGAAGCTGGCAATCATTCACGACTATTTTCGGCTCGTCTGCTGCGCTTCCAATTCAACTGCAGATTTATTCCGCTAATAACTTTTAGAAATCTGTCTAGACGTTGTCCAAGATCACTGGACAAGATAAATTCATTAGTCAAGCTGAATAATTTAGATATATTTGAAAAGCAAATGAAGGCGGAGGTGTTCCCCTATGATTATTGTGTGCATAGATTTTTCTTTAAGAGGCAGAGCATAAATTAATAAAGGCCGGAACGTCTTTAATGACAGTCCTAGTGGCTGCCCTGTGGCTATTAAGACGTGCACTCATTATACAGTATATTGATTTTTCCACTGGACAGATTCGTTGGTTAAGTTGTTAGCTGCAGCTTTTGTCCACACCAGTCAGATTATGACCGTTAATATTATGAATCGTGCGGTCGTGAAGTTGGAGAGCGAGACAAGAACTCTGAATAAAAGCTTCGGAGCGCTTCAGGAACGTTGCAAGTCACCCGAGACTAACCTACAATCCAGCTGCACGGAAATTCTTTATGACGGCATGTTTTTCCACGTGGACCTATTTTAGCTCTTTGGCGGTGAATAAAATTTAAATGAATGAATCGATCGATAGCATTTGTCGAGCGTCTCTGGGTGCCCAGCAGTTCGATTCGATTCCATTGTATTTATTGAGCGCTTACGGTGTGCAGAGCACGGTACTAAGCGCTTGGGAGAGTACAGCGTGCTCCGAGTACAATACGCGCTGCTCTGAGAACTTGGGGAAGTACAACCGAAGCAGGAAAGAGACACAGTTCCTGCCCGCAAGGGGCTTACAATCCAACAGAAAATTGAAAATAGTGATGATGATGGTATCTGTTAAGGGCTGACTGTGAGTTAAGCACCGTTCGGAGAAGCAGCGTGGCCTGGTGTATAGACCACGGGCCCAGGAGTCAGAAGGTCATGTGTTCTAATCCCGGCTCCGCCACTTGTCCGCTGTGTGACTTGGGCAAGTCACTTCGCTTCTCTGGGCCTCAGTGACCTCATCTGTAAAATGGGGACGAGGCTGTGAATCGCACCTGGGACGGGGACCGTGTCCAACCAGATTGGCTCGTATAATGATGATAATAATGTTGGTATCTGTTAAGCACTTACTATGTGCAGAGCACTGTTCTAAGCGCAGAGGTAGATACAGTGTAATCAGGTTGTCCCACATGAGGCTCACAGTCTTCATCCCCATTTTACAGATGAGGGAACTGAGGCCCATAAAAGTGAAGTGACTTGCCCACAGTCACACAGCTAAGTGGCAGAATCAGAATTCGAACCCATGACCTCCGACTCCCAAGCCCGGGCTTTTTCCACTCTAGCCACGCTGCTTCTCCTGTATCCGCCCCAGCGCTTAGTATAGGGTCTGGCGCACAGTAAGCACTTTACAAATACCACAGTCATTATTATTACTGTTCTAAGCCCTGGGGTACATACAAAATAAGCAGGTCAGACCTAGTTCCTGTCCCACAGAGGGTTCACAAGTCTTAATCCCCATTTTCCAGATGAGGAAACTGGGAGGAAGTGAAGTGACTTGCCCAAGGTCACACAGCAGACAAAGCGGCAGAGCAGGGATTAGAACCCAGGTACTTCTGACCCCCAGGCCCGGACTCGGTCGTGGTCTCAATTTCACCCAATAAATGGTATTAACAGAAATAGCAGAGGAATCCCTCCTTAGGGCCTGCTCCTTGACAGAAATGGGGGGACTCCCAGGGTCCCCAGATCTGGACTCTCCAGACTCTGGAATCCTTGCTGAGGAAAGTGGAAGGGGAAGGGGAGGGAACTGGGGAATGGAAAGTGTGGAACAGCATTGCATCTCTGTGAACGTACGTGCCACGATAAACGACCAATAGTATTTATTGAGCTTTTACTATATGCGGAGCTCTGTACTAAGCAACTGGGAGAGGATGCTACAGTAGAGTTGGCAGACACAATTCCTGTCCTCGAGGGATCTGTAGACTAGAGGGGGAGTCAGATATCCATTCAATCGTTCATTCAATCTTATTTATTGAGCACTTAATGTGTGGAGAGCACTGTGCCAAGCATTTGAAAGAGTACAATATAACAATAAAGAGACACATTCCCTGCCCACAACAAGCTTACAAAATCAAGTGCAGATAGATAATAATGTTGGTATTTGTTAGGCGCTTACTATGTGCAGAGCACTGTTCTAAGCGCTGGGGTAGATACAGGGTAGTCAGGTTGTCCCACGTGAGGCTCACAGTTAATCCCCATTTTACAGGTGAGGGAACTGAGGCACCGAGAAGTAAAGTGACTTGCCCACAGTCACACAGCTGACGAGTGGCAGAGCTGGGATGGACATTAGGGCTGTGGAGGGTTAAAGAAGCAGCATGGCTTCGTGAAAAGAGCCCGGGTTGGGGAGTCAGAGGTGGTGGGTTCTAATCCTGACTCCGTCACTTGTCAGCTGTGTGACTTTGGGCAAGTCAGTTAAGTTCTCTGTGCCTCAGTTACCTCATCTGTAAAATGGGGATCAAGACTGTGAGCCCCAAATGGGACAACCTGTTACTTTCGTATCTATCCCAGTGCTTAGAACAGTGCTTGGCACATAGTAAGCGCTTAATACTGACATTATTATTATTATTATTATTAGGAAAACCAAAGTACTTCAAGGGTAATAATAATAATAGTAATAATTGTTGTGCTTGTTAAGCCCTTACTATGTTCTGAGCACTGTTCTGAGCACTGGGATAGATAGAAGGTAATCAGTGCAACACAGTCCCTGTCCCCCATGAACGGTTTAAATCCCCATCTTACAGATGAGGGAATTGAGGACCAGAGAAGTAAAGTGACTTGTCCGAGGTCACACAGCTGACACGTGGCAGAGCCGCGATTAGAACCCACCACCTCTGACCCCCAAGCCAGGTGACACGGAAGGGAGGGAGAATAGGGAAGGTGCAAGCTTAATCAGGTAAGGCCTCTTGGAGATGTGATTTTAGGAGGGCTCTGAGGATACTGGGAATGATGGTCTGTCAGGTAGGATCGGGGATGGGGGAATTCCAGGCCGGAGGGAACTCAAGGGCAAGGGGTTTGGCAACCATTCATTCAGTCGTATTTATTGAGCACTTACTGTGTGCAGAGCACTGGACTAAGCACTTGGAAAGTACAGTTGGGCAACAGAAAGAGACAATCCCTACCCAACAACGGGCTCAGGGTCTAGAAGGGGGAGACAGACAACAAAACAAAACGAATAGATAGACAAATAGCCAGAATATGAGATTGAGGTACAGAGAATAGGTTGGATTTAGAGGAGTGAAGCGTATGGGCTAAGATTTAGATTTAGTCCATCTCCTTTTCTAGACCTTAAGCTCTTTAGGGGCAGGGAATGTGTCCGCTAATTCTCTTGTATTGTTTATTCGCACTGGGCAGTGAATGAAATTTAAACGAATGAGTTGATCGATAGCATTGGTCGAGGGTCTTTGTCCCCAGAACTGCTCTGAAAGGTAAGGAAAGCACCACCGAAGCATAAGAAGACAAGATCCCTGCCCACAGGAGATTATTCTCTAGCAAGAAATTGACGATAGTACTAATAATAATGGTCTTTATTAAGCGCTTAGTATGTGTCAAGCCCTATTCAGAGAAGCAGCGTGGCCTAGTAGATAGAACCCGGGGCCTGGGAGTCAGAGGGACCTGGGTTCTAATTGTGGATTTGCCACTTGTCTGTTGAGTGACAAGAGCACGGGCTTAGGAGTCAGAGGTCATGGGTTCTAATCCCAACTCCGCCATCTGTCAACTGTGTGACTTTGGGCAAGTCACCTGACTTCTTGGTGCCTCAGTTACCTCATCTGTAAAATGGGGATTAAGCCTGTGAGCCTCACGCGGGACAACCTGATTACCCTGTATCTACCCCAGCGCTTAGAATGGTGCTCCGCACATAGGAAGGGCTTAACAAATACCAACATTATTATTATTATTATTATTATCATTACATATCTTAGACACCCCTCTAGACTGCAGGCTTGTTGTGGGCAGGGAATGCGTCTGTTTATTGTTCTATTGTCTTCTCCCCAGTGCTTCGTAAAGCTCTTTGCACAAGGTAAGCGCTCGATAAATACAATTGAATGAATGAATGAACTTTCACTACTATTGCTACTGCAGCAACAGACACACACAGACACACACACAAACACACACTCTTTTCTCCTTTGTGATAATTCCAGAATGTCTCTCAATAGCCTCATTCTCTCCTTCCCCAGCCACAGGGCCCAAATGTCCCATTTTTCCAACCTACCCGCTGTATTCTCTGTCTGGAGAGAAATTACCAACGCTCTTGCCTATCGTCTCTCCAGTCTTCAACTGTTTCCCGGCCCCATTTGTTTCGCTTTCTTTCCCACCCACCCAGAGCCCCGTGTCTGTGAGTCCCGGACCAGCTACTGTGGGTTGAGGGAATGGAAATGATTTCACTGGTTTCACACAGCGGAAAGAGAAGCAGAAAATTGGCAATTTTATGGTCATTAGGGGCTACATAGGAAGCCAATCTGGATCTTTCAAGGTTAACACAGATCTAACGTAGCTCCAAATGACTTAGATTAGCTGCCTACATGATTCTATTAAATCACGTGGTGTCCAGATTTCTGCTGTGTAGACTCAGACTACTCTATCTCTCTCTGTCCTTCTCTCTGCCAAACATCCCCCCAAATCTCCAGAGAACCGGTCACCTTCCCATCTCAACTGCCTCGGTCCCCGCTCCGGACGGGTACCAGAGGATGGGGAAAAGAAGCCGCGGGCTGGTGGTATCACTGAACGCCCTCCCTCCTCAAATCTGACAGACAATGACTCTCCCCCCCCTTCAAAGCCCTACTGAAGGCCCATCTCCTCCAAGAGGCCTTCCCAGACTAAGCCCCACTTTTCCTCATCTCCCCCTCCCTTCTGCGTCACCCTGACTTGCTCCTTTTGCTCTTCCCCCCCGCCACCCTCCAGCCTCAAAGCACTTGTCCAGATCTGTCATTTTATTTATTTGCACTGATGTCTGTCTCCCCCGCTCTAGATTGTGGGCAGGGAATGTCACTGATGATTACTGTATTGTACTTTCCCAAGCGCTTAGTACAGTGCTCTGCACACAGTAAATGCTCAATAACGACGACTGCATTGAATTGATTTGAAACTAATTGTATGGAATGGCTACAAAACCTTGGGAGGAGCGGGTAACCGCTAGACCGTTGACAGTGGCCGTAGCCGGGACTTTGGACTCTAAATCGGGAAGGGTCGGAAATTGGGCTCCTCCCGCCTCAGTCTCTTCTTTCCTTTGTTCCTGTCTTCATGCCGTTTTAGTGTTTGGGTTCATATCTCTGATTTATGTATTATATCTGTAATTTATTTCTTTGTATTCATGCCTGTCTCCCTCCCAACTCTGGACTGTAAACTCGTTTAGGGCAGGGAATATGTCTGTTTCTTGTTCTAATGTACTGTAAGTTTCAATCAATATGACTGTATGAATGAATCTTTCCTTATGTATCTGTCACCAGTCTCCTTTCCCCACTTTTTAGATTGTGAGACCCCCCCACCCCCGAGGGACAGGGACCGTGACTAATTCCCACCTCTGTACTCTTTCCCTGAGCTTAGCATAGTGCTCTGGGAAATAAGTAAGACTCTCCCAAGCACTTAGTGCAGTGCTCTGCACATAGTAGCACTCAGTAAATACAATTGACTAATAACTGTACTGTAAGTTTCAATCAATATGACTGTATGAATGAATCTTTCTTTATGTATCTGTCACCAGTCTCCTTTCCCCACTTTTTAATAATGTTGGGATTTGTTAAGCGCTTACTATGTGCAGAGCACTGTTGTAAGCGCTGGGGTAGCCACAGGGGAATCAGGTTGTCCCACGTGGGGCTCGCAGTCTTCATCCCCATTTTCCAGATGAGGTAACCGAGGCACAGAGAAGCGAAGTGACTTGCCCACAGTCACACAGCTGACAAGTGGTAGAGCCGGGATTGGAACCCATGACCTCTGACTCCAGAGACCGTGCTCTTTCCACTGAGCCACGCTGCTTCTCCAATAATGGTATTTATCAAGCACTTACTACGTTCAAAGCACTGTTAGCGCTAGAGTAGCAACAGAGTAATCAGGTTGTCCCACATGGGGCTCACCGACTTAATCCCCATTTTACAGATAAGGTAACTGAGCCACAGAGAAGTTAGGTGATTTGCCCAAAGACACACAGCTGATAAGTGGCAGAACTGGGATTAGAACCCCCAACTTCTGTCTCCCAAGCCCATGCTCTTTCCACTAAGCCACAATGCTTCTCTAATGCTTTTTAGATTGTGAGGCCCCCCGAGGGACAGGGACCGTGACTAATTCCCACCTGTGTACTCTTTCCCTGAGTTTAGCCCAGTGCTCTGGGAAATAAATAATACTCTCCCAAGCACTTAGTGCAGTGGTCTGCACATAGTAGCATTCAGTAAATACAACTGACTAATAATAAGTAATAACTGTAGTATTCAAGTGCTTAAAATTGCCAGGCAGTGTACTAAGTGCTGTGGTGGATATGAGCAAATCCGGTTAGACAGAGGCCCTGCTCCCATTCATTCATTCATTCATTCATTCAATAGTATTTATTGAGCGCTTACTATGTGCAGAGCACCGTACTAAGCTCTTGGAATGAACAAGTCGGCAACAGAAAGAGACGGTCCCCGCCGTTTGACGGGCTCACGGTCTAATCGGGGGAGACGGACAGACGAGAACGATGGCGATAAATAGAGTCGAAGGGAAGGACGTCTCGTAAAAACCGATGGCGACTAAATAGAATCGAGGCGATTTACAATTCATTAACAGAATAAATAAGGTAAAGAAAATATATACAGTCGAGCGGACGAGTACGGTGCCGAGGGGATGGGAAGGGAGAGGGGGAGGAGCAGAGGGAGATGGGGGGAAAAGAGGGTTAACCTGCAGAGAGGTGAAGGGGGGTGGTAGAGGGAGTAGAAGGAGAAGGGGAGCTCAGTCTGGGAAGGCCTCTCGGAGGAGGTGAGTTTGAAGTAGGGTTTCGAAGAGGGGAAGAGAATCAGTTTGGCGGAGGTGAGGAGGGAGGCCGTTCCGGGACCGCGGGAGGACGCGACCCGGGGGTCGACGGCGGGAGAGGCGAGACCGAGGGACGGCGAGGAGGTGGGCGGCGGAGGAGCGGAGCGTGCGGGGTGGGCGGTGGAAAGAGAGAAGGGAGGAGAGGTAGGAAGGGGCAAGGGGATGGACAGCCTCGAAGCCTAGAGTGAGGAGCTCCCTTTGGGGCTCTCACATTCTTATTCCCCATTTTACGAATGAGTGAATGGAGGCACGGGGAAGCTAAGTGACTTGCCTAAGGTCACAAAGCAGGCAGGCAGTAGAGCCGGGATTAGAACCCAGGTCCTGCTGACTCTGCCACCCAGCGTCTACTCATTAGGCCACGCTGCTCCTGCTGGTATGACTATTCAGTTGAAATCCATCATAGTTACTGAGCGCATTTACTGCGTGCCGAGCACCGTACTAAGCACTTGGAATGTCCAGTTCGGCAACAGATAGAGACGATCCCGGCCCAACGATGGGCTCGCAGTCTAAACGACGGGCTCAGTTACAGATCCAGCGTGGCTTAGTGGAAAGAGTCCGGCCTTGGGAGTCAGAAGCCACGGGTTCTAATCCCAGCTCCGCCTCGTATCAGCTGTGTGACTGCGGGCAAGTCACTTCACTTCTCTGTGTCTCAGTTACCTCATCTGGAAAATGGCGATTAAGTCTGTGAGCCCTACGTGGGACGACCTGATTACCTTCTATTTACCTCAGCGCTTAGAACAGTGCTTGGCACATAGTAAGAACACTTAAATGCCATCATCATTATTATGTGAGAAGCAGCATGGCTCAGTGGAAAGAACCCGGGCTTAGGAGTCAGAGGCCATGGGTTCTAATCCCAGCTCAGCTCCAACCCCTGTCAGCTGGGTGACTTTGGGCAAGTCGCTTAACTTCTCCGGGCCTCAGTTACCTCATCTGGAAAATGGGGATTAAGACTGTGAGCCTCACGTGGGATAACCTTGTATCTACCCCAGAGCTTAGAACAGTGCTCGGAACCTAGTAAGCACTTAAGAAATACCAAAATCATTATTATCATTTCTTACGAGAAGAAGTGTGGCTTAGTGGAAAGAGCGCGTGCTTGCGAGTCAGAGGACCTGGGTTCCAATCCAGACTCTGCTACCTGTCTGCTGTGTGACCTTGGGCAAACCACTTCAATTCTCCGTGCTTCAGTTACCTCATCTGTAAAATGGGAATTATGACTGTGAGCCCCACTTGGGAAAACCTGATTACCTTGTATCTCCCCCCAGCGCTTAGAACGGTGCTTGGTACCAAGTAAGTGCTTAACAAATACCATCATCATCATTATTATTATTATTACTATGCTGTCCCATTGACTGGGTATTAGTAGTACTAAATGGCATTCTTTGAGCACTTTTTCCTCTGCTGCCATGTTATAATAATGTTGGTATTTGTTAAGTGCTTACTATGTGCCGAGCACTGTTCTAAGCGCTGGGGTAGACACAGGGGAATCAGGTTGTCCCACCTGGGGCTCACAGTCTTAATCCCCATTTTACAGATGAGGTCACTGAGGCACCGAGAAGTTAAGTGACTTGCCCAAAGTCACACAGCCGACGTGTGGCCGAGCAGGGATTCGAACCCACGACCTCTGACTCCAAAGCCCGTGCTCTTTCCACTGAGCCACGCTGCTTCTCTATCTATGTGCGTGGTTTAGTGGAATGAACCCGGGTTTGGGAGTCAGAAGTCGTGGGTTCTAATCCCAGCTCCGCCACTTGTCTGTTTTGTGACTTTGGGCAAGTCACTTCACTTCTCTGGGCCTCAGTTCCCTCATCTGTAAAATGGGAATTAAGACTGTGAGCCTCACGTGGGACAACCTGGAACAGTGATGATGATGTTGGTATTTGTTAAGCGGGTACTATGTGCCGAGCACTGTTCTAAGCGCTGGGGTAGACACAGGGGAATCAAGTTGTCCCATGTGAGGCTCACAGTCTTCATCCCCATTTTACAGATGAGGTAACCGAGGCACCGAGAAGTTAAGTGACTTGCCCACAGTCACACAGCTGACAGGCGGCGGAGCAGGGATTAGAACCCATGACTTATGACTCCTAAACCCGTGATCTTTCCACTGAGCCAAGCTGCTTCTCTAACAGTGCTCGGCACATAGTAGGCACTTAACAAATACCAACATTATTATTATTTAATGAGCGCTTACTATGTGCAGAGCACTGCACTAAGCGCTTGGAATGTACAAATCGGTAACAGAAAGAGACGGTCCCTGCCCTTTGACGGGATTTACGGTCTAATCGGAAGCAGAGAGGGAGGAGGAGAACCAGGGGAGGACTGTGCCAGGAAAAAAAAAATAGAAAACAAGGTCAGTTACACTGAGGATCTATCTGGCAGGAACCACCGATTGGCCGGCCTTAAACGTAAGCGGAAGAGAAGCCAGCAGACAATCCCTTCTGAGCATCTATTAATAATAAAGCCACGGGCAATTCTCCACGACGCCTTTTTCGGCCATGCCAAGGAATGGGCTCCCTGTTTGAGAGTGATGTCTTCCGCCAGATAATGTATGAGCGCCCGTTGGCTTTGCGAGACTTATTCACTGGACTCTGATAACGGGCCGGCAACCAGACTCAATCCTAGTACACGGGCACCATCTTCCCGGCCAACTGTGGTCACGCCATCTCCGCTCACCTCAGCACTCGTGTTTTTCAATCGATGAATTAATCGGCAATATTCAGTGAGCGAGTACTCTGTGTGGAGCACTCTCCTAAACACTTCAGAGAGTATGACGGAATTAGACGAGAGAAGCAGCCTGGAAGTCGGAAGGACCTGGGTTCTAATCCCGTCTCGGTCACGCCTGCTGGGTGACTGTGGGCAAGTCTCTCCACCTCTTTAGGCCTCGGTTACCTCATTTGGAAAATGGGGATAGGAGCGTGCGCCCCATGGCCACCCGATGAACTTGTATCTCAGAACGGAGCTTGTCATATAGTAAGCACTTAACCAGTACCACAGTTGATGTTATTACTCTTATTATTAAAACATGATCCCTGCCCACAAGGAGTCTATCAGTCAATCTATCCCTTCTAGACTTTGAGCCCGTTGGGTAGGGATTGTCCATATCTGTTGCCGAATTGTACTCTCCAAGCGCTTAGTTCAGTGCCCTGCACAGAGTAAGCACTCAATAAATAATAACAATGTTGGTATTTGTTAAGCGCTTACTATGTGCCGAGCACCGTTCTAAGCGCTGGGGTAGATACAGGGTAATCAGGTCGTCCCACGTGAGGCTCCCGGTTAATCCCCATTTTACAGATGAGGTAACCGAGGCCCAGAGAAGTGAAGTGACTTGCTCACAGTCACACAGCCGACAAGTGGCAGAGCCGGGAGTCGAACTCACGACCTTTGACTCCGAAGCCCAGGCTCTTTCTACTGAGCCACGCTGCTTCCCGAATACCGCTGAATGAATGAATGTATTGAGAACTCTCTGTGGCAAAGGACTGAACTAAGCACTCGGAAGAGTCCAGTACAACAGAATTAGCAGACCCGCTCCCTGCCCATTATGAGCTTACAGTCTAGAGGAGAAGACAGCAACAAAAATGATTTAGAAAGAGAAGAAGGGAGAGGATCCAGGTGTATAAGGGCTTAAAATGTTCGCCCACCGTACTCCGATCTCATCTATCTCCCCACTGACTCTTTTCTTACGTCCTCCCTCTGGTCTGGAACACCTTCCCCCTCCATATACACCCCCCTCCCTCCTTCCCTCCTTCCCTCCCTCCTCCTTTCTTTCTTTCTTTCTTTCTTTCTTTCTTTCTTTCTTTCTTCTTTCTTTCTTTCTTTCTTTCTTTCTTTCTTTCTTTCTTTCTTTCTTTCTTTCTTCTTTCTCTCTTTCTTTCTCTCTTTCTTTCTCTCTTTCTTTCTCTCTTTCTTTCTCTCTTTCTTTCTCTCTTTCTTTCTCTCTTTCTTTCTCTCTTTCTCTCTTTCTCTCTCTTTCTCTCTTCCTTCCCTTCCCTTCCCTTCCCTTCCCTTCCCTTCCCTTCCCTTCCCTTCCCTTCCCTTCCCTTCCCTTCCCTTCCCTTCCCTTCCCTTCCCTTCCCTTCCCTTCCCTTCCCGTCCCGTCCCGTCCCGTCCCGTCCCGTCCCTTCCTTCTTTCTTTCCTTTCCTTGCTTCCTCTTTATCTTTCTCTCTGTCTGTCTGTCTGTCTGTCTCTCTCTCTCTCTCTCTCTCGCTTTCTCAACCCTGGGTTTCTCCAACAAGAAAAGGAATCAAATTTTCTCCAACACAGGGCCATCGGTGGCCAGTGGTAGTAGGAAGGATGGTATGTAGAGTCTTCGGCACATAGGGTAGCGGTTTCTGGTCTGTTTCCTGTCACAGACGGAATCGGAAAGTTTGCGGTCATTGCAACCGAGATCCTAACGGCATAAGTGGCTTGAGCTTAATGAAGCACTCTCGTCTGAAACTGGACTTCCTGATTATGGTAGCAACTTTTCCACAGCTAATTAATAGAGAGCATAGTGACACTCATTAAGGAAATACGTAACATCTTTCGGACACGTTACTCTCCTCTGGGGACCCCAGTGCATTGCCGTGAATTGATTGTAGACTCTTTTATTATGTTCGGAGATTAGCAATGAAACGAAGTAAATTGGATGAAGAAACGAGCGTAATTAATTTGTAGTGTGAGTTAGTGGAGGGGGACACTAGTATAGACGGTAAGCTCCCCCACTACACTGCAAGCTTGTTGAGGCCAGTAGTTGTGTCTACTAACGTTATTTTAGACACGACTACTGAGAAGCAGTAGTAGTTTATTGCGAAGCAGCGTGGCGCAGTGGAAAGAGCACGGGCTTTGGAGTCAGGGCTCATGAGTTCGAATCCCAGCTCTGCCACTTGTCGGCTGTGTGACTGTGGGCGAGTCACTTCACTTCTCTGTGCCTCAGTTCCCTCATCTGTAAAATGGGGATGAAGACCGTGAGCCCCACGTGGGACAACCTGATTCCCCTGTGTCTACCCCAGCGCTTAGAACAGTGCTCTGCACATAGTAAGCGCTTAACAAATACCAACATTATTATTATTATTATTATTTTCCCCACTCAGGGTCACACCTGGAGAGTTTCCAGTCCTCTACCAGTCTAGGCTATGAGAGGAAGAGTGTAGCAGAGGCCTAGCCATTCCATTCCCACCTTGGGTAGTGGCTAGTGAGCGGAAGGCATATATATATATGATTCTATATATGATCATATATATATATATGATTCTATTTATCTATTTCAATGGTACTGATGCCTGTCTACTTCTTTTGTTCTGTTCTGTTGTCTGTCTCCTCCTTCTAGACTGTGAGCCCTTTGTTGGGTAGGCATTGTCTCTATCTGTTGCCGGATTGCACTTTCCAAGCTCTCAGTATAGTGCTCTGCACACAGTAAGTGCTCAATAAATACAATTCAACGAATGAAAACTCCCCTGTGCTGGGCACCAGCGGCACAGGAGAGAGTCCAGGGCAGAGACTCAGGTTTACCGCGTGGAAGGCAGCAATTGTAAACCACTTCTGGATTTTTCCCAAGAAAACTCTGTGGATCCACTACTGGAATGACTGCAGATGAAGAGCAGGGCGTTCTGGGAGAGATGCGTCTGTGCTGTCGCCACGGGTCGGAAACTAGATGCGTCTGTGGTGTCGCTATGGGTCGGAAACTATATGCCCTCCCCTTGACTCTATTTATTGCCATCGTTCTCGTCTGTCCGTCTCCCCCGATCAGACCGTAAGCCCGTCAAACGGCAGGGACCGTCTCTATCTGTTGCCGACTTGTTCATCCCAAGCGCTCAGGACAGTGCTCTGCACATAGTAAGCGCTCAATAAATACTATTGAATGAATATGTCGTCTGTGGTGTCGCTATGGGTCGGAAACTACTCGACGGCATAAGACAAAACAACTTTACTGTATTATACTTTCCGAAACACTTAAGAAGGTGGTCTGCATGCAGTAAGTGCTCAATAAGTATCACTGATTGACTGATGGACTGGAAGAGTTAATTTGCATCAGTAACGAGCACTGGTCGAATCTGGCCTTGATTACTGCAGCAGCCTCCTTGCTGACCTCCCTGTCTCCTTTCTCTCCCCACTCCAGACAAACAGCGTGGGGCAGTGGCTAGAGCCCGGGCCTGGGAGTTGGAAGGTCATGGGTTCTAATCCTGGCTCTGCCACTCGTCTGCCGTGTGACCTTGAGCAAGTCACTTCACTTCTCTGAGCCTCAGTTACCTCATCTGTAAAATGGGCATCGAGACCGTGAGCCCCACATGGGACAGGGACGGTATCCATCTGGATTTGTTTGTATCCACCCCAGTGCTCGGTATAGATCCTGGCACACAGTAAGCACTTAACAGATATCATAATTATTATTATTATTTTATTCTATTTCCCGGATCACTGTTCTAGAAAAGTGTTCAGTCCATGTCTCCCTACTCCTGAAGAACTTCCAGTTGTTGCCCAAAGCAGCGTGGCTCAGTGGAAAGAGCCTGGGCTTCGTAGTCAGTTGGACTCCCAGCTCTGCCACTTGTCAGCTGCGTGACTGTGGGCAAGTCACTTCACTTCTCTGAGCCTCAGTTACCTCATCTGTAAAATGAGGATTAACTGTGAGCCTCACGTGGGACGACCTGATCACCCTGTATTTACCCCAGCGCTTAGAACAGTGCTCTGCACATAGTAAGCGCTTAACAAATACCGACATTATTATTAGCTCTGCGTCCAACCGAAAATCCTCACCATCAACTTCAAATAACTTAATGGGCCCTATCCCTCAGTCAATCAATGGCATTTATTAAGTGCTTATTGTGTGCAGAGCGCTGTACTAACCTCTTGGTAGGCTCCATCAAGAGCTCTTTTGCTCCCTTTGCTCGTCCCCCCCCCCCGTCCCAAACTTAAGTACTATCTATAATTTTATTTTTCCCTTTGCTCTTCCTCGGTCCCAGCCCCAAAGCACTTATGTTTTGTCTTACGGTGTCGACCCATAGCGACACCAAGGACACATCTCTCCCAGAACACCCCGCTCTCCATCTGCCATCGTTCCGGTAGTGGATCTAGAGAGTTTTCTTGGGAAAAAATATGGAAGGGTTTGTCACTGTCACCTTCCATGCAGTAAACTTGAGTCTCCGCTCTCGACTGTCTCCCGTGCCGCTGCTGCCCGGCGCAGGGGAGTTTTGACTTGTAGCCGACGGCCGGCCACTCGCTGGCCACCGGCTAAGCGAGGACACATCTCCGCTTCACTCTCCCTCCTGTAGCCCAGACTGGTAGAGTTTTGGACACTCTCCAGGTGCCACCCTGAGAGTGGAAAACACTTATTTTCGTATCTATAATTTTATTTACTTGTATTGATATCTGTCTCCTGCACTCTAGACAGTGAGCTCGCTGCGGGAAGGGAATGTCACTGTTTATTGTTGTATTATACTTTCCCAAGTACAGTGCTCTGCACACAGTAAGCGCTCAATAAATACTATCGAATGAATGAATAAATGCAATATTACAGAGTCGGTAGACACATTTCCTGGCCACAGGGAGCTTACAGACTGGAAGAGCGGTGAGTTTACCATCCGCTCCTACCTTACCTCACTGATCTCCTTCTGTAATGAGAAGCAGCGTGGCTTAGGAGTTAGAGCATGGGCCTGGGAGTCAGAAAGTCATGGGTTCTAGTTCTGGCTCCACCACATGCCTGCTGTGTGACCTTGGGCAAGTCACGTTACTTCTCTGGGCCTCAGTTCCCTCATCTGTAAAATAGGGATTAAGAGAGTGAGCCCTATGTGGGACAGGGACTGTGTCCAACCTGATTAACTCATATCCGCCCCAGTGTTTAAACAGTGCTTAGCACATAGTAAGTGCTTAATATGTATCATCATTATTATTCTAGACTGTGAGCCCATTGTTGGATAGAGATTGTCTCTATCTGTTGCTGAATTGTACTTCCCAAGCGCTTAATACAGTCTTCTGCACACAATAAGCGCTCAATAAATGATTGAATGAACAACCCAGACTGCACGTTACTCCTTTAACATCAACCATCCCCCAATACCTCAATTTTGTCTTTCTCACCCTCTTCCTCCTGGGCTTGAAATGCCATCCCTCCTCATATAATAATAATAATAATAATGGTATTTAAGTGCTTACTATGTGCCAATCACTATTCTAAGCACTGAATTCAGACCATCGCTTTCCTTAACCTTCAAAGCCTTAAGAAAATCCCATCTCCTCCAAGAGGCCTTCCCTGACTAAGCCCTCTCTTCTGCTCTCCCCTCCCCAGATCCCTCAGAATTTGCATCCAGATCCATCTGTAATAAATTTCAATGTCTCACTCCACCTCTAGTTTGGAAGGTGCTGGAGTCAGGGATAATCTCCGCTTACTCTTCCCTCTCGACTGTAAACTCGCTAAGGGCGGGGACGTGTCTGCTAATTCTGCTGTACTGTCCTCTCCCAAACTCTTAACGCAGTGCTCTACACATACTAAGCACTCCCTATTCATTCATTCATTCATTCATTCATTCATTCATTCATTCATTCATTCATTCATTTTTTTGAGCACTTAGTGTGTGCACAGCACTGTACTAAGCCCTTGGAAAGTACAATTGGCAACAAGTAGAGACGATCCCTACCCAACAACGATAAATACCATTGATTAATGAATTGTGTTACCCTTTCCATTAAGCAACACTGTCTTCTGATCACGTCTTTTATATGCTGGGCTCATAAAAGAAAGAACACAAACCAACCTCTAATCTCTAAGATCCTTGTGGATGGGCATCTCGTACAGCCTAGTGGAAAGAGCGTGGGAGTTGAAGGACCTAGGTTCTAATCAAAAACTTCTCACTCTAGGCTTCGAGGCTGTCCATCGCCTTGCCCCTTCCTACCTCTCCTCCCTTCTCTCTTTCCACCGCCCACCCCGCACGCTCCGCTCCTCCGCCGCCCGCCTCCTCGCCGTCCCCCGTTCTCGCCTATCCCGCCGTCGACCCCTGGGCCGTGTCCTCCCGCGGTCCTGGAATGCCTTCCCTCCTCTCCTCTGCCAAACTAAATCTCTTCCCCCCTTTCCCTCTGCTCCTCCCTCTCTCCCTTCCCCTCCCCCCAGCACTGTACCCGTCCACTCAACTGTATATGTTTTCATTACCCTATTTATTTTGCTAATGAGACGTACATCACCTTGATTCTATTTATTTGCTATCGTTTTAATGAGACGTTCATCCCCTGGACTCTATCTATCGCCATCGTTCTCGTCCGTCCGTCTCCCCCGATTAGACCGTGAGCCCGTCAAAGGGCAGGGACTGTCTCTATCTGTGACCGATTTGTCCATTCCAAGCGCTTAGTCCAGTGCTCTGCACATAGTAAGCGCTCAATAAATACTATTGAATGGATGAATGAATAATCCCGGTTCTGCCTATTGCTTGCTGTGTGACCTTGGGCAAGTCATTTCTCTTCTCTGTGCCTCAGTCACTTTTTCTGTAAAATGGAGATTAAGTCTGGGAGCACCACGCAGGACAGGGACTGTGTCCAACATGACTAATTTGTACGAACCCAGGGCTTAGAACAGTGCTTGACACATGCTGTGCACTTAACCGATACCATAAGAAAATCTGTTGTATCGCATTCTCCTAAGCGCTTAGTACAGCGTTCTGTACAGAGTGGATGCTTAATAAATGCCATTGATTGATGGAATGATCTCTCTAGGTTCACTGCCAAGTGGGAAAGCATCGTCGATGACAAAACTAATTAAAGAGGATCTGCCTAAATCCTCCCATCTTTACATAATACTGATAATAATGATGTTGGTATTTGTTAAGCGCTTACTATATGCCAAGCACTGTTCTAAGCGCTGGGGTAGACACAGGGGAATCAGGTTGTCCCACGTGGGGCTCACGGTCTTAATCCCCATTTTACAGATGAGGGAACTGAGGCCCAGAGAAGTGAAGTGACTTGCCCAAAGTCACACAGCTAAGTGGCCGAGCTGGGATAATAATTGTGGTTTTTGTTTAGCTCTTACTACGTGCCAGGCACTGTACTAAGCGCCAGGGTGGATACAAATAAATCGGGTTGGACACAGTCCCTGTCACGAGAGGCTCACAGTTTTAATCCCTATTTTATAGATGACGGAACTGAGGCTCACAGAGAAATGAAGTGGCTTGCCCAAGTCCACACAGCAGACAAGTGGCCAGGATAGATAAATAAGGAAATATATAAATAAATCACTTCCTAAATCCCACTATCGGATTCTGCCCCTCGTTCTGCGAGTGTGGAAATTCTCACAGCTTGGCTCAGTGGAAAAAGCCCGGGCTTGGGAGTCAGAGGTCATGGGTTCTAATCCCTGCTCCGCCGCTTGCCGGCTGTGTGACTTTGGGCAAGTCATTTCACTGGGCCTCAGTTCCCTCATCTGTAAAATGGGGATTAAAACTGTGAGCCCCACGTGGGACAACCTGATCATCTTGTATCCCCCCAGCGCTTAGTGCGTTGCACATAGTAAGCGCTTAACAAATACCACCATTATTATTATTATTATTATTATTAAATTAACCATTCCTCCGTACTTCACGTCAACCCACAGCACCTGCTAATTTCCGAAAAATTGCCGAAAAGCGTACCATCGGGAACTGAGGCTCGTGTTACAGCTAGAAGCAATGGCTCATTGTATTAAATAGCCAGAAGCCACCGTGCAAGGAAATGTAAAACAAGTAGCTTCAGAATCCATGACGATAAGATTTCTGAAACTGTCAGTATTTCACATTCCTTTCTTCCGCATGTTGACAAGATTTATGACTGTTCTCCGTTCTCCGTTGGTAGACCCAGACTAATGGGGAGCTGGGATGCGTGCTATCGGACTCACGACCCCTTGGGAGTTGGTGTCCTACTCTTCGAGACCATTTATTTGGGAGTCTGATTCAACCGGGAAATATTCATCTTGGGTAGGTGATTCTGACAAAGACACTTCTTGGCTCGCTGAATTTTCCTGTTGGAGAACACTGGGTTTTCTGCACCTTCCGCAGGTCCGATTTCTTAAATCATCAGAATTTCGTTGACGGTGGGATCATGGCTGGGGACGTGATGGTTCTAATCTTAGCTCCACCTCCTGTCTGCTGTGTGAGTTGGGCAAATCACTTCACTTCTCTGTCTCTCAGTTACCTCATCTGTAAAATGGGGACTAAGATTGTGAGCCCCACGTGGGACAACCTGATTACCTTGTAACCTCCCAGTGCTTAGAAGAGTGCTTGGCACATAGTAAGCGCTTAACAAATGCCAACATTATTATTATTATTAGCAGGGGCTTAACAGATACCAGTTCTCTCATCTGTAAAATGGGGAGCAAAACTGTGAGCCCTATCATGGGTCAGAGACTGTGTCCAACCTTATTACCTTGAATCTATCCCAGCCCTCAGAACAGTGTCTGGCCCATAGTAAGTGCTTAAAAAACACCGCAATAATATAAGGACCCAGGCACTGGGCTTGGCTTCGGGAGAAGATATACGATCGTCAGATTAGATGTAATTCTTGGTCTCCAAAGGGCTCACAGTCTTGATAGGTGGGGAAACTAGGATTTTTTCCCATTTTATAGATCGAGCAATCGATCGATTGTACTGACACTTTGCTCCTCTGACACCAACCTACTCTCTGTACCTCAATCTCTGTGTCCTCCCTCTGGCCTGCACCTCCTTCTTTCTTTTTATCTGACAGACCACCAGCACCCACCTTCAAAGCCTTCCCCCCAGATCACCTGTTCATTCATTCATTCAATCGTATTTATCGAGCGCTTACTGTTTGTAATCATAATAATAATGGTATCTGTTAAGTACTTACTATGTGCCAAGCACTGTTCTAAGTGCTGGGTAGATACGAGGTCATCAGGTTGTCCCACGTGGGGCTCACGGTCTTCATCCCCATTTTACAGATGAGGGAACTGAGGCCCAGAGAAGTGAAGTGACTTGCCCATAGTCACACAGCTGACAAGTGGCAGAGTCGGCATTCGAACCCATGTCCCCGACTCCCAAGCCCTCGCTCCTTCCACTAAGCCACGCTGCTGTACTAAGAGCTTGGGAAAGTACGATGCAACATAAATGGTGACATTCCCTGCCCATAACAAACTTAAAGTCTAGAGGACCTTACAGGATTTTACAGTCAGATATTGACTGCCGACAGTGGAAGCTGTAGTCAAACCACAGCTATAATAGCAAGAGAAAGGAAAGATTAATAGGTGAATAAATAAGAAGAGTACAAAGATTAACGCATGCACTGTAAGCCCCGTAAAAGACAGGAATGGAATCTGTTCTGATTACTTTAATTCATTCATTCAATCATATTTATTGAGCGCTTACTGTGTGCAGAGCACTGTACTAAGCGCTTAGGAGAGTACAGTAAAAAATAGACACATTCCCTGCCCATAATGAGTTTACAGACTTAGTTGTAAGTTAAGCACCGAGTACATGCTTAAGGGCTACAAGAAGTCTTGTCTTGTCTTATTCATTCATTCATTCATTCGTATTTATTGAGCGCTTACTATGTGCAGAGCACTGTACTAGGCGCTTGGGATGAACAAGTCGGCAACAGATAGAGACGGTCCCTGCCGTCTGACGGGCTCACGGTCTGATCGGGGGAGACGGACGGACGAGAACGATGGCAATTGCCGTCGAGTCGTTGTCCGACCCACAGCGACACCACGGACACATCTCTCCCCGAAGGCCCCACCTCCATCTGCAATCATTCCGGTAGTGGATCCATAGAGATTTCTTGGGAAAGATCGGGAAGTGGCAGACCACTGCTGCCTTCCATGCAGTAAAAACTCGAGTTTCCTCCCTGGACTCTCTCCCGTGCTGCTGCCCGGCACGGGGAGTTTTGGTTTGTAGTCGACGGGCTGCCGCTCGCTAGTCGCTGCCCGAGTTAGGAACGGCCCGGACAGGCCTCTGCTTCACTCTTCTTCCCGCAGCCGAGATTGGAGGAGGACTGAAAACTCCCCATGTGCCATCCTGAGAAGTGGAGAAGCAGCGTGGCTCAGTGGAAAGAGCACGGGCTTAGGAGTCAGAGGTCGTGGATTCAAATCCCGGCTCCGCCGCTTGTCAGCTGTGTGACTTTGGGCAAGTCACTTCACTTCTCTGGACCTCAGTTACTTCATCTTTAAAATGGCCATTAAGTCTGTGAGCCCCACGTGGGACAACCTCATCACCTTGTATCCTCCCCAGCGCTCAGAACTGTGCTTTGCACATAGTGAGCGCTTAACAAATGCCAACCTTATTATTTACAAATAATCCAATCATTATCATCATTACTACTGGTACTACTACTGCTACTATTAGGGAAGCAGCGTGGCTCAGTGGAAAGAGCCTGGGCTTCGGAGTCAGAGGTCCTGAGTTCGACTCCCGGCTCTGTCACTTGTCAGCCGTGTGACTGTGGCCAAGTCACTTAACTTCTCTGTGCCTCAGTTACCTCATCTGTAAAATGGGGATTAACTGTGAGCCCCACGTGGGACGACCTGATGACCCTGTATCTCCCCCAGCGCTTAGAACAGTGCTCTGCACATAGCAAGCGCTTAACAAATACCAACATCATTACTATTAATAATAATGATAATAATAATAATAGTGGTGTTTGTTAAGCACTCACTATATGCCAAGCACTGTTCCAAGCGATGGGGCAGATACAAGGTGATCGGGTCATCCCCCGTGGGGCTCACAGTCTTCATCCCTGTTTTACCGATGAGGTAACTGAGGCACAGAGAAGTGAAATGGCTTGTCCAGGGTCACACAGCAGACAAGTGGCGGAGCCGGGATTAGAACCCACGTCTTGGGACTCTCCAGCCCGGGCTCTTTCCACTAAGCCACACTGCTTCTACTCTTCTTACTACTGCTACTGTTACTGCTGCTTCCGTAACTTCGATTACTATTGCTACTACTGGTTGTATCACCGCTACTATGATTACGAATCCTCTCAGGATGGCACCTGGAGAGTCTCCCGTCCTCTACCCGTCTCGGCTGCGGGAGGGAGGGTGAAGCCGAGGCCCGTCCATCCCATTCCCGGCTCGGGCGGCGGCTAGCGAGCGGCAGGCCGGCGGCCACAAGTCAAAACTCCCCGGCGGCACGGGAGAGAGTGGACGGCGGAGATGGTCAACCGCTTCAGGGGTTTTCCCAAGAAAACTCTGTGGATCCACCGCCGGAATGACTGCAGATGGAGAGCGGGGCGTTCGGGGAGAGATGTGTCCGTGGAGTCGCTGTGGGGCGGAAACGACTCGACGGCATGAGACGAGACGCTACTGCTGGGACTATTACTACTACCAGTGAAGCAGAAGCATCTAGTGGATCGCCCCAAGATAAGACGGAGCGGTCTTTTAAGTGTCAGAGCCCAGGTTGGACCTATGAGACAGCAGCAGCGGTCAGTCCTTTCTCTGGAGGGGCGGGGGTCAAAAGGCAATTCTGTTTTGCTTTGCTGTCTGTCTCCCCCGTTTAGGCTGTGAGCCCGTCATCGGGCAGCGAAGCGGAGAAGCAGCGTGGCTCAGCGGAAAGAGCCCGGGCTTCGGGGTCGGGGGTCATGGGTTCGAATCCCGGCTCTGCCACTCGTCAGCTGTGCGACTGTGGGCGAGTCACTTCACTTCTCTGGGCCTCAGTTCCCTCATCTGGAAAACGGGGATCAAGACTGTGAGCCTCACGTGGGACGACCTGATTCCCCTGTACCTACCCCAGCGCTTAGGACAGTGCTCTGCACGTAGTAAGCGCTTAACAAATACCAACGTTACTGGGAAGCAGCGTGGCTCAGTGGAAAGAGCCTGGGCTTCGGAGTCAGAGGTCCTGGGTTCGACTCCCGGCTCTGTCACTTGTCAGCTGGGTGACCGCGGGCAAGTCACTTCACTTCTCTGTGCCTCAGTTACCTCATCTGTAAAATGGGGATTAACCGTGAGCCTCACGTGGGACAACCGGATGACCCAGTACCTCCCTCAGCGCTTAGAACAGTGCTGTGCACATAGTAAGCGCTTAACAAATACCATTATATTATCATTGTCTCTATCTGTTGCCGAATTGTCCATTCCAAGCACTTAGTACAGTGCTCTGCACAGAGTAAGTGCTCAATAAATACTATTGAATAAATGAATGAATGAATGAAATGAGCAGCTTTACTCGTTGATGTGGGTCCGGGGGATTGAACCGGTGCTAGAACCCAGGTCTCTGGACTTCCGGAGCTGGGTGCCTCCCCTAGATGGAATAGTTGGGAATCTCACTGGGTGTGGGAGGGGAGGATCACGCCTTTCTTATCCAACCTCTACCCCAACTCCTGCCTCTGGCCCGGAAAGCCCTCCCTCCTCCTATCCAACAAACCGTGACTCTCTCCATCTTCAAAGCCTTACTGAAGGCCCATCTCCTCCCAGAGACCTTCCCTCACTAAGCCCCACTTTTCCTCTTCTCCCATTCGCTTCTGCATTGCCCTGATTTGTTCCCTTTATTCATTCATTCTTCTTTATCGAGTGCTTACCGTGTGCAGAACACTGTACAGAGCTCTTGGGAAAGTAAAATATGACAATATAACAGACACATTCCTTGGCCATAATGAGCTTACAGTCTACGGGGGAGACAGACATTAATAAAAATAAATAAATTACAGATATAACGAATAAATCGCAGATATGACAAGTGCTTAGTAAAGTACTCTGCACACAGTAAGTGCTCAATAAATACAATTGAATGAATATACTACTGCAATTCAATCGGCCTCTCTCCCATCCAACGGCACATATTTATATATCTGTAATTTATTCATTTATATTAATGTCCGTCTCCCCCATACACTATAAGCTCATAGTGGGCATGGAATGTATCCGATCATTCTTATATCGTACTCTCTCAAGTGCTCAGTATAGTGCTCTGCCCACAGTAAGCGCTCAGTAAATACGACTGAACGAATGACTGACTGTTAGATATGATTATCTGGTATCCACCCCATTCACTCATTCATTCAGTGCTATTTATTGAGCTCTTACTGTATATAAAGCATTATGCAAAGTGCTTAGAAGAGCAATGTATAACAACAAACATTCCCTGCCCACAGTGAGTTTACAGTCTAACTAGCTCAATAAGTAAAATACAGATAATAAGAATAATAATAATAATGTTGGTATTTATTAAGCGCTTACTATGTGCCGAGCACCGTTCTAAGCGCTGGGGTAGACACAGGGGAATCGGGTTGTCCCACGTGGGGCTCACAGTCTTCATCCCCATTTTACAGATGAGGTAACTGAGGCACAGAGAAGTTAAGTGGCTTGCCCAAGATCACACAGCAGACAGATATGTACATATGTGTTGTGGGGATGGGAGGGAGGATGAGTGAAGGGATCAAGTACGGTGCTTGGCACACAGTAATAATGTTGGTATTTGTTAAGCACTTATTACGTGCAGAGCACTGTTCTAAGCGCTGGGGGAGATACAGGGTCATCAGGTCGTCCCACGTGAGGCTCACAGTTAATCCCCATTTTACAGATGAGGTCACTGAGGCACAGAGAAGTGACCTGCCCACAAGTCACACAGCTGACAAGTGGCAGAGCCTGGAGTCGAACCCATGACTTCTGACTCCGAAGACCAGGCTCTTTCCACGGAGCCACGCTGGTATTTACAGTACAGTATGTAAATCCTTAAATATTACCACAGTTATTATCACCATCACAACTATCATCAGAGGACCAGTCCAGAATGGGAAACCATCGTTCTGTGAAAGCTGCCTGAGAAAACCCAAAGTAATCTAGAGCAACGATCATTAAGTAACTCAAGTATTCCATATGGCTGCAAGCTAGCTAGCAAATTCGTAACATCCAATAATAATCAGAATAACAATCATGATGATAACAAGTTGAATGATAACTGGTATAAGAGCCAACAATATAATGACTTTGAAGATAATTTTCCTTTCCACTCAGGCAAATAAGCATTTGAACTCCATCGATTTGGCAGCCTGAAATAATGAATACTTTCTTTGTTGGGGGAATTTAATTAAAATCAGATCAACATCTCAAAGAATATCACTTGCATTCTTCCAAAATGGAGCTAAATGTGCCGGGAATTGTTGCTGACAAGGGGCTGGTTTGTCCTAGGGTGACAGTGGGACCGTGGAGGTGCTGGGGTCCTTGATCTGTCTCCACCTGGCATACCGTCCTGCTCAAAAATGGCAGGAAATTATTTAATGATAATAATAGTATTTGCTAAATACTGTGTGTCAAGTGCTGGGGCAGATAGAAGATAAGCAGGTTGGCCACAGTCCCTGTCCCAAATGGGGCTCACAGTCTTAGTTACCTCATCTGTAAAAGAGAAATTAAGTCACTTGCCCATGATCACAAAGCAGACAAGTGGTGGAGCCGGGATTAGAACCCAGTTCCTTCTGATTCCCAGACCCACACTCTTTCCACCAGACCATTCTGTTCTAATTCTGGGTCTACCATGGCCTGCTGTAAAATCTAGGGCAGGTCAATTAACCTCGTCGTTTCTCGGTTTCTTCATCTGTAAAATGGGGAGTGACTATCTGGTCACTCTTCCCTTCAGACTGGGAGCTCCACGTGGTTCAGGGTCTATGTGCTTCGTACATAGTAAGCTCTTAAGAAATGCCATAATTATTAATTATTATGTCCGATCTGATTGTGTTGTATCTACTCCAAGGCTTTAGTGCAGTTCTTGGCAAAATAATGAGTCTTTACCAAGTACTGCAATGATCTGTAATTATTATTTTCGTCATCTTAACCATCATCATCATCATCAATTGTTTTGTCTTATGCTGTTGAGTTGTCTCCGACCCATCGCGGCACCATGGATACATCGTTCCCAGAACGCCCCGCTCACCATCTGCTATCGTTCCGGTTCCGTAGAGTTTTCTTGGTAAAAATCTGAAAGTGGTTTACCATTGTCGCCTTCCGTGCGGTAAACCCAAGTTTCCGCTCTGGATTCTCTCCCGCGCTAGTAGTGCCCGGCACAGGGGAGTTTTGACTTGTAGCCGATGGCCTGACACTTGCCAGCCATTGCCCGGCCTAGGAATGGAATGGACAGGCCTCTGCTTCACTCTCCCTCCCCTAGTCCAGACTGGAAGAGGACTGGAAACTCTCCAGGTGCAACCCTAAGAGGATCCATCATAAATTGGGGGTCATGTATTAACATTCACATTGTTCTAGAGGGGAAACTGAATCCCGAAGAAGACTAGAGTTATGTACAACCTCATACCTAGGCAGTGAGCAATTCAGAAATGTTGGAATGATCCCGAGATCATGAAATCTCTTCCCCTGCCTGTGAGCAGTGAGACTTTGTTGAAGGCACTGGACAATTATGAAGGAATTTTTTCGTTGGAAGTGATGAGGGATGTTGACAGTCCTCGTCATATTTGACCTCCCCAATTCTTATTGCTCAAAGCCGCTCACTGGAGCTACAGCTGGCTACATCCTCACGGAGAGAATGGAACAACGAATGATAGTTGGCACGGTTACGGGTGAAACTGCTGCATGTTTTTACCTGTTTTTCCACACTGGTGCACTTGTCTGCTGGGTGACCTTGGGCAAGTCACTTAACTTCTTTGTGCCTCAGTTCCTTCATTTGTAAAACGGGATTAAGACCGTAAACCCCATGTGGGATAACGTGATTACCTTGTATCTACTCCAGTGCTTCGAACAGTGCTTGGCACCTTGTAAGTGCTTAACAAATACCATCATCGTTCTTAATATTCTGCTGTCTTTTTCTCCTTCCTAATGCTTTCTTCTCCCCTTTCCCTTCAAACACTCATTCGAGGCTCTCTTTGTCTCTTTACCCTTTGATTTTCTTTCTTTCTCCTCTGTCTCTTCTCTCCCGATCATTAATGCCTGCTATATTGGTTATCTTTTTTTTTCAAATGGCATTTGTTAAGCTCTTATTATGTGCCAGGCACAGTACTAAGCCTTGGGGCAGATACAGGGTAATCAGATTGGACACAGTCCCTGTCCCCCTTGGGGCTCACAGTCTTAATCCCCATTTTACGGAGAAGTTAAGTGACCCTCTTTCACAGTTCATGCTCTTGGCTACCCAAATTTCACCTCTTCTCACTGTGCTTCACTTACAACTCTCCTGACTCCAGACGCTTGCTTTCTCTCCTCCTACTGCCTTGATCTCGCGGCTTAGCGGAAAGAGCATGGAATTGGGGGTCAGAGGTCGTGGGTTCTAATCCCGGCTCTGCCACTTATCAGCCGTGTGACTTTGGGTAAGTCCCTTCACTTCTCCGTGCCTCAGTTACTTCATCTGTAAAATGGGGATTGAAACTGTGAGCCCCATGTGGGACAACCTGGTTGCCTTGTATCTACCCCAGCACTTAGAACAGTGCTTGGCACAGAGTAGGTGCTTACCAAATACCATCGTTATTATTAATTATTATTATTATCTCCCCCTATAAATCTCTCCCTACTTTCACCACCACCTTTAAAGTCCCCCTCTTGGAAAAAGCCTTACCTATCACCTCCATCACTTCAAGTCTCTTCAACCTAACAAATCATCCTTACCACCATCCTTATTCATTTACAACCCACTTCAACAGTTACACAAACCCATGAGTAAACATGTTTTATCTTATGCATAGGTGTAAATATTTTATCTTACACTGCATTAATCACTGGGCTATTTCATCATAATGTATTTGTGCTACTAACTGTTTTATCCTGGTTTTAGCTCCTCCTCCCACAGTTTGAAAATAATTTCCTCTACTTGTTTCCCTTATCAGATTGTAAATTCCTTGAGGAGCTGTATTTTTGACAACTGTGCACCCTCCCAATCGCCGCACACAAAAGGCGTTAAAGAGATCGCTAAATCAATAGTATTTATCGAGCATTTTCTATGTGCCGAGTACTGTACTAAGCACTTGGGAGAATAGACAGTGTGGCCTAATGGAAAGAGCACGGGTTTGGGAGTCAGAGGATGTGGGGTCTAATCCCGGCTCTGCCACTTGTCTGCTGTGTAACCTTGGGCCAGCCACTTAATTTCTCTGTGCCTCAGTTACCTCATCTGTAAAATGGGGATTAAGTCTGTGAGACAACATGATTATCTTGTATCTACCCCAGAGCTTAGAACAATGCTTGGCACATAGTCAGCACTTAAATACCATCATTATTATTATTATTAATAATAATAACATACCCATTCTGTGGCCTCAAGGAGCATATAGTCAACTCAATTCAGAGCACTGTACTAGGCTCTTGGGGAGTATAATAAAGGTTGGTAGACATGATCCCGCCCTCAAGGGACAACTGTTGATGGACGACTGTCTTGGGTATGGCCCTTGCCTATTTCTCCCCTATTTTCATGGTCTTAAACTGCCATCCTATATTCTCCACCACATCATTAGAAGGTGTGGAGAAAGTTTGACCACGTCATCTTGCAAACTCCTTTTTGGACAGAGAGGCTATTCTCACTATGAATGGAAGAGACCAGCTTCAATCCGATTTCAATCGATGGTGCTTATTGAACATTTCAGTCTATACCGAACGTTGTATGAAGCCCTGGGAGAGCACTTTTTTATGGCATTTGTTAAGTGCTTACTATCTGCCAGGCACTGTACTAAGCACTGGGGTAGATAAAAGTTAACCATGTTGGGCACAGTTCCTGTCCCAGTTAGGGCTCACAGTCTTAATTCCCATTTTACAGATGATGTAACTGAGGCCTAGAGAAGTGAAGTGATATGCCCAAGGTCACACAGCACACAGGTGGCAGAGCTGGGATTAGAACCCAGGTCCTTCTGACTCCTGATCCGCTAAGCCACAATTTGCTCAAGTCCTTCCTCCATTTTGAAATCTTCTCCCCTTACAAATCTTCCAGATCAAAGATCTCCCTATCGTCGAATCCCACCGCCGATCAAACAATCAATCAATTGCATTTATTGAGCACTTACCGTGTGCAGAGCACTATCCTAAGCACTTGGGAGAATACAATATTACCATATAGCAGACACGTTCCCTGTCCACAAGGAGCTTACAGTCTGGAGGCAGGGAGTCAGACAATATAAGTCAATGAATTATAGATAGGCACATGAGTGCTCTGGTGCTGGGGTTGGGGGATGAATAAAGGGAGCAAAACAGGGTGACACAGAAGGGAGTGGAAGAAAAGGAAAAGAGGGCTTATTCAGGAAGGCCTCTTGGAGGAGATTGGCCTTCGACAAGGCACATCCTCCTGGAAGCCTTCCTTGATTAATCTCCTCCTTCAGAAAGACAGAGATAAATCTGCTGTTCATTCATTCATTCATTCATTCATTCATATTTATTGAGCACTTACTGTGTGCGGAACCCCGTCCTAAGCACTTGGGAAAGTACAATACAGCAATAAAGAGAGACAATTCCTGCCCACAGTGAGCTCACAGTCTAGACGGAGGAGAGACACACATCCGTACGAGTAAACAGACATCGATATAAATAAATAAAATTAGAGCTATATACTACAGGTGCTCTGGATGGGGGTGGGTGAGAATAATAATAATAATAATAATAATGATGTTGGTATTTGTTAAGCGCTTACTATATGCAGAGCAATGTTCTAAGCGCTGGGGTAGACACAGGGGAATCAGGTTGGCCCACGTGGGGCTCACAGTCTGAATCCCCATTTTACAGATGAGGGAACTGAGGCACAGAGAAGTGAAGTGACTTGCCCACAGTCACACAGCTGACAAGTGGCCGAGCCGGGATTCGAACCCATGACCTCTGACTCCAGAGCCCGTGCTCTTTCCACTGAGCCACGCTGCTTCTCTAGAAGAGCAAAGGGAGCAAGTCAGGGTGATGCAGAAAGGAGTAGGAGATGAGGAAAAGTGAGTCTCAGTCTGGGAAGGCCTCTTGGAGGAGATGGGTCTTCAAAAAGGCTTTGAACGGCGGGGAGAGTCACTGTCTGCTGGACTGGAGGAGGGAGATGGTGACAGGTCAGAGGTTGGTAGCGAGGGAGGCACAGTGACAGGTAGGAATCAAAGGAGCCAGGTGTGCAGGCTGGGTTGTAGAAGAAGAGAAGCAAGATGAGGAAGGAGGGGGCGAGGTGATGGACGGCTTTGAAGCCAACAGTGAGGAGTTTTTGGTTTGATTCAGAGGTGGTCAGGTAACCGCTGGAGATTTTTGAGGACGGGGGGAGACATGTCCTGAACAATTTTGTAGAAAGATAATCCGGGCAGTGGAGTGAAATATGGACTAGAGCGGAAGATCAGGAAGGAGGATGATGTTGTAATCCAGTTGGGATAGGATGAGCGATCGTACTAACATGGTGGCCATTTGGATGGAGAGGAAAGGGCAGATTTTAGTGATGTTGTGAAGGTGCGACTGACAGGATTTGGTGACGGACTGTATATGTGGGTGGAATGAGAAAACGGAGTCAAGGATAACACCAAATTATGGACTTGTGACACTGGAAGGATGGTGGTGCTCTCTACGGTGTCGGGAAAGTCAGGGAAAGGACACGTTTGGGTGGGAAGACAAGGAGCTCTGGTTTGGACATGTTAAGTTTGAGGTGATGGGAGGACATCCAAGTAGAGATGTCTTGAAGGCAGGAGGAGTTGCGAGCCTGGAGAGAGGGAGAGAGATCAGGGGAGGAGATGTAGATTTGGGGATTATCCGCGATGAGATGGCAGTTGAAGCCGTGGGAGTGAATGAGTTCTCCAAAGAAATGAGTGTAGATGATAATAATAATGTTGGCATTTGTTAAGCGCTTACTATGTGCCAAGCACTGGGGTAGATACAGCTCTGCCACTTGTCAGCTGCGTGACTGTGGGCGAGTCACTTCACTTCTCTGTGCCTCGGTTCCCTCATCTGTAAAATGGGGACGAAGACTGTGAGCCCCACGTGGGACAACCTGATTCCCCTGTGTCTACCCCAGCGCTTAGAACAGTGCTCTGCTCATAGTAAGCGCTTAACAAATACCAACGTTATTATTATTATCATACAGGATAATCAGGTTGTCCCACGTGAGGCTCACAGTCTCAATCCCCATTTTACAGATGAGGTAACTGAGGCACCGGGAACTTAAGTGACTTGCCCAGTCACACAGCTGACGGGCGATGGAGCCGGGATTAGAACCCACGACCCCTGACTCCTAAGCCCGTGCTCTTTCAACTGAGCCAGGCTGCTTCTCTAGATGGAGGATGGAATGGGACCCAGAACTGAAGTTTGAGGGAGCCCCACAGTTAGGGGGTGAGAGAGGGAGAGGAGGAGCCGGGGACACCTGCAATGAGTCATCTACACTCGCTGCCTAGAATTCCCCTCCTCCAACTCTCTCCTAGACCCGCTCCAATCTGGCATCCGCTCCTTGAACTCCACTAAAACTGCCCTCTCAAAGGTTACCAGTGATCTCCTTCTTGCCAAATCCAACGGCTTCTACTTCATCCTAGTCCTCCTCGACCTCTCGGCTGCCTCTGACACCGTGGAACACCCCCTTCTTCTCAATTCTTTTAAACTGTGAGCCCGTTGTTGGGCAGGAATTGCCTCTATCTGTTGCTGAATTGTATATTCCAAGCACTCAGTACAGTGCTCTGCACACAGTAAGCGCTCAGTAAATCTGATTGAATGAATGAATACACTATCCGATGTTGGCTTCACTGACTCCGTCCTCTCCTGGTTCTCCTCCTATCTCTCCAGCCGCTCGTTCTCAGTCCCCTTCGTGAGCTCCTCCTCCCCCTCCCGTCCTCTAACCGTCGGGGTTCCTCAAGGGTCAGTTCTCGGCCCTCTTCTGTTCTCCATCTGCACTCACTCCCTCGGTGAACTCATTCTCTCCCACGGCTTCAACTTTGATCTCTATGAGGTTGACACCCAAATCTCCGTCTCCTCCCCTGTTGTCTCTCCCTCCCTCCAGCTTTGCATCTCCTCCTGCCTTCAGGACATCTCTACTTGGATGTCCTCCTACCGCCTAAAACTCAACATGTCCAAGACAGAACCCCTTACCTGCCCTCCCAAACCCTGTCCTCTCCCTGACTTTCCCGTCAATGTAGACGGCACCACCATCCTTCCCGTCTCACAGACCCACGACCTTGGCATTATTCATTCATTCAATAGTATTTATTGAGCGCTTACTATGTGCAGAGCACTGTACTAAGCGCTTGGAATATACAAATCGGCATTATCCTTGACGCTCTCTCATTAACCCAACGTATCTATTCTATCAGCAAATCCTGCCGGTCTCATCATCACAACTTCGCCAAGATCCGCCCTTTCCGCTCTATCCAAACAGCTACCATGTTAGTACAATCATTCATTCTATCCCAGCTGGATGACTGCATCAGCCTCCTTCCTGACTTCCCCACCTCCTGCCTCTCCCCACTTCGGTCCATACTTTCATTCAGTCGTATTTATTGAGCGCTCACTGTGTGCAGAGCACTTCCCTTTGCTGCCCGGATTATCTTTCTATAGAAACGTTCTGGGCATGTCACTCCCCTCCTCAAAAATCTCCAGTGGCAGCCTATCAACCTCCGTATCAAACAAAAACTCCTCATTATTGGCTTCAAAGTTCTCCTCTCCTTGCCCCTTCTTTCCTCACCTCCCTTCTCTCCTTTTCCATCCCAGCCCGCACACTCCACTCCTCTGCCGCTGCTAACTTCCTCGCTGGGCCTCCATCTCACCCGTCTTGCCATCGACCCCTGGCTCACGTCCTGCCTCTGGCCTGGAATGTCCTTTTTCCTCAAGTCCACCAAACAATCACTCTTCCCCTCTTCAAAACCCTACTGAAGGCACACCTCCTCCAAGAGGCTTTCCCAGACTAAGCCCCTTTTTTTTCTCAGCTCCCCCTTCCTTCTGCATTCTGGAAACAAAGGCTGTGGGGTGATGATAATCAATCAATGGTACGTATTAAGCATTCTCGCTATGCAAAACTCACTCTATACTAAGCCCCAGTAGAGCTGGTAGACAGAATCCCTGCCTTCAAGGAGCTCAATCTAATGTGGGAAATAGATGTTAAAATACATTATAGAAAATGAAAGCAATGTAGCTTAGTGGAAAGAGTTCAGATCTGGGAGTGAGAAGACCGAGATCTTAGCCCTTGTTTTGACTCTGGCCAGTTGTGTGACTTTAGGCAAGTCAAATAACCTCTCGGCCTCAGTTTCCTCATCAGTATAATGTGCATAAAATTTATACAGGAACTTATAGGGTAAAATGAAATAAATTATGTAAAAGCACTTTGGGAAAAGAAAAGACTAAGCATACAAATTCAATCTTGCCCTGGAAAATTGAAAGAAACCCTCAGGAGCGACTGTGTTGCTTGATTTCGTAAAAGATGCGTGCCTTCAAATTAAATCTGAAGGAAAAGGACAAGCGCATTTGAAGGTTATTTTCCATAGAATGTAGGCATCGAAATGGATGAGGACGCAGATTTTTTTATAGGTTACAGATGGGATGAGAAAACTGGTCTCTTTCCAGACCGGGGAAAGATAAATCTCTCAGGTCTAAAAGACAAAATACCATGTGCATTGAGAGAAGCCTGCGAATGAAGTTGGCTTATGATGGGAGAAATCTAGACCTTCATGGCCCGTGGCAAATACCTTTTCCAAAACAAAGCCATATCTCACAGCTTGAACCCTTGGGGAAGAATAATTCTTCGACAGAATAGAAACAGTGTAGCCTAATGGTTTGAGCATGAGCCTGGGAGCAAGAAGGACCTGTGTTCGAATTCCGGTTCCTCCACTCTTCTGCTGTGTGGCTTTGGAAAAGTCACTTCGCTTCCCTGTACCTCGGTTACCTCATCGGCAAAATGGGGATTAAGACGGTGAGCCCCATGTGGGACAGGGACTGTCCAACCTGACAATCTTGTATCTACCTTAGACCCTGGCAAATAGTAAGTGCTTAACAAACACCACAAAAAAATGATAATAATTTGTGACCTGTTAAACATTTAATGTGTGCCAAACACTATACTAAGCACTGAGGTAGATAGAATACACAGACCCTGCTCCAAACGAGCAACATTATTATTATCTTAATTTACTCCCCAGAACAGTCAGTCAATCACATTTCCTGAGCACTTACTGTGTGCAGAACACTGTGCTGAGTGCTTGGCAGAAGACAATATTTCAGACCCATTCCCGGCCCACAGTGAGCTTACAGTCTAGGGGGAAGACAGACATTAATGGAAATAAATAAATAACATATCAGTATGTAAATGCTGTGGGACCGAGAGGGGGATGAATACAGGGAGCGAGTCAGGGCGATGCAGAAGGGAGTGGGACATAATAAAAAAATTACTGTGGTATTTGTTAAATGCTTACTATGGGTCAAGAACTGTACCAAGCTCTGGGATAGACTGTAGCGTTTAAATTGTACTATTCCAAATGCTTATTACAGTGCTCTGCACATAGCAAGCGTTCAAAAAATGATGGTATTTAAGTGCTTACTATGTGCCGGGTGCTGTACTAAGCACAGGGGTGGATACAAGCAAATCTAGTTGGACACTGTCCCTGTCCAAAATAGGGATCACCGTCTCAATCCCCATTTTACAGATCAAGTCACTGAGGCCCAGGGAAGTGAAGTGACTTGTCCAAGGTCACATAGCAGACAAGTGGCGAAGCAGGGATTAAAGCCCATAACCTACTGAGTCCCAGGCCTGGGCTCTGTCCACAGACCATGTTGCTTTTCTAAATTCTTTCTTTCATTCATTCATTCATTCATTCATTCATTCATTCATTCTTATTGAGTCCTTACTGTGTGCAGAGCACTGTACTAAGCAGTTAGAAGGTACAATTCAGCAACAAATACAGACAATCCCTGCCCACACTGAGCTCACAGTCTAGAAGAGGGGAGCAGACATCGAAATAAGTACACAAGAATCAATAGCATATGATTGACTGATTGACTGAAATAGATACAATATGATCAGATCAAACAAAATCCTTGTCCCACATAAGACTCACAGTCTATTTTCCTCACCTAGATTATTGTTACTGTTATTACTAATGATAATAATATTAGCCACAATTTGGCTTTTATTGATAACTTTCTCTGTTTCAGGCACTTTAACTAAGACTCAATTTTCTCTCCCCAGATTAATAACATGAATAATTGTGGTGTTTGTTAAGCACTGAGAAGCAGCGTGGCTCAGTGGAAAGAGCGTGGGCTTGGGAGTCAGAGGTCCTGGGTTCGACTCCCGGCTCTGCCACTCGTCAGCTGGGTGACTGTGGGCAAGTCGCTTCACTTCTCTGTGCCTCAGTTACCTCATCTGCAAAATGGGGATTAACTGTGAGCCTCACGTGGGACAACCTGATGACCTTGTATCTCCCCCAGTGCTTAGAACAGTGCTCTGCACATAGTAAGCGCTTAAATACCAACATTATTATTATTACTTGCTATGTGCCAAGCACTGTCCTAAGCACTGGGGTAGATATAAGTTAATCAGGTCCCACAAGGGGCTCACGTTCTAAGTAGGACGGAGCACAGGTTTTGAATTCCCATTTTGTGGATGAGGAAACTGAGACCTTGTAAAGTCAAGTGACTTGCCCAGGGTCATACAGCAGTCAAGTGGCAGAAACGGTATTAGAACCCAGGTTTTCTGACCTCCAGGCCCAGACTCTTTCCACTAGAAAATGAAGAATTAATGAGGTACAAAGGAGTATGCAATATGTGCCATCAAAATTGTAATAATTATAATAATTATGGTATTTGTTAAGTGCTCACTATGTGCCAGGCACTGTTCTTAGCGCTGGGGTGGATACGGGATAATCAGGTTGGAGACAGTCCCAGTCCCACGAGGGGCTCAGAGTCTCAATCCCCAATTTACAGATGAGGTCACTGAGCTCCAGAGAAGTGAAGTGACTTGCCCAAAGTCACCCAGCAGACAAGTGGCGAAGTTGGAATTAGAACCCATGACCTTCTGACTCCCAAGCCCGGGTTCTATCCTCTACCCCACGCTGCTTCCCTAACTGAGCATTGTACTGACAGAGTCTCCCACTGAGAATGGTGGATGGCCCTTAGGCCTAAAACCTTAGATTAGAAAAGCCACACAACGTCGTTGATATGTTGTTTTCTACTCACCCAAGTGATTAATACAGTGCTCTGCATACGGTAAGCGCTCAGTAAATACCATTAATGGATTCACTGAACTTTTATCCTCAAATGTGTAAACCTTATCAAATCCACCATGTCTTTAGCAAGGAATGAGGAAATATAAAAGCAGAAAAGAAGCGAAAAATGATTAATGGAAACAGCGTAAAAGCTTGGTTCTGGATTTCCTTCTTCTCACCATCTAGACCCACTCCCTTGGAGAACCATTTGCTCCCACGGCTTCAACTGCCACCTCTGTGCGGTTGATTCCCAAATCTCCATCTCCAGCCCTGATTCCTCTCCTCTTCAATTTTACATTTCCTCCTGCCCTCAGCTTAGTACAGTGCTCTGCACACAGTAAGCACTCAGTAAATATGATTGAATGAATGAATCGATCAGTGGTATTTATTGAGCACTTATTATGTGCAGAGCACTGCGCTAAGCACTTTGGAGAGTACACTTACCTCATCGGGAAAATGGGGATTAAGACTTTGAGCCCCATGTGGGACAGGGCTGGGTCCAACCTGATTAGCTTAAGCGCTTAACAGATACTATTATTATTATTACAATTCAACAGACATTATTCATTCATACAATTGTATTTATTCATTCATTAAATTGTATTTTTGAGAGCGTACTGTGCGCAGGACATTGTACTAAGTGCTTAGCACTGTACTAAGAGCACATAGTACTCTTAGAAGCAACTCTGCTTAATAATAATAATAATAATAATGTTGGTATTGGTTAAGCGCTTACTACGTGCAGAGCACTGTTCTAAGTGCTGGGGGAGAGACAGGGTCATCAGGTTGTCCCACATGAGGCTCACAGTCTTAATCCCCATTTTACAGATGAGTTAACTGAGGCACAGAGAAGTGAAGTGACTTGGCCACAGTGACACAGTTGACAAGGGGCAGAGCTGGGATTCGAACCCATGATCTCTGACTCCCAAGCCCGTGCTCTTTCCACTGAGCCACGCCATTTCTTGCTTAGTGGCAAGAGCCCGGGCTTGGGAGTCAGAGGTCATGGGTTCAAATCCCAGCCCCGCCGCCTGTCAGCTGTGTGACTTTGGGCCACGTCACAACTTCTCGGTGCCTCAGTTACCTCATGTGTAAAATGGGGGTGAAGACTGTGAGCCCTACGTGGGACAACCTGCTGATTAACCTTGTATCTAACCCAGCGTTTAGAACAGTGCTTGGCACATAGTAAGTGCTTAACCAATACCATGATTATCATCATTATTACTTACGGTGTGCAGACTACTGTACTAAGCGCTTGGGAGAGTACAATGCCACCAGGAGCACTCACATTCCCTGCCCACAACAAGCTTACAGTCCAGAAGGGGAGATAAAAAATAAATTATGCAGGGCTGGGAGGGGAGGATGAATAACGAGTCTGCAATCTAGAAACTATCCAAAACAGAACTTTCATTTTGTTTTTGTTAAACGCTTACTATGTGTCAGGCATTTTACTAAACGCTGGAGTAGATACAAGATAATCAGGTCTTACATGGAACTCAAAGTCTAAGTTGGAAGAAGATGTATCGACTTCCCATTTTGCAGATGCGGTAACCGAGGCATAGGTAAGTGAAGTGATTAAGCGACTTGCCCAAGGTCACACAGCAGACAAGCGATGCAGCCGGATTTAGAATCCGGGTCCGCGGACTCCCAAACCCAGGCTCTTTCCATTCGGAAACACTGCTTCTTTCTTCTAGAAGGACTCAAAAATCCCCTCTATGTGACTCAGTTGGTTAGCAAGTGACTTATCAGCTCCAAGCCTGCATTTCCAACTCTACGATCTTCCAGACTGCTTAGAGAATATGAGTTGGAGCGGAAACTCCTTGGAGTTAGAAAAACGGGTCTTGTGTTTCCAAAGAGCTTAGTTCAGTGCCCTGTACCCTAAATAAGCCTTCCTTTCCCTTTTCTTCAGCTCCCTTCCACGTCACCCTGACTTGCTCCCTTTATTCATCCCTCCTCCCAGCCCTACAACCCTTACGTCCATATCCGTCATTTATTTATTTCTATTAATGTTTGTCTCCCCCTCTAGACTGTAAGCTCAATGTGGGCAGAGAATATGTTTGTTTTATTGTACTCTCAAGCATTTAGTACAGTGCTCCGCACACACTAAGTGCTCAATAAATACGATTGTCTGACTGACTGACTGAGGGGGACTCAGTAAATATCATGATTACTGTGAAAGAGCGTTTTCTTGGTTGATGAAAAGAAAAGCTGACAGACCATAGCTCTTAAAATGGCTAACTCTAATCTCCAGCAATTCCTCCAAAATATCTACTGAGCATCTATTGTGTTGTCAGAGTGTCGTATGAAATGTTGGCTGAGTCCAAGAAAATCAGTTAACATGACCTTTGCCCTTAAGAAGTCTATAGTCCAGTCAGGGTGACAGACACTAAAATAATTTTCCTACAGGAGGAAGGAAAATGGATTTATGGAGTTAAATTTTATCAATTTTATCCTTTAGTTTTGCAGGATTGAAACGAACCCATCTGCACATCTTAAAAATGGGCATGATTCTTGATTCTTCCCATCTTTCTTTCCTTCTCTTTCTCTCTCTTTCCTTCTCTCCCTTTCTCCCTCCCTCCCCATTATCACTCTTTCCCTTCCGCCTGGATCTCCCACTTTACACCCAGCAGACCACTGCTCTCCCCCATCTTCAAAGCCCTTCTGAAGCCAACTTTTCTCCAGAAGGCCTTCCCTGATTAGTCTCTCATCTCCCCCCCCCCCCGCCCTTTACGATGAAGATATTTGTTAAGCACTTACCATGTGCCAGGGACTGTACTAAGTGCTGGGGGTGGATACAAGCAAATCAAGGTGGACACAGTCCCTGTCCCATGTGGGGCTCACAGTCTCAATCCTCACTTCACAGATGAGGTAACTGAGGCATAGAGAAGTGAAGTGACTTGCCCAAGGTTACCAGCCGACAAGCAGCAGAGCTGGGATTAAAACCCATCACCTTCTGACTCCACCCTTTATCCTCACTTTCTGCATCCCGGCTCTGCCCCTTGCCAGCTGTGTGACTTTGGGCAAGTCACTTCACTTCTCTGTGCCTCAGTTACCTCATCTGTAAAACGGGGATTAAAACTGTGAGCCCCGCGTGGGACTACCTGATCACCTTGTATCCCCCAGCGCTTAGAACAGTGCTTTGCACATAGTAAGCGCTTAACAAATACCACCATTTATTTTTATTTATTTTTATTTCCACGACACCACAGAACTTATATACATACTTTAAAACTCAGTTGCTTTCTCCTACTGGAAATTTCTTTCAGTGTCGGTCTCCCGCTCTACACTGTAAACCCTCTGATAATAATAACAGTAATAGCATTTGTTAAGTGTTTACTACGTGGCAGGCCCTGTTCTAAGCGCTGGGGTGGGTATAAGCTAATCACGTTGGGCCATGTTGGTGCACAGTCTCTATCCCCATTTTACATATGGGGTAACCGTGGCACGGGGAAGTGAAATGACTTTCCTAAGGTCACACAGCAGATAATAATGTTGGTATTTGTTAAGCGCTTACTATGTGCAGAGCACTGTTCTAAGCGCTGGGGTAGATACAGGGTCATCAGGTTGTCCCACGGGAGGCCCACGGTCTTAATCCCCATTTTACAGATGAGGGAACTGAGGGACAGAGAAGTGAAGTGACTTGTCCACAGTCACACAGCTGACAAGTGGCAGAGCCGGGAATCGAACCCATGATCTCTGACTCCCAAGCCCGGGCTCTTTCCCCTGAGCCACGCTGCAGTCAGCATTAGAAGCCAGGTCCTTCTGCCTCCCACTTATGGCAGGGATCACATGTGCTTACTCTGCCATCTTTTCCCAAGTATTCTGCAGACCGTGAGCATTCCACAAATACAACTGATTATTTGATTGCTGGAGCCTCCCAGCAAGAACAGAGAATGAGAACCTGAAAGAATAAATTGACGCTTGCCCCACTAAGGCCTCTTTTCCCCGGCTCCCTCTCTCTTCTGTGTCCTCTCTGTGCATTTGGATCTGTGCCCTTGGATCATTTGACATTCTCCCCACCCTCAACCCCATAGCACTTTTGTACATATCTTTAAATTATATATTATCAATTATCGATATTACTGTCTGCCTTTTTTTATGGTACTTGTTCAGTGCTTACTTCGTGCGAGACACTGTACTAACTTCTGGAGTAGAGACAATTTATTCATGTTGGACACAGTACACGCCCCACAAGGGGGGTCACACTATTATTCATTCATTCAGTAGTATTTATTGAGCGCTTACTATGTGCAGAGCACTGTACTAAGCGCTCAGAATGTACAAATCGGTAACAGATAGAGACAGTCCCTGCCCTTTGACGGGCTTACAGCCTAATCACTATTAATTAAACCCTGTTTTACAGATTAGGTAACTGAGACACAGAGAAGCTAGTGAATGGCCCAAAATCCTACAACAGGGAAGTGGAGGAGCCGGGATTATTATTATTAATAATAATAATAATAATGTTGGTGTTTGTTAAGCACTTACTATGTGCCAAGCACTGTTCTAAGCACTGGGGTAGACACAGGGTAATGAGGTTGTCCCACATGAGGCTCACAGTTAATCCCCATTTTACAGATGAGGGAACTGAGACACAGAGAAGTGAAGTGACTTGCCCACAGTCACACAGCTGACAAATGGCAGAGCTGGGATTCGAACCCATGACCTCTGACTCCAAAGCCCGGGCTCTTTCCACTGAGCCACGCTGCGGTGTAGTGGATAGATCCCGGGCCTGGGAGTCAGGAGGTAACGGGTTCTAATCCGGACTCCTCCAATTGGCTGCTGTTTGACCTTGGGCAAATCACTTCACTTCTCTGAGCCTCGGTTATGTCATCTGTAACATGGGGATTGAGATTGTGAGCCCGATGTGGGACAGAGACTGTTCAACCCAGTTTGTACAGCGCCTGGCAACTTAGTAAGCCCTTAAAAAATATCAAAATTATTCCCCTCTGAGGCAGTATAACTTGAAGGGATGGAAAGAGAACAGGCCGGGGAGTTAGAGGATCTGAATTCGAGTCCCAGATCTGCCACCAAATGGCTGAACGACCTTGGTCAAGTCACTTAATTTCCCTGGGCTTCGCTATGCTGCTCTGTTCAATGGCAAAAATAATAATGGCCTTTTCCTACCTCACAGGGATAATATGTGGAAGCATTTGGGAATTAAAGTGTTATATCAATAAAGATATTATTAGGACCTCGGCAGAGTAACATTCTTTGGCAAGATAAGATTACACAGACTAACATATGTACTGCACATTTGAGATCAAGTACCCATTTAAAATATAATCATTGGGTTTAGAAGCTGTAGATCAGACAGTGCTTCGGATATATGAGAAATTTCACGAACGGCGGAATCCTGGAGTGGGGGGAAATTATAGATGAATATTAATTACCGTAGCGATTACGAGGGGCTTCAAACACCGCCAGAGCCAAAGAAAACGTGCTTTTAAGTGGACTAACAGGAAAATCCAATTTCCAGAGGTTAATAAGCCAACAGGATACACATTTGAGATTTGTTTTTCTGGTGGCAGGGGATGGGGTGGGGGAGGGGGGTGACCCGGTGCTTTAATTCACGTCCTATTAATCACAGGAAAATAAGTATCTTGTATCCAAACTACCCATCTCTTTGTTCTTTCTTGTTTTGATTGCAGTCAGATGAAAAGCGCCCTCCCCCCTCCTCCACCTTTGAAATCCAAGCGATAGCCAGAGGCCAGAAATGGCCAGTAAACAGAACATTTAGAAGGCTTTATCAATGATCAAAGGCCAAGAGGAGCTAGGCGGACAGCCTAGGTGTGGATGGGCAAATGGCTTTCATTAGCGTCCTCTCCTCCAGTGCAATTGTTGAAGCTCTGCTCTTCTTCAGGCCAATCTGTGATTGATTTCAGAGAAGGGCCGAAAATTCCTGTGGCCAGGAGATGAAGCTTGAGGGATTGGCTTGCTCTGACGAGGCAGAGTAGCTCGCCCATCACGTTTAGTCCAAGTGACCCGCCCATTGACTTTCGCTGGAGTTTGAAGAAAAAAATATGACTTTCCGCTCCAACGATCATTCTTCGCGGTTGGAAGAAGCAGCGTTGCTTAGTGGAAACAGCTCGGGCTTGGGAGTCAGAGGATGTGGGTTCTAATCCCGACTCTGCCACTAGTCTGCTGTGTGACCTCGGGTAAGTCACTTATTCCCTCTGAGCCTCAGTTACCTCAGCTGTTAAATGGGGATTAAAAGTGTGAGCCCCATGTGGGACAACTTGATTACCCTGTATCCACCCCAGCGTTTAGAACAGTTTTTGTCACAAAGTCAGTGCTTACCAAAACCCATCATTATTATTATTGGATCAACCTATCGATCAGTGGTATAATTTTTAATGGTGAGAAGAGTGGGATTGTCAGATATGAGGAGGGAGGAGGATTTGGGTCAGAGAGAGGATGTGGTCAAGCAGTCAATGGCGTGAAAGATGAGTGCAAAGCACGCTTCTAACCTCTCGATTAAAACCTATTAATATAACCAAGATGTTTCCTGCCCACATGGAGCTTACAGACTGGAGGGGGACACAGATACTAATATGAATGTAATTTTCTGTCAGATGTGAAGCGGGAGGGAGATGGCGGTCAGAGAGAGGATGTGGTCAAGCAGTCAGTGGCATGAAAGATGAGTGCAAAGCACTGTTCTAAACGCTAGGGAAATTACAATATATCAATATAACAGACATATTTCCTGCCCACAATGAACTTAGAGTCTAGAGGGGAAGGCAGATATTAATATAAATGTAACTTCTGTCAGATGTGAAGCAGGAGGGAGATTCCGGTCAGAGAGAGGATGTGGTCAAGACGTCATTGGAATGAAAGATGAGTGCAAAGCTCTGTTCTAAATGCTTGGGAGATTACAATGTATCAACATAACAGACACATTTCCTGCCCACATCGAGCTTACGGTCTAGAAGGGGAGAAAGATATTAATATACACGTAATTTTCGGTCAGAGGTGAAGAGGGAGGGCATTCCGGGCCGGAGGCAGGACTTGGGTGAGAAGTGGGTGGCGAGATGGATGAGATCGAGGTACAGTGAGTAGGTTGACCTTAGAGGGGCAAAATGAGCTGGTTGGAATTGTGGAAGGAAACCAGAGAGGAGGTAGTAGGAGACTAGCCATTTGAGGTAGGAGGGGACAAAGGGGGCAAAGGGATTGAGTGCTTTGGAGAAGCAGCGTGGCGCAGTGGAAAGAGCACGGGCTTTGGAGTCAGGGCTCATGAGTTCGAATCCCAGCTCTGCCACTTGTCGGCTGTGTGACTGTGGGCGAGTCACTTCACTGCTCTGGGCCTCAGTTCCCTCATCTGTAAAATGGGGATTAAGACTGTGAGCCCCATGTGGGACAACCTGGTTCCCCTATGTCTACCCCAGCGCTTAGAACAGTGGTCGGCACATAGTAGGCGCTTAACAAATACCAACATTATTATTATTATTTAAAGCCAGTGATATAAATCTCCGCGTCAAACAGGAACCCCTTACCATCGGCTTAAACCACTCAATCACTTTGCCCCCTCCTACCTCACCTGGCAACTCTCCTAGTACCACCCAGCCTACACACTTCACTCCTCTTAATGTCAACCTACTCACCGTACTTCGATCTCCTCTATCTTGCCGCCGACCTCTCGCCCATGTCCTGCCTCCGGCCTGGAACGCTCTTCCTCTTTATATCTGACAGGAAATGACTCTCCTCACATTCGAAGCCTACTGACGGCACATCTCCTCCAAGAGGATTTCCTGACTAAGCCCTCATTTCCTTTTCTCCCACCTGCTTCTGAGTTGCCCTGATTTGCTCCCTTCATTCACTGCCTGCTCAGCCCCAAAGCGCTTATGGACATATCGTAATTTGTTTTCCTGTCTCTTCCTCTAGACTGTAAGTTTGATGCGGGCAGGGAATATGTCTGTTTTATTGATATTTTGTAGTAATAATGATGGCATTTGTTAAGCGCTTACCATGTTAAGCGCATCCCGGCTCGGCCACTTGTCAGCTGTGTGACTTTGGGCAAGTCACTTAACTTCTCGGTGCCTCAATGACCTCATCTGTAAAATGGGGATGAAGACTGTGAGCCCCACGTGGGACAACCTGATTCCCCTGTGTCTACCCCAGCGCTTAGAACGGTGCTCGGCACATAGTAAGCGCTTAACAAATACCAACATTATTATTATTATTATTATTATGTGCCCAACACTGTTCTAAGTGCTGGGGCAGATACAAAGTAATCAGGTTGTCCCACTTGGGGCTCACAGTCTTCATCCACATTTTACAGATGAGGTAACTGAGGCACAGAGAAATCAAGTGACTTGACCAATATAATAATAATAATGTTGATATTTGTTAAGCATTTACTATTTGCAGAGCACTGTTCTAAGTGCTGGGGGAGATACAGGGTCATCAGGTTGTCTCACCTGGGGCTTGCAGTCTTCATCCCCATTTTCCAGATGAGGTAACTGAGGCACAGAGAAGAGAAGTGACTCGCCCACAGTCACACAGCTGACAGGTGGCAGAGCCAGAATTCAAACCCATGACCTCTGGCTCCCGAGCCCGGGCTCTTTCCACTGAGCTACGCTGCTTCTCAATATCACACAGCTGATATGTGGTGGAGTTGGGATTAGAACCCACCCCCTCTGACTCCCAGGCCCGTGCTCTTTCCACTATGTCACGCTGCTTCCAAGCACTTAGAACAGTGCTTTGCACACAGTAAATAATAATAATAATGATGTTGGTATTTGTTAAGCGCTTATTATGTGCTGAGCACTGTTCTAAGCGCTGGGGTAGACACAGGGGATCCAGGATGTCCCACGTGGGGCTCACAGTCTTCATCCCCATTTTACAGATGAGGGAACTGAGGCCCAGAGAAGTGAAGTGACTTGCCCACAGTCACACAGCCAAGTGGCAGAGCTGGGATTCGAACTCATGAGCCCTGACTCCAAAGCCCATGCTCTTTCCACTGAGCCACGCTGCTTCTGAAGTAAGGTCTGGAGTGGGGAGAGACAGGAAGCGAGGAGATCACCAAGGAGGAAGATATAGAAGTCAAGTTGGGCTAGAATAAATGCTTGGATCAGCGTGGTATCCGTTCGGAGGAAAGGCTGATTTTAATAGTTGTGAAGGTAGAACTGACAGGATCTGGTGACAGATTATGTGGGTTGAGTGAAAGAGATAAGTTGAGGATAATGCCGCGGTTACAGGCTCGTGAGAGAGGGAGGATGGTGGTACTGGCTACGATGAGGGGAAAGTCAGGGGGAGGACAGAGTTAAGGTGGGAAGATGAAGAGTTCTCTTTTGGACATATTAAGAGCAAGGTACTGGTGAGACATCCAAGGAAGAGGTGTCCTGAAAATAGGAGAACTTGCAAGACCGCTGAAAAAGAGAACAATCAGGGCTAGAGAGGTGGATTTGGGAATCGTCCGTGCAGAGACAGTAGTTGAAGCCCTGGTAGCGAATCCTTTCTTTAAAAGAGTGAAGGTAGATGGAGAATAATACGGGAACCAGAAGTGAACCTTGAGGGACCCCCCATAGCCAGGGGGAGGGAGGCAGAGGAAGTGCCTGCGAAGGAGACAGAGAATGAGCGGCCAGAGAGATGAGAGGAGAACCGGGAGAGGATCCAGACAGCGAAGCCGAGGTTGGATGAAGTTTCCGGGAGAAGGGGGTGGTCCACAGCATCAGAAGCGGCTGAGAGGTCGAGGAAGATCAGGATGGAGTAGAGGGCATCGCATTTGGCTAGAAGGAAGTTATTATTGTCCTTCAATAACCTCCTCTGCTTGCCAACGAGGGAGAAAGGCGGGGGAATCTAAATGGGTTCATTATGTTAAGAAAACTCAATGATTGCAGCCATTATGAGGAATTTGCCTAGCCTACTTTGGGCACATCTGGTTGAAAATGGATATGGAAATTTCTCCTCCGTTTGCGTTAATCTGTCAAGCCTAAAAGATGATCGAACCGATGTTAAGAGCAAATTCCAAATTCCCCGCTGTAATTATACCACAGAAGTAGAGTGAACCAACCAGCTCCGAGGTCAGCACAGATCAATCAGTTCCCAGGCTTAATGGCCCATCCCCCTTCCCGCCCAACCGTTTTTCAGTGATCTACAAGGGATTACAAAAATAGATAGTCAATTCCGCTATAACACGTAATAATAACAATAATGTTTCAATCGTTTTTTTTCATATTTCAGTCGTATTTATTGATTGTTTACTGTGCGCAGGGTGCTGCGCTAAGCACTAAGGAGAGTATAATACAACGATAAATGGGCACATTCCTTGCCCACAATGAGCTTACGGTCCAATAATTATGTTATGCGCTTATTATGTGCCAAGAATTGAAGAAGCATGGCGTAGTGGATAGAGCATGGGCCTGGGAGACAGAAGGACTTGGGTTCAAATCCTGACTCCACCACATGTCTGCTGTGTGACCTTGGGTAAGTCACTACACTGCTCTGTGCCTCAGTTTCCTCATCTGTAAAATGGGGAATACCTGTTTTCTCCCCCCCCTTAAACTGTGAGCAGCATATGGGCCGGGAACTGTGTTTTGATCAGTTTAAGTTTTACCTACCTTAGAGTTTAGTACAGTGCTGGTCACATAGAAGAGCGTGGTCTAGTGGATAAAGCCCAGGCCTGGGAGTCAGAAGGACCAGGGTTCTAATCCCAGCCCTGCCATCTGACTGCTGTGTGACCTTGGGCAAGTCATTTAACTTCACCATGCCTCAGTTCCCTTGAGAAGCAGTGTGGTCTAGTGGACAGAGCAAGGGTCTGAGAATCAGAAGGACCTGGGTTCTGATCCCGGCCCTGTCACTTGTCTGCTGTATGACCTCGGGCAAATCACTTTACTTCTCTGGACCTCGGTTACCTCATCCGGAAAGTGGACATTAAGACTGTTAGCCCCAAGTGAGACAGGGACTGTGTCAAAACTGATGAGATTGTATCTACCCCAGCGCTTAGTCCAATGGCTGGCACATAGGAAGCGCTTAAATACCATGAAAAAGTACCATAATTATTATTATTGTTACTATTATTAATAGTAGCACTACCCAAACCACAGTGTAGCAGAAGTGACTGCAGTGGAATTTACACCTTCGAAATACTTCAGTAACAGTTGCCTTTCGGCTGGATCCGAGAGTTACTTTTTGATTCCATGAATGCAACGTGTCCCTTTTGCTCTTTAAGCCCCTGGGCTGTGGCAAGCTAAAATAGATGCACGGAGGAAAAGTGAGGAATTCGGTAATCCTCTCCACCCTAGAAGATTTACCCTTTCCCTAGGCGAAGGACTAATGAAGAGAATCCCAGAAGGTCCTGTTCTCAGCAGAACAGTTCTCTGGGTCCTGGAGGAAAATGAGCAGGAGAAGTTCAGGGGCAACTCTTGTGTCTTTGTGGGCCAGGATTCTGGTTTCTAGAGGAATCCTGGGGGACAATCCCTTTCCCCTTCTCAGCATTCATTCATTCAATCGTATTTACTGAGCGCTTACTGTGTGCAAAGCATTGCATTAAGCGCTTGGGAGAGCACAACATAAAAACAAACGGGCACTTTCCTGCCCACAGTGAGCTCATGGTCCAGAGGAGGAGACGGACATTAATATAAATAAAGATAAATTGATTGCAGATAAATACATATGTGCTGTGAGGATGGGAGAAGGGATGAATACAGGAGCAAGTCAGGGCGACGCAGAAGGGAGTGGGAGAAGAGGAGAGGAGGGTTTAGTCAGGGAAGGCTTCTGGGAGGAGATGGGCCTTCAATAAGGTTTCGAAGTGGGGGAGAGCAATTATCTGTCTGCTATGAGGACTTATAAACACTGACATACATTTATTAGCTCAGTGGCACATTATTCATTCAGGTGTTTCATCTTGACGAACACCACTAGACTGTGAGACCCTTGAAGACAAGGGATCGTGCCTTTCTAGACAGGCGGTCGTTGGGCGGGGATTGTCTCTATCTGTTGCCGAAATGTACTTTCCAAACGCTTAGTACAGTGCTCTGCACAGAGTAAGCGCTCACTAAATATGACTGAATGAACAGACACTACTGTAGTATACTCTCCCAAGTGCTTAGAACAGTGTTCTTCACACAGCGAGTGCTCAATATGTACCCCTGATCGATTGATTGGTGGATTATTTCTACTCAGGTTGGAAATCATTCATATCTGAGTGTCTCCCCTCATTCGACTATAAGCTCCAAAAGGGTAAGGATCATATAATCACCTGAGCATGGCTCAGTGGAAAGAGCATGGGCTTGGGAGTCAGGGGTCATGGGTTCAAATCCCAGCTCTGCCACTTGTCAGCTGTGTGACTGTGGGCAAGTCACTTCACTTCTCTATGCCTCGGTTACCTCATCTGTAATACGGGGATTAAGATTGTGAGCCTCATGTGGGTCAACCTGATTCCCCTGTATCTACCCCAGCGCTTAGAACAGTGCTCTGCACACAGTAAGCGCTGAACAAATACCAATATTATTTTTATAATTTATTGATTCACCTATTCATTCATTTATTCATGCAATCATATTTATTGAGAGCTTACTATGTGCAGAGCACTGTACTAAGCGCTTGGAATGTACAATACGGCAACATGTAGAGACAATCCCTGCCCAACAATGGTCTCACAGTCTAAATGGGGGAGACAGACAACAAAACAAAACAAGTAGTCACGCGTCAATACCATCAAGGTAAATAGAATCATAGATATATATACACATCATTAATAAAATAAATAGAGTAATAATATATACAAGTATGCACAAGTGCTGTGGGGAGGGGAAGGGGGAAGAGCAGAGGGAGGGAGTCGGGGCAGTGGAGAGTGGAAGAGGGGCTGAGGGAAAGGAAGGGGTCAGTGTAGGAAGGCCTCCTAGAGGAGGTGAGTTCTCAGTAGGGTTTTGAAGAGGGGAATAGAGTTAGTTTGGCGGCTGTGAGGAGGGAGGACGTTCCAGGTCAGCGGTAGGACACGGGCCAGGGGTCGACGGTGGGACAGGCGAGAACGAGGGACCGGGAGGAGGTTGGCGGCAGAGGAGTGGGGTGTACGGGCTGGGCTGTAGAAGGAGAGAAGGGAGGTGAGTAGGAGGGGGCAAGGTGATGGACAGCTTTGAAGCCAAGAGTGAGGTGTTTTTGTTTCATCTGAAGGTTGATAGGCAACAAGTGGAGGTTTTTGAGGAGGGGAGTGACGTGCCCAGAGCATTTCTGCAGGAAGATAATCCGGGCAGCAGAATGAAGACTAGACTGGAGTGGGGAGAGACAGGAGGAAGGGAGATCAGAGAGGAGGCTGATGCAATCATCCACTTGGGATATTATGAGAGCCTGTACCGGCAAGGTAGCAGTTTGGATGGAGAGGAAAGGGCGGATCTTGGAGATGTTGTGAAGGTGAGACCGGTAGGTTTTGGTGACGGATTGGACGTGGGGGGTGAATGAGAGAACAGAGTCAAGGATGACCCCAAGTCTGTGGGCCTGTGAGAAGCGAAGGATGATAGTGTTGTCCACAGTGACAGGGAAGTCAGGAAGAGGACACAGGGTTTGGGAGGAAAGATAAGGAGCTCGGTCTTGGACATGTTCGACTGTGTGACTCGGTGCTTGGGAGAGTACAGTATAACGATATAACAGACACGTTCCCTTCCCACAGTGAGCTTACAGTCTGGTGGAGGAGACAGACACTAATAGAAATAGATAAATGACAGATATAAACGTAAGTGCTGTGGGGATGGTGTGGGGGATGAATAAAGGGAGCAAATCAGGGCGACGGAGAAGGGAGTAGGAGAAGAGGAAGGGAGGGCTTAGTCAGGAAAGGCCTCTTGGAGGAGATGGGCCTTCATTAAGGCTTTGAATAGGGGGGAGAGTAACTGTCAGATTTGAGGAGGGTGGTCCTCCAGGCCAGAGGCAGGATGTGGTTGAGAAGTTGGCGGTGAGATTTATGAGACTGAAGCACAGTGAGGAGGTTGGCCTAAGAGGAGCAAAGTGTGCAGGATGGGTGTAGTAGAAGAGAGTGAGGTGAGGTAGGAGGGGGCAAGGGGACGGATGGCTTTTAAGCCAGTGGTGAGAAGTTTATGCCGATTGAAGCATCCAAGCCCTGGCCTGCTCTCTGCTCTCTGCTCCAGCCCTGCTGCCTCCCCACGAATCAACCCTGACTCCCCTTCGCATCATCGAGGAGACCCCGGACTGTGAGAGTCTAAGCCCCACATGGGACAGGGACCGTGTCAGCCCCATTTGCTCGAATCCATCCCAGCACTTAGTACAATGCCTCGCACTTAGTAAGCGCTTAACGGATACCATCATCATCATCTCCTCTTCCTGCTTTCTACCAGCCGGGTGGGAAAGAGAGCAACACCGGCAGCGTGAGGCCTCAGAAACCTGGGCAAACCTTGTGGTGGGAATGGCTGTTGCTGTGGCTACGGGTTTACCTTGGACTCTGAATCTCGAGGAGCCTGAAAATCTGCTCCTTTAGCCTCAGCTCCCTTCTGACTTTTGTCTTTTTTGGGGGGGGGTATTGTGTACCTGCCATTTTAATGTTTTATTATCCTTTTTAAATGTATTTTAATGTTTTTTAATATTTTAGTATTTTAATTCATTCATTTAATAGTATTTATTGAGTGCTTACTATGTGCAGAGCACTGTACTAAGCGCTTGGAATGTACAATAAGGCAACAGATAGAGACAATCCCTGCCCAATGACGGGCTTGCAATCTATGTTTCATTATCCTTCATGTATCTGTCTCAAGTCTTCTCCCCGACCTTTATTCACAGACTTTGAGCCCCAAGGATTCATTGTTAATTCCCACCTATGTACTTTTTCCCAGCGCTTAGTGCTTAGAACATAATGTTGACGCCAAACTATCTTGTTTTGTTTTGTTTTGTTTTGTTGTCTGTCTCCCCCATTTAGCCTGTGAGCCAATAGTTGGGCAGGGATTCTCTATCTGTTGTCGAATTGTACATTCCAAGTGCTTAGTACAGTGTTCTGCACATAATAAGCTCTCAATAAATACGATTGAATGAAGGAATGAACAGTGCCAGTGCTCAGAACAGTGCTTGGCACATAGTAAGCGTTTAACAAATACTATCATTATTATTATTATTATTATTGCAGTGCTATACATATAGTAAGCACTTAATAAATGTTATTAGTACTTTGCAGAGCCCTACTCCTTTAGGAAGCCTTCCCTGATAATGGGCTCAAGCACCACCCTGCTTTCCCTCCGTACTACCTTACCGACGATGCTGATGGTATATGAGCTTCCCCCTTTCCCTCTGCTCCCTCTGCTCGCCCTCTTCCCCTCCCCTCAGCTAAGCCCTCTTTTCCCCCCTTTCCCTCCGCTCCTCCCCCTCTCCCTTCCCCTCCCCTAAGCACTGTGCTCGTCCGCTCAATTGTATATATTTTCATCACCCTATTCATTTTGTTAATGAGATGTGCAGCACCTTGATTCTATTTACTGCTATTGTTTTAATGAGATGTTCATCCCCTCGATTCTATTTATTGCCATTGTTTTTGTCTGTCTCCCCCAGTTAGACCGTAAGCCCGTCAGTGGGCAGGGACTGTCTCTATCTGTTGCCGATTTGTTCATTCCAAGCGCTTAGTACAGTGCTCTGCACATAGTAAGTGCTCAATAAATCCTATTGAATGAATGAATGAATGTTAAGCGATTACGATGGGTCGATCAAGCAGTCATAGAGACTGTTCTATGTGCTGGGGTAAATGCCAGGTGATCAGGTTGGTCAGGGACTGACACAGTCCCTGTCCCACATGGGGCTCACAGTCTTCATCCCCCTTTTACAGATGAGGTAACTGAGACCCAGAGAAGTGAAGTGACTTGCCCAAGTTCACAGAGCAGATCAGTGGCAGAGCCGGGATTCGAGCCTTTTGAGTCCCAGGCCTGGCTTTATCCAATAGGCCATGCTGTTATCCCCTAATAATAATAATCATAATGGTATTTTTTAAGCACTTACTATGTGCCAAATGCTGTTCTAAGCACTGGGATAGATACAAGGTAATAGGTTGTCCCATGTGGGGTTCACAGTCTTAATTTCCATTTTACAGATGGGGTGATTGAGGCACAGAGAAGTTAAGTGGCTTGCCCAAGGTCACAGAGCAGACAAGTGGCAAAGCTGAGATTAGAACCCACATCCTCTGGCTCCCAAACCCTTCCTCTTTCCACTAAGCTGCGCTGCTTCAAGAACTCCCCACCCTCCTCATCTTCACGGCATTTACATACACACCTTCTTAATAATAATGATGGTATTTAGTAAGCACTTAGTATGTGCCAGGCACTGTACTAAGCACTCGGGTGTATACAAGGAAATCGGGTTGGACACAGTCCCTGTCCCACGTGGGGCTCGCAGTCTCGACCCCCATTTTCCAGATGAGGTAACTGAGGCATAGAGGAAGTGAAATGACTTGCCCACAGTCACACAGCAGACAAGTGGCAGAGCCGAGATTAGAGCCCAGCTCCTTTTGACTCCCAGGCCCAGGGTCATCCCATTAGACCACGCTGCTTCCTTCGGAGTCAGAGGTCATGGGTTCGACGCCCGGCTCTGCCACTTGTCAGCTGTCTGACTGTGGGCAAGTCACTTCACTTCTCTGTGCCTCAGTTACCTCATCTGGAAAATGGGGATTAACTGTGAGCCTCATGTGGGACGACCTGATGACCCTGTATCTCCCCCAGCGCTTAGAACCCCTGACCCTGATTCTGTTTATTTGCTATTGCTTTAATGAGATGTTCATCCCCTCGATTCTATTTACTGCCATTGTTCTTGTCCGTCCGTCTCCCCCAGTTAGACCTAAGCCCGTCAAAGGGCAGGGACCGTCTCTATCTGTTACTGATTTGTCCATTCCAAGCGCTTAGTACAGTGCTCTGAACATAGTAAGTGCTCAATAAATACTATTGAATCAGTGAATGAACAGTGCTCTGCACATACTAAGCGCTTAACAAATACCAATATTATTATACTCTATATTCTTCTGCTTCCCCTACCTGGAATTAATTTTAATATCCATCCTCTCCACTGGACTGTCAGCTCCTAAAGGGCAGCAGAGATGTCTAACAACTGTATCGTTCTCTCCCCGGTGCTTCGTAGAGTGCTGCCCACAAAGAAAGCACTTAATAAATATCACTGATGGAAAGAAATATGATTTCTGCCCTCAGGTTGCTTACAGGGTACTGGATATTTAGGCTGAGCTCTTGGAGGAGTAATAATAATAATAATAATGATAATGTTGGTATTTAAGCACTTACTATGTGCAGAGCACCGTTCTAAGCGCTGGGGTAGATACAGGGGAATCAGAATGTCCCACGTGAGGCTCACAGTTAATCCCCATTTTACAGATGAGGGAACTGAGGCACAGAGAAGTTAAGTGACTTGCCCACAGTCACACAACTGACACGGGGCAGAGGGTATTTGTTAAACATTTACTATGTGCAGAGCACTGTTCTAAGCGCTGGGGTAAATACAAGTCATCAGGTTGTCCCACGTGAGGCTCACAGTCTTAATCCCCATTTTACAAATGAGGTAACAACTGAGGCACAGAGAGGTTAAGTGACTTGCCCAACAGTCACACAGCCGACAAGTGGCAGAGCTGAGATTCGAACCCATGACCTCTGACTCCCAAACCCCAGCTCTTTCCACTGGGCCGTACTACAGAGGCTCTATTTGTGGCTGAATTGTAGTTTCCAAGTGCTTAGTACGGTGCTTAGCACCCAGTAAGCCCTCCTTAAATACGATTGAATGAACGAATACATTGGAAGACTTTATGATCTGTGCTCTTGAGCTGCATACAGAGTAGCTTGTAAAACTGCCCTTTATCCTTTTAAAGACTCAGCCAATATTGTATTTTTTAAAAAAAACCCCGTGCCCGCTGAGCAACACTTTGGAATTAGAATTAAATTATTGGGATTTTTGCCAGGGACTTTTAGGAGGATTTTGACTGCAAATGGGATGCTCGAGGGAGGCAATTTTGAGATGAGTCGGGGCACAAAACCACTTAGGATGTTAATAACGATAATAATGATTATGGTATTTATTCAGCGCTTCCTTTGTGCCAAATCACTGCGCTAAGCACTGGGAAAGATACAAAGCTCGGGTCTGGGAGGGCCTGGGTTCTAGTTCCGGTCCACCACTCGTCTCCTGGGTGACCTTGGGTAAGTCACAACTTCTCTGTGCCTCAGTGCCCTCATCTGTAAAATGGGGATTAAAGCTGGGAGCCCTATGTGGGACAGGTACTGTGTTCAAACTGATTAGCTTGGATCTACCCTGGCGTTTAGCACAGTGCCTGGTACATAGGAAGTTCTTAACAAATACCATAACTATTATTATAACATGTATACGCATATGTTTAAAGTCTTTAAATTCTGTTGCTTCCCCTTACCTATAATTTATTTTAAGTATCTCTCTCCTCCCCTAGACTATAGCTTCCGTGAGAGCTCAGGCTTACTACCTCTTGTGTACTCTCTCAAGTGCTTTATCTGTAATTTATTTATTTATCCATTTAATAATAATAATAATAATAATGATAATAATGGTATTTGTGAAGTGCTTACTATATGCCAAGCATTATTCTAAGCACTGGGGTAGATACAAGGTAATCAGGCTGTCCAACGTGGGGCTCACACTCAAACTTGGCTCAGTGGAAAGAGCACGGGCTTGATAGTCAGAGGTCATGGGTTCGAATCCCGGCTCTGCCGTTTGTCAGCTGTATGACTGTGGGCAAGTCTCTTCACTTCTCTGTGCCTCAGTTACCTCATCTCTAAAATGGGGATTAAGACTGTGAGCCTCACGGGGGACAACCTGATGACCCTGTATCTACCCCAGCGCTTAGAACAGTGCTCGGCACACAGTAAGCGCTTAACAAATACCAACATTATTATTATTACTCCCCATTTTACAGGTGAGGTAACTGAGGCACAGAGCAGTTAAGTGACTTGCCCAAAGTCACACAGCTGAGAAGTGGCAGGGTCATGATTAGAACCCAAGCCCACGCTCTTGCCACTAAGCCACGCTGCTTCTCTTTACATTAAGGTCCGTCTCTCCCTCTAGACTGTGAGCTCTTTTGGGGCAGGAATGTTTCCGTCTGTTATGTCATACTCTCCCAAGCTCTTAGTACAGTGCTTTGCACACAGTAAGCGCCCGTTAATATGATTGAAGTGCTTAGTAAAGTGCTCTGCACCCAATAAGCACTCAATTAATATCCTAGATTGATCCATTAGGTAACTCAGCAGTTGAGTCTCCTCAACTCCGTTTCAGTATTGCAGTGGAAACACCTAAGCGATCCTTCCTTGCTCTCCTCAGATTCTGCCCAGTAAATCTAAAACACAGCTAGAGTGTCATCGCTGTCAACCATTTCTTCCCCCCAAACCAGTTGTCATGAAATCCGAACAAATGTTCGGTATCAAAGTCCTTTTAGTTATTGAGGAAATTCATATGTTAAGCTTTATGTTTCCTTCATTCCAAACATCTCGAATAAGAAAAATGTTTGTTCTCAATTGCTCGATGGAGGTTCCTGGTATTTTTTAGATTAAGATGAAAGATAGCCAGAGACAGCTAATACCTAAGGGCAGGGCTCACACTTTTCACATTACGTAAGTGATAATTCTGACAAGGTTTAATCAAAGGACGCTGTTGCTTGGATCCTTTAGTTTTCAAATCCGTTTTCTGCTTGCAATTCGTTGCACACGGAGATGAGTCTCAGGAAGAAAGCGTGTGTTCGGTTCGCTATGTTCAGTTCTGTATTTGAAGATCTTAAACGTCGGAGGCGACCAACAGAAGCGGAAGAGAATGAGACGGGATGAGAAAAGGTAGCACGACTGGGCGGTGGGAAATGAATGCTTCCGAACCAAGGTTCATTTCGTAAATTAAGGAGCATTTATAAAGCACCTAAGGTAACTAATTTATTTTAACATCAGACTCCACCAGTAAGCTGCCAGCTCCTTGAAGATGGGGTACTTGTCTACCAACTGTACTGTATTATACTCATTCATTCATTCAATAGTATCTATTGAGCGCTTACTACGTGCAGAGCACTGTACTAAGCGCTTGGAATGTACAGATCGGTAACAGATAGACACAGTCCCTGCCTTCTGACGGGCTTACGGTTTCATTGGGGGAGACGGACAGACAAGAATAATGGTAATAGCAATATTCATTCATTCATTCAATCATATTTATTGAGCGCTTACTGTATGCAAAGCACTGTACTATTCATTCAATAGTATTTATTGAGCGCTTACTATGGGCAGAGCACTGTACTACGCGCTTAGGACGAACAAGTCGGCAACAGATAGAGACGGTCCCCGCCGTCTGACGGGCTCACGGTCCGATCGGGGGAGACGGACGGACGAGAACGATGGCGATGAATAGAGTCGAGGGGAAGAACGTCTCGTAAAAACAACGGCAACTAAATAGAATCGAGGCGATGTACAGCCCTGGGGAGAGGACAGTATAACAAAAAACAGGCACTTTCCCTGCCCATGATGAACTCACAGTCTAGAGAGGGAGACGCTTACGCTTAATACAGTGGTCTGCAGGCAGTAAGTGTCCAGTACCTACCACTGAAGGACTGGTCGATTACCACGTGCAGAGCGCTCCGCTAAAGGCTGGGAAAAAAAGAAACCAGTGAGAATTAAACACCGATCCTGGCCCTCCAGGGACCTGGGGTAGAAAAATAAGAGGGGGAAGGGTTTGGCAACAGACAAGAAAAGAAAGATAAAATGATAGAAACATAAATAGCACATTAGAAGCAGTTAACTGGCGGTATTAAGTGAAGGTCTATTGTGGGGAGAGCACTGTACTGAATGCTTAGGATTTGGTAGATTAGAGGTAAGAGAGAAGTCTTCTCCCCTCAGACCCTCTAGACTGTTAGCTCACCGTGGGCAGGAAATGTGTCCGTTTCCTGTTGTATTGTCCTCTCCCAAGAGCTTAGTACAGTGCTCTGCACACAGTAAGCGCTCAATAAATACGACGGAATGAATGAAGGGGGAATGAAGGTGTCTGTCTCTCCTTTCCAGTTTCTCTCCCCACCTTCAAAGCCTTACCTTGAAGGTCAATCTCCTTCAAGAAGCCTTCCATTCATTCATTCAATAGTATTTATTGAGCGCTTACTATGTGCAGAGCACTGTACTAAGCGCTTGGAATGTTCAATTCGGCAACAGATAGGGACAATCCCTGACTAAATCCTCTTTCCATCTTTGCCCACTCCCTTCTATGTCTCCCTGACTTGCTCCCTTTTTTCATCCCCCCGCCCAGTCCCACACCACTTATGTACATATCCAACCATTTATTTATTTCTATTAATATCTGTCTCCCCCTCTAGAATTTAAGGTCGTTGTGGGCCAAGAATGTGTCTGTTTATTGTGATATTGTCCTCTCTCAGTCCTGAGTACAGTGATCTGCACACGGTAAGCGCTCAATAAGTACAACTGACTGGCTGATTGACTGATGGCTCCCCAGCTAGAGTCAACAGAGCCCCTTCTTTGTTCAATTCAATAGTATTTATTGAGCGCTTACTATGTGCAGAGCACTGTACTAAGCGCTTGGAATGGACAGATCGGAAGCAGACAGAGACAGTCCCTGCCCTTTGACGGGCTCACGGTCTAATCGGGGGGAGAACGATGGCAGTGAAGAGAATCGAGGGGAAGAACATCTCATTAAAACAATAGCAAATGAATAGAATCAGGGTGACGTACAGCTCATTAACAAAATAAATAGGGTGATGAAAATATATACAGTCGAGCGGACGAGTACGGTGCTGAGGGGAGGGGATGGGAGAGGGGGAGGAGCGGAGGGAAATGGGGGGAGAAGAGGGTTAAGCTGCGGAGAGGTGAAGGGGGGGTAGAGAGAGCAGAGGGAAAAGGGGAAGCTCAGTGTGGGAAGGCCTCTCGGAGGAGGTGACCTTTAAGTAGGGTTTTGAAGAGGGGAAGAGAATGAGTTTGGCGGAGGTGAGGAGGGAGGGCGTTCCGGGACCGCGGGCGGATGCGGCCCGGGGGTCGACGTCCCCTGCCCAGTGGATAGAGCCCGGTCCTAGGAGTCGGAAGGACCTTGGTTCTAATTCCTCCTCTCCCGCTTGTCTACTGTGTGACCTTGGACAAGCCACTTAACTTCTCTGTGCCTCACCTCCCTCATCTGTAAGACGGGGATTGAGGGTGTGAGCCCCTCGTGGGACAACCTGATTACTTTGTATCTACCCCAGGGCTTAAACCAATACTTGGCACATAGTAAGTGCTCCGCAATCACCATAATAATAATACTGTGTGACCTCGGGGAAGTCACTTCACTTCTCTGGGCCTCAGTTACCACACACAAAGCGCTTAATGAATACGACCGAATTGAATCCATCTCCCTGTTGACCGCTTGCCCGCATCTTCCCTCTGGGTCTGGAACTGCCTCCTGCTTCACATCAGAGAGATCGCCACACTGCCCGCCTTCAAAGCCCTCCTGAAATCCCGCCTCCTCCAAGGGGCTCACCCCGACTCAACCCTCATTTTCCCTACCCAGTCTCAATCAATCGATCCATCGATCATATTTATCGAGTGCTTACCGCGTGCAGAGCACTGTACTAAGCACTTGAGAGAGTCCAACGGAACGGAGTTCGGAGACACGTTCCCCGCCACAATGGGCTGACAGACTTGTCTCCCTTAAGCACTTCATATTCACCCCACCGTCAGCCCCAGAGCCATTCCGTCCGTATCCAAAATTTATTTTCATGTCTGTCTGCCCGCTTTTTGACAGCATGGATTGTGTCTACCAACTGTTGCGTGATACTCTCCCAGGTGGGTAGTTTTTACATAGAGAAGCGGCGCGGCTCAGTGGAAAGAGCCCGGGCTTGGGAGTCAGAGGTCATGGGTTCGAATCCCGGCTCTGCCACCTGGCAGCTGTGTGCCTGTGGGCGAGTCACTTCGCTTCTCTGTGCCTCAGTTACTTCATCTGTAAAATGGGGATTGACTGTGAACCACATGTGGGACCACCTGATGACCCTGTATCTCCCCCAGCGCTTAGAACAGCGTTCTGCACATAGTAAGCGCTTAACACATACCAACATTGTTATAGTAAGCGCTCAGTAAATACCACTGATTGCTTCACTGACAAGAGAGTTAACCAAGGTCATCCAGCAGGCTGTGGCAGCGCTGAAATTAGGGCTTGACTGTCGTGACTCCCCATCTCATGTTCCGCCCTCTAGGCCGCCCTGCCTCGCAACAGCCTAGGGGAAAGAGCCGAGGCCTGTAAGTAAGAGGACCTGGATTCTAATCCCGCCTCTGCCGCACAATAATGACGGTATTCGTTAAGCGCTCACTAGGTGCCAGGCACTGTACTAAGCACTCGGTGTCTGCTGAGATGCCTCGGGCAAGCCATTTAAGTTCTCCGTGCCTCAGTTCCCTCATCTGGAAAATGGGGATTGAGACTGTGAGCCCCATATGGGGCGGATTAGCAGGTATCTACCTTAATCTGCCCAAATGCATGTTCGTTGAACTATAAAACAACAAACCAATCTAAAATGAATAGCATAGCCAGAGCACAGAATGTGGAATGAACTATCAATATGATCTTTGCGGGCGGGGACTGGGACGTCCCTTTCATCCATTCAGTAGCATTTATTGAGCACTTATTGTATGCAGAGCACTGTACTGGAGAAGCAGCGTGGCTCAGTGGAAAGAGCACGGGCTGGGGAGTCAGAGATCTTGGGTTCCAATCCCAGCTCTGCAGCTTGTCAGCTGTGTGACTTAGGGCTAGTCACTTAACTTCTCTGTGCCTCAGTTACCTCATCTGGGAAATGGGCATTAAGACTGTCCACGTGGGACAACCTGATCACCTTGTATCCTCGCTAGTGCTTCGAATAGGGTTCTGCACACACTAAGCACTTAACGAATGCCATCGTTATTGTTACTAAGTGCTTGGGAGTCCAGTATAACCATAAGTGCTTAGTACAGTGCTCTGCACACTGTAAGTGCTCAATAAAAGCGATCGAATGAATGAAAGAATAAGCATTCCCCGTTCACAATAGGTTTACAGCCTAGAAGATGAGCTTATAGTCTTTGTATGCAAAAATGATGGTATTTGTTAAGCGCTCACCATGAGCCAAGCACTGTTCTAAGCGCTGGGGTAGATGAAAGGTAAGCGGCTTATCCCACGTGGGGCTCACAGTCTTAATACCTATTTTACAGATGAGGTCACTGAGGCACAGAGGAGTTAAGTGACTTTCCCGCAGTCAAACAGCTAATAAGTGGCAGAGTCAGGATTAGAACCCATGACCGCTGACTACCAAGACCGGGCCCTTTCCACAAAGTCACGCTGCTTCTCCATTGGATCAGCCCCCTTTGCCCGTCCCAAAGAAGACAGAGGTGACGAGGTCGATTAGTGTCGAACTCTCTTTCCTTCGTTCATTCAATCGTATTTATTGAGCGCTTACTTCGTGCGGAGCACTGCACTAAGCGTTTCGAAAGTACAGTTCGGCAACAAATAGAGGCGGTCCCTACCCAACGGACTCACAGTCTAGTTTCATGTCACGTTTGAGTTTGAATTAGCCCCGTGGGGCTGAAATATCAAATGATTCTCACACCCATAACAATATACATGCATATTCATGCCATGTGATAGGTTCCTTTTTTCTGCTTTTATGTAATGACTTGTGACATCGCAATAATTGGCTTGAAAGATTTGAAATAGGAATCATAGTGAAGGTAGCTGGCAGGCGAGCGTCAGCTTTAATAACGATAATCATGATAATTGTGGTATTTGTTATCTGCTTACTTTGTACCAGCTACTCTATTAAGCGCCGGGTTGGATAAAAGCGAATCGGGTTGGACACGGTCCCTGTCCCATGTGGGGCTCATCGTTTCAATTCCCATTTTATGGATGAGGTAACTGAGGCCCAGAGAAGTGAAGTGTTACTTGCCCGAAGTCACACGGCGGAGAAGTGGCCGAGCTGAGATTAGAACTCAGGTCTTTCTGACTCCCAGGCCTGTACTCTTCACTAGGCCATGCTGCTTCTCCCACATAATATATCATTCATAGCGTTGTTCTAAACGCTGGGGTAGATTCAAGTTCATCAGGGTGGACACAGTCCCTGTCCTTCCTTCCCTTCCTTCCCTCCCTCCCTCCCTCCCTCTCTCCCTCCCTCCCTCTCTCCCTCCCTTCCCTTCCCTCCCTTCCCTTCCCTTAATCATTAATTAATCAAACAAAATACCATAATCATTACAAGTATAGTACCACACGTACCTCGAGTTAAGTCAGGGGACCTGTGTTCAAATCTTGGCTCCACCTCTTCCCTGCTGGATGATACTGGGCACATCACTCTCTACTTCAGTTTCTTCATCTGTGAAATCAATCGATTGATTAATCAATCACGTTTATTGGATACTTATTATGTGCACAGCACTGAGCTAAGCGCCTGGGAGAGCACGAGAGAACACACTGGGTAGAAATGATGACGACGATGATTATGGTATTTAATGTTGGTATTGATGTTGGCGGTTGTTCAACGCTTACTATATGCCGAGCACCGTTCTAAGCTCTGGGGTAGATCCAGGGTCATCAGGTTGTCCCACGTGAGGCTCACGGTCTTCATCCCCATTTTCCAGATGAGGTCACTGAGGCCCAGAGAAGTGAAGTGACCTGCCCACAGTCACACAGCTGACAAGTGGCGGAGGTGGGATTCGAACCCATGACCTCCGACTCCCAAGCCCGGGCTCTTTCCATTGAGCCACGCTGCTTCTAAAACTTTCCCTGACAACAGGGAGCTCACAGTCTAGAGGGGGAGACAGACATTAAAATAAAGAAATCTGAATTATGGACTGAGGGAGGGGTGACTAAAGGGTGCGAATCCCAGCACAAGTGTGACAGAAGGGAGCTTATTCGGGGAAGGCCTCCTGGAGCAAGTATGAGATGGGGCTTCATACTTAATAATCATAATTGATAATGATGGTATTTGTTAAGCACTTACTATAAGCCAAGCACTGTTCTAAGCACTGGGGTACTTATAATAATGTTGGCATTTGTTAAGCGCTTACTATGTGCAGAGCACCGTTCTAAGCGCCGGGTTAGACACAGGCTCATCAGGTTGTCCCACGGGAGGCTCACGGTCTTCATCCCCATTTTATAGATGAGGTAACTGAGGCCCAGAGAAGCGAAGTGACTCGCCCACAGTCACCCAGCTGACGAGTGGCAGAGCCGGCATCCGAACCCACGACCTCTGACTCCCAAGCCCGGGCTCTTTCCGCCGAGCCACGCTGTGGGTATCAACAAGGTAACCAGGTTGTCCCACGTGGGGCTCCCAGTCTTGATCCCCATTTTACAGATGAGGTCACCGGGGCGCAGAGCAGCGAAGTGACTTGCCTAAGGTCACACCGCAGACGAGCGACGGAGCCCGCATCAGAACCCCCGTCCTCTGACTCCCAAGCCCGGGTTCTATCCACTAGATGGTAAGCGCTTGGGAGAATATAACGTAACAATAAACAGACCCATTCCCTGCCCACAAGGAGTTTATCCTTTCTGCCTCTATTCTCCTCATCTGTACAATGGGGCTATGATCCCCAAAGTCCCTACTCTCCGTCTGTCGGCCCCAGCTGGAACGAAGATTCCCGTCGGATGACCTTGTATGTTCTCGGAAGATTTGCACCGGACCTTCTACCCTGGCGAAACCGGCATCTTTAACTAGATCCCGACTTTTGGATCTTTTCACTTCCTGAGGATTCCCGGCCCTCAACGGTGCGACTTCCCCGATTCCGTCTCCCCCCGTGGAGGCAGGGAACCATGTCCCGTTGCTTCTGGAGACCGGAGGTTCGCTGGGGGAAGGCGACGTGTCTGGGTGTTGCTATAGCGTACCCTCCCAGGCGCTCAGTACAGAGCTCCGTAAACGCGTCTCCAATAATGACAGTGGTAATGATGGTATTTGTTAAGTGAGCACTATGTGCCAAGCACTGTTCTAAGCGCTGGGGGGAGATACAGAGGAGCAGCGTGGCTCAGTGGAAAGAGCTCGGGCTTGGGAGTCACAGGTCATAGGTTCGAATCCCGGCTCGGCCACGTGTCAGCTGGGCGACTTTAGGCAAGTCACCTGAACTTCTCGGTGCCTCAGTTGCCTCATCTGCAAAATGGGGATGAAGACCGTGAGCCCCACGCGGGACGACCTGATTCCCCTGTGTCTACCCCAGCGCTTAGAACGGTGCTCGGCACGTAGTAAACGCTTAACGAATACCAACGTTATTATTATTATCATTACAAGTTTTATCCGGTTGTCCCAGGTGGGACTCACAGTCTTAATCCCCATTTTCCAGATGAGGTCACTGAGGCACAGAGAAGTGAGTTGCCCAGAGTCACCCAGCGGATAAGTGGAAGAGGCAAGATTAGAATCCACAACCTCTGACTCCCAAGCCCGGGCTCTTTCCACTGAGCCACGCTGCTTCTCAAGTTCCTTGTTGGCAGGGAATCTGTCTGCGTATTATTATACTGTACGCTCCTAATCGCTCAGTACGTTGCTCTGTGAACTCCTCTCTAGATCAGAAACTCGTGGTGGGCAGGGAACGTGTCTGTGTATTTTTATACTGTACTCTTCCAACCGCTTAGTACAGTGCTCTGTTAAATCTTCTCTAGACTGGAAGCTCAATGTGGGCAGGGGAGGTGTCTGGGTATCCGTGGCTCAGTGGAAAGAGCACCGTCTTGGGAGTCGGAGATCGTGGGTTCGAATCCCGGCTCCGCCCCTTGACAGCTGTGTGACCGTGGGCGAGTCACTTCACTCCTCTGTGCCTCAGTTCCCTCATCTGTAAAAATGGGGATGAAGACTGTGAGCCTCACGTAGGACAACCTGATGACCCCGTATCTCCCCCAGCGCTTAGAACAGTGCGCTGCACATAGTAAGCGCTTAACGAATACCAACATTATCATTATTGTTACAATGTATTCACTCATTCATTCAATCGTATTTATCGACCACGTACTGTGGGCACAGCACTGTACTAAGCGCTTGGGAAACTACAGTCCAACAAAAACAGCGACATCCCCTGCCCGTAACGAGCACAGAGTTTAGAGTTGGGCCAGACGGACTACTTGGAGAAGCAGCGTGGCTCAGTGGCAAGAGCCCGGGCTTGGGAGTCAGAGGTCACGGTTTCGAATCTCGACTCGGCCACTTGCCAGCTGTGTGACTGTGGGCGAGTCACTTCACTTCTCTGTGCCTCAGTGACCTCATGTGTAAAATGGGGATTAACCGTGAGCCTCAGTCAGTTAGAACAGTGCTCTGCACATAGTAAGCGCTTAAGAGATACCAACATTATTATTGTTTGTTCTGTTTTGTTTTGTTGTCTGTCTCCCCCTTTTAGACTGTGAGCCCGCTGTTGGGCAGGGATCGTCTCCGTTGCCGAATTGTACATTCCAAGCTCTTAGTATAGTGCTTTGCACATAAGTGCTCAATCAATATGATTGAGTGAATGAATGAAAAAATGAAATTGCAGATATGCACATAAGTGTTTTGGGGCTGGAAAGAGGGAAGAGTAAAGGGATAAATAAAATTACAGACCCTGTATTCTCCCACGAGCTTAGTACAGTGCTCTGTATGTTTGTCTCTAGACCGGAAGCTTGTTGTGGGCAGGGAATGTGTCTGTGTATTGTTATACTGTGCTCTCCCAAGTTGCTAGTACAGTGTTCAGCTCAATAATAATAATAATAATAATAATAATGTCGGTATTTGTTAAGCGCTTACTATGTGCAGAGCACGGTTCTAAGCGCTGGGGTAGATACAGGGTAATTTGGTTGTCCCACGTGAGGCTCCCAGTCTTAATTCCCATTTTACAGATGAGCTAACTGAGACAGAGAGAAGTGAAGTGACTTGCCCGCGGCCACACAGCTGACAAGTGGCAGAGCTGGGATTCGAACCCACGATCTCTGACTCCCAAGCCCGGGCTCTTTCCACTGAGCCCCGCTGCTTCTCATGAGGTGCTCAATAAATACAGTAAGTGCTCAATAAATACAATTGAATGAATCAATAATACTTCCCCTCCAGACCATAAGCTCATTTGGGGCGAGGAATGAGTCTGTTTTATTATTCATTCATTCATTCAATAGTATTTATTGAGCGCTTACTATGAGCAGGGCAATGTACTAAGCGCTTGGAATGGACAGATCGGTAACAGATAGAGACGGTCCCCGCCCTTCGGCGGTCTCACGGTCTAATCGGGGGAGACGGACGGACAGGAACAATAGCGATAAATAGATTCGAGGGGATGAACGTCTCATTAAAACAATAGCAAATAAATAGAATCAAGGTGATGTACATCTCATTAACAAAATAAAATTATTATACTGTACTCTCCCATGTGCTTAATACAGTGCTCTGCACACAGAAAGTGCTCGATAAATATGATTGATTTATTGATTAACTGGTAATCGTTACCTGCTTTCTATGTGCCATGCTCTGTACTAAGACTGGGAGCCCCTGATACGGGGACCGGGTCCCACCTGATTAACTTGCATCCATCCCAGCACTTAGCGCAGCGCTCGACACATAATAAGTTGTTAACAAATCAATCGATGGCATTTATTGAGTGCTTAGTACGTACAGAGCACTGTACTAAATGCTTTGGAGAGTTCGGTACAACAGACTTGCTAGGCACGTTCCCTGCCAACAAAGGACTTTCACGAAAACAGATAATAATGTTGGTATTTGTTAAGCGCTTACTATGTGCCAAACACTGTTCTAAGCGCTGGGGGGAGATAGAAGGTCATCAGGTTGTCCCACATAGGGCTCACAGTCTTCATTCCCATTTTAGAGATGAGGGAACTGAGGCACCGAGAGGTTAAGTGACTTGCCCAAGATCACACAGAAAACAGATTGGCCACAGGCCCTGTCCCACATGGAGCTCACGGTCTAAATAGGATGGGACAGTGAGAAGCGGAGTGGCTCAGTGGCAAGAGCCCGGGCTTGGGAGTCAGAGGTTGTGGGTTCTGATCCCGGCTCCGCCACCTGTCAGTTGTGTGACTTTGGGCAAATCACTTCACTTCTCTGGGCCTCAGTTCCCTCATCTGTAGAATGAGGATAGAGACTGTGAGCCCCTCGAGGGACAGGGACTGTGTTCAACCCAATTTGCTTATATCCACCCCAGCGCTTAGTACAGTGACTGGCACATAGTTAAGCGCTTAACAAATACCATAATTATCGTCATTATTATTATTATTCTCTGTGCCTCAGTTACCTCATCTGTAAAATGGGGATTAAGACTGTGAGCTCCACGTGGGACAACCTGCTGACCTTGTAATAATCATAATAATAACGTTGGTATTTGTTAAGCGCTTACTATGTGCCGAGCCCTGTTCTAAGCGCTGGGGGAGATACGGGGCAATCAGGTCGTCCCACGTGAGGCTCACAGTTAATCCCCATCTTACAGATGAGGGACCTGAGGCACAGAGAAGTGAAGTGACTCGCCCACAGTCACACAGCTGACAAGGGGCAGAGCCGGGATCTGAACGGTGCTTGGCACATAGTAAGCGCTTAACAGATACCGTAATAATAATAATCGTTATTATTACTAAATGGGTATTCGTTCCCCATTTTTACAGTTGAGAAAACTGAGGTACAGACAAGTTAGTGGACTTGTGCTTTGTCACGCAGCAGGCAAGTGGCAGAGCTGGGATGAGAATCCCGGTCCCCCAACTCCTGCTGCTGAACTCTTTCCACGAGGTCACACCGCTTCTCTTAGATTTTCCAAAACGCTTAATGCCTTTACTATTTTGAGTACCGCTACACTGTCACCGACCAAGAAATGATTTGACACATTTGTTATTTGTTAAGTTCTTCGGCGTTGCTAGGAAAAGTCCGGGGAAAAGGTGGAAGAGGCAGCCGGCGGCTAGACGGCCAGAGACCAGAACGACGAAAACGGAAGAACCGTTAGCCGGGTTACGGATCGTGGCAGAGGACGGGACGTTTGGGAGAAACTAGATCCATAGAGTCGTTATCGATCAAAAATGACCCGTCGGCGCTTGATGATAACCATCTGTGTTGCGGACACTGAACTGAACGCTGGGGTAGATACAAGCTAATCAGATTGGACCCAGTTACACAGGGGAAGTAGCAAGACTTAGTGGGAAGAGCATGGACCTGGCAGTCGGAGGATCTGCTCCGTCTATTTATTTGCTTAGTTATTTATTAATTCTATTGTCTATCTCCTTTATTTCATTGTCTGTCTCTCCCATCTAGACTGTAAGACTGTGGTGGGCGGGGAACGTGTCCGTTATATAGTTATATCGTTCTCTCCCAAGCGCTTCCTACAGAGCTCTGCACATAGTAAGTGCTCTATAAATACGATTGACTGATGTTGTGACCTCGGACAAGACAGTTTTTTTTTCCTCTGAGCCTCAGTTTCCTCATCTGCAAAGTGGAGATTCAATATTTGTTTTCTCCCAGGTTTTAGTACAGAGCTTGACATACAGTAAGCCCTTAAACATCACAACTATCATTATTATTATATCATTTGAGTGGACTGGAAATAGAGTGAGTGTTTCTCCTCTCAACAGTTTGGTGTTTCAAAGCCTTTTTAAAAGTCCCATCTCCTCCAAGAAGCCTTCCCTGACTAAGCCCTCCTCTTCTCCCACTCCCTTCTGCATCTCCCTAACTTTGTTCGCTTTATTTCCCCTCCCAGCCCCACAGCGCTTGTGTACGTATCTGTCATTTCTTTATTGATATAATAATAGCAATGATAATAATTATGGCATTTAAGTACTTACTATGCGCCAGGCACCGTACTAAGCCCTGGGGTAGATACAAGCAAATCGGGTCGGACACAGTCCCTGTCCCACGCGTTGCTCAGTCTCAATCCCTGTTTTACAGATGAGGGAACTGAGGCATGGAGAAATGATGCGACTTCCCCAAGGCCACCCAACGTACGAGTGGCGGAACCGGCATTAGAACCCGGGACCTTCCGACTCCAGTACATAATAATAATGATAATGTTGGTATTTGTTAAGCGCTTACTATGTGCAGAGCACTGTTCTAAGCGCTGGGGTGAACACAGGGGAATCAGGTTGTCCCACGTGGGGCTCACCGTCTTAATCCCCATTTTACAGATGAGGGAACTGAGGCACAGAGAAGATTGTCAGCTCACGGTGGGCAGGGAATGTGTTTCTTTATTGAGGCATTTCCCTCTCTCAAGCGATCGGCACAGTGCCCCGCGCACAAAAAGCGTTCAATAAAATAAGATTGACCGACTGATCCTCCACGATTGGCCTTGGCCGGATTGGCCCTTTCGGCACAACCTCCGTTGCGACTTTTTCCGGAGAGGCAGGGAGCCATTTGGACCACCCCACGGCTAAGATGGAGGCAACGGGGCCTTCGGTTCACAGTTCACAGCCGACGGCCCGGGGGGGGGGGGGGGGGGGGGGGGGGGGCGACTCTTCCTTCTAATTGCCGAACTGCTGAGCGCTTTGAAGGATAAAGCCTTGGCCTCGGGCTCCGGCCCGGATGAAGGCAAGGATTTCTTTCACTTGTCATTAGGCATCGAGGGGAGATTAATATTTCCTAAGCGGAGTTTCACAGACAAGGGTGGGCAGGAGAAATCCCAGAAAGAAGTGCCACAGGAGAAAAATGCGGACTCCTCTTAGGACTTTGAACTTAGTCGGCAGCAATTAAGAGACAGCTAGTGGAAACATGATCGAAGCCTCATTCTCGGAGTCCTCTTCTCCTCTTAATTGTGCCCAGATCTCTTCCCTTCTCTGGTACGTTTTCAACTGTATAAGCCGGAGAGACACCTTAGAACTAGTTCTCCCCGCTTCTAGACGGTGAGCCCGTTGCGGGCAGGGATTGTCTCTATTCGTCCCTATTTGAGAAGCGGCGTGGCTTAGAGCCCGGGCTTGGGAGTCAGAGATCGTGGGTTCCAATCCCGGCTCCGCCACCTCTCAGCTGTGTGACTTTGGGCAACTCGCTTCACTTCTCTGCGCCTCAGGTACCTCATCTGGAAAATGGGGATGAAGACTGTGACAACCTGATGATCCTATATCTCCCCCCCAACGTTTAGAACACTGTTTGGCACATAGAGAAGCAGCGTGGCTCAGTGGAAGGAGCCCGGGCTTGGGAGTCAGAGGTCATGGGTTCGAATCCCCACTCTGCCCCTTGTCAGCTGTGTGACTGTGAGCTAATCAGGATGGACACGGTGCGTGTCCCACATGAGGCTCACGATCTTCATCCCCATTTTACAGAAGAGGGAACCGAGGCCCAGAGAACTTCAGTAACTTGCCGAAGGTCACACAGCAGACAGGTGGCAGAGCTGGGATTAGAACCCAGATCCCTCTGACTCGCATCTCCCGACTCCCTATACCTGTAATTTATTTATGTCTTTGTTTCTCCTGGTAGACTATAAATTCCTTAAGAACAAGGATCAGGTCTACCAACTCTACTATGTTCTCCGAGGAACATTATGGCCTAGTGGGAAGAGGGAGGACCTGGGAGTCAGAGGACCTGGGTTCTAATCCCGCCTTTCATTCGATAGTATTTACTGAGCGCTCACTCTGCGCAGAGCACTGTACTGGGCGCTTGGAATGAACAAGTCGGCAACGGACAGAGACGGTCCCCGCCCTCTGACGGGCTCACGGTCTGATCGGGGGAGACGGACGGACGAGAACAGTGGCGATGAATAGAGTCGAGGGGAAGGACGTCTCGTAAAAACAACGGCGACTAAATAGAAAGTCACTTTAATTGCCTGTGCCTCAGCTGCCTCATCTGTTAAATGGGGATTCAATACCGGCTCTCTTTCCTACTTAGACTGTGAGCCCTGTGTGGGACAGCGATTGTGTCTGACCTGATTATCTTTTATTAGAACAGTGCCTGACACAGATTAAGCTTAACAAATACCACCATTATTATGATTCCCAAGGACTCAGGACTGTGCTTCCTTCACAGCAAGGGTTCAGTAAATACAATCGATTGCCAGATTATTAAACCCCAAAGAGCAAAGGAAACACTTTCAGTGAACTGGGTGAAAAAAGGAAACTCAGTGGAAGATATTCACCAATCAAACCATTAGGTGAGAATAAATCATCCCTATTCCCCCATTTCCAAGCTGACAGGGTTATTTATAGGCTAGAAAAGACGTCCTTACGTACCCTTTGGGCGGGAAAAGGAAGACAGACACACTTAGAGACCATGAAGGAGGCCTCCTTAATAAACCTCAGAATACTAGGAATTCTGGGGTATTCATTTTCTTTGTAGTTCCAGAAGAGAAGAGCTTCAGAAGATGGTACGTACCAAAATTCAGTCACGGATTGGAGTGTGAGTCCCACGTGGGGCTCACGGTCTAAAGGGAAATGTGGAGACAGATCGCTTCTCCCCCTTTTTGCAGACGAGGAAACGGAGGCATAGAGAAGTTAAGTGACCTGCCCAAGGCCCCGCAGCAGGCACGTGAAGGAGGCGGCATTTGAACCCAGGCCTGTGCTCTTTCCTCAAGCCCATGCTGCTTCCCAAGTAGAGAAGCAGCGTGGCTCAGTGGAAAGAGCCCGGGCTTTGGAGTCAGAGGTCATGGGTTCGAATCCCGGCTCGGCCACGTGTCAGCTGGGTGACCGTGGGCAAGTCGCTTTACTTCTCGCTGCCTCAGTTACCTCGTCTGTAATATGGGGATTAAGACCGTGAGCCCCACGTGGGACCACCTGATTCCCCTGGGTCTACCCCAGCGCTTAAAACAGTGTTCTGCGCACAGTAAGCGCTTAACAAATACCAACATTATTAAGAATAATAACAGTAATACTCATCGTGGCGTTTGTTAAGCGCTTACTATGTGCCAGGCACCATTTTGCAGAGAAGGGAACCGAGGAACAGAGCCGTGAAGTGACTTGTCCAACGTCACCCAGCAGACAAGTAGCAGTGCTGGAAGGAGACCCCAGGTCCTTCTGACTCCCAGGCCCAGGATCCAGCCACTAGGCCACACTGCCTCTCTATATTCTTTCCATACCTGCTCACCTTCCCTGTGAGACCGGGCCTCAGTCTGATCTGGTGATCTTGTATCTATCACTGTACTTTGTCCTGCGTTTTGGTATATAGAAGACGCTACGTGGATTCCCCCAGAATACTAATGGCGGTATTTGTTAAGCGCTCACTTTGTGCCAGGCACTGTAGTAATGATAACAATAATAATAATGATTATGGTATTTAAGTGCTTACTATGGGCCAAGTACTGTTTGAAGCACTGGGGTAGATACAAGGCGATCAGGTTGTCCCACGTGAGGCTCACAGTTTAATTCCCACTTTACAGACGAGGTAATTCATTCATTCAATAGTATTTATTGAGCGCTTACTAGGTGCGGAGCACCGGACTAAGCGCTTGGAATGGACAAGTCGGCAACAGATAGAGACGGTCCCCGCCGTCTGACGGGCTCACGGTCTGATCGGGGGAGACGGACGGACGAGGACAGTGGCGATAAATAGAGTCGAGGGGAAGAACGTCTCGTAAAAACAGTGGCAACAGGGTAACTGAGGCACAGAGAAGTTAAGCGGCTTGCCCGAGGTCACACAGCAGGCAAGTGGCAGAGCCGAGATCAGAACCCACGTCCTCTGACTCCCAGGCCCGGGCTCCTTCCCCTGAGCCACGCTGCTTCTCAAATTATAAGCGAAGCGCTGGGGTAGATACAAAGCAAATCTGACCGGACACAGTCCCTGTCCCACGTGGGGCTCGCCGTCTCGATCCCCATTTTACAGATGAAGTAACCGAGGCACCGAGAAGAGAAGTCACACAGCGGACAAGTGGCAGAGGCAGGATTAGAACCCGTGACGTTCTGACTTCTAGGCCCGGGGTCCGTCCATTATGCCATGTTGCTTCTCACAGAAATGCTCAAGAAGGTGTCAAACGTGGCAGAAGAGCCAGTGCCGATGCACAAGCGGCCAAAGCGTGTTCAATCACGGGCGGTCGCCTCCAGACCGTGAGCCCGTTGCTGGGCAGGGATTGTTTCTATCTATTGCCGAACTGTCCATTCCAAGCACTTGGTACAGTGCTCTGCACATAGTAAGTGCTCCATAAATACGATTGAACGAATGAATGAACGTGCAGCCCGCTATGTACAGGAAGCGGCAGGACCGAGGTCCGTCCGGATCTGTGGTGTGATGATGATAACGTTGGTATTTCTTAAGCGCTTACTATGTGCAGAGCACTGTTCTAAGCGCTGGGGGAGATACAGGGTCATCGGGTTGTCCCACGTGAGGCTCACAGTCTTCACCCCCATTTTACAGATGAGGGAACTGAGGCACCGAGAAGTGAAGTGACTTGCCCAAGGTCACACAGCTGCCAAGTGACAGAGCTGGGATTCGAACCCGTGACCTCTGACTCCCAAGCCCGGGCTCTTTCCACTGAGCCAGGCTGCTTCCCATAATCGTAACTGTGGTATTTCTTCAGCACTTACTATGCACCAAGCACTGTTTTAAGCCCTGGGGTAGATCAGGTTGGAGACAGTCCCCGTCCCACATAGGGCTCGCACTCCTAATCCCCATTTTACGGATGAGGTCACTGAGTCACAGGGCAGTGAAGTGACTTACCCAAGGTCACACGGCACACAGATGGCAGAGCTGGGATTAGAACCCAGTTCTTCTGACTCCCAGGCCAGGGCTCTTTCCACTAGGCCACGCTGCTTCTCTGCGTTGGGAGACTCCATCCAACAATCAGTACCACAGCTGCACTGTCCAAGTGCTTAGTACAGTGCTCTGCACACAGTAAGCGCTCAATAAATACGACTGAATGAACGAATATCATCACCACAATAACAACTGCGGTATCGAGTGCCAACCGTATGCCAAGCGCTGTATTAAACTCTGAGGTAGATCCAAGGTAATCCAGTTGGACACAGTCCCTGTCCCACATCAGTGGGATCTATTGAGCACTTACTATATGCAGAGCACTGTACTAAGCGCTTGGGAAAGACTAAGCTCCCTCTAGACTGTAAGCTCGTTTGTGGGCAGGGCACGTGTCTTTTTTTCTACTGTACTCTCCCCGAGGGCTCAGTACAACGCTCTGCGCACAGTGAGCGCTCAATAAATACGACTGAACGAACAGACTTAGTAGACAATTCCCCGCCCACAACGAGCTTAAAATCTAGAGCCCCACATGGGGCTCAAAGATCTTACAAAAGGGGCCACGGGACAATAAAAACAGTTGCAGTACGTTCCCTTCTCTGGTTATCTCTCAATCACTGGTATTTACTGAGCGTCTACCCCACGCAGAGGACTGTATTAAGCGCACGGGAGGGTACAACTGAATTGATAATAATAACGTTGGTATTTGTTAAGCGCTTTTCATGTGCAGAGCACTGTTCTAAGCGCCGAGTAGATACAGGGTCATCGGGTTGTCCCGCGTGAGGCTCGCAGTTAACCCCCATTTTACAGACGAGGTAACTGAGGCACAGAGAAGTGAAGTGACTCGCCCATAGTCACACAGCTGACCAGTGGCAGAGCTGGAATTAGCAGACGCATTCCCTGCCCATATCGAGCTTAACGGTCCAGGAGACCAAGTCCATTCCTTCCCCCCCCTCGTCCATCACAGAGCCAGCCCGGGGTGCCAGTTTGGTGTCCAACTTTCTCCAACAACCATCCATTTTCTCCCTCTCCAACATCTTTCTAAACGTCCAACTGCGGCCCTCAAGTGAAAGCGGAATCGGCACGAGCAATTCCCTGAAAACTGGAGTTTACGAAAGAACCAGTGCAACGCAAGTCTTCCGGTCCCAGAGGGGTTTATTCTTTTGTTATTATGATTTTATGTGTCTCTGATGTGGCCCGGGATCATTCAGCTATTCCTTTGGACGAGCTGCCTCAGCGCCAGCCTGGAAACGAATTCGTCGTAATGATCTGAGAGCGCCGCGGAGGGAAACCACCGCCAAAATCACGTGGGTGCTTTTGAGTTCTAAGGTGAGGCCGCCTGCTTAGAAGCTTGAGCGTAATGGCCTGCTCTCACACTCTTTCTCAGAACCAAGTGGGGACCGTGGGCGAGATGCAAAAGGAACTTATTGGAAGCAGATGTGGAACTTTCCACCCTCCTGAATCTTAAATTTCCAATCTGCCGCTCTCAGGAAAGGATAAGGATGGAGAGAGGAATGGAGGGAGAGCCCTGACTTTTTTCCCTCAGAACTCTCCTGTTTTGAATAAAAAATGATGATGGTATTTGTTGAGCGCTTACGATATGCCAAGCACCGTTCTAAGCGCTGGAGTAGATGCAAGGTAATCAGGTTGTCCCACATGGGGCTCACAGTCTTAATCCCCGTTTTACAGAGGAGGGAACTGAGGCACAGAGAAGTGAAGCGGCTCGCCCAACGTCACCCAGCAGACAGGCGCCGGGATCAGAACCCGCGTCCCCTGACCCCCAAGCCCGCGCTCTTGCCACTAATCCACGCTGCTTCTCAAATGATGCTTCTTAATAACGATAAGGATAGTCACCGTGGTATTTGTTAAGCATTTATACCACGTGCCAAGCGCCGTTCTAAGCGCTGGACTAGATGCAAGGTAATCAGGTTGCCCCACATGCGGCTCACAGTCTTAATCCCCTTTTTACAGAGGGGGGAACTGAGGCACAGAGAAGTGAAGCGGCTCGCCCAACGTCACCCAGCAGACAGGCGCCGGGATCAGAACCCACGCCCTCCGACCCCCCAAGCCCTGGTTCTTGCCACTAATCCACGCTGCCTCTCCAGTGATGCTTCTTCATAACGGTAAAGAGGGTCAACGTGGTATTTGTTAAGCATTTATACTACGTGCCAAGCGCTGTTCTAAGCACTGAGGTAGATTTGAGTTAATCAGGTTGGATGGAGTCCCTGAACCACTTGAGGCTCACAGTCTAGGGAATGGTAATATTCACGGTACCTGTTAGGCGCTCACTATGGGCCAGGCGCTGGACTAAGAGGCGTCGTAGAGACAAGCTCAGTAGGTTGGACACAGTCCCTGTCCCTCGTGGGGTTTACAGTCTTCATCCCCATTTTACACACGAAGGAGCCGAGGTCCAGCAAAGTGAAATGACTCGTCCAAAGCCACAGAAACAAAACAAATAAATTGTGGCATTTGTTAAGCGCTTACTATGTGTAAAGCACTGTTCTAAGCACTGGGGGATACAAGGTGATCAGCTTGTCCCACGTGAGGCTCACGGTTTTAATCCCCATTTGACAGATGAGGTCACTGAGGCGCAGCGCCGTTAAGTGACTTGCCCGAGGTCACACAGCTGACTAGCGGTGGAGCTGGGATTAGAACCCGTGACCTCTGACCCCCAAGCCCGCGCTCTTTCCACTGGGCCACACAAAGCAGGCAGGTGGAGGAATAATAGTTATTTATTACCACTAAGGATGATTCATTCATTCAGTCGTATTTGTTGAGCGCTTACTGTGTACAGAGTATTGTACTAATGGTGTTTGGTAAGCACTCACTATGTGCCAGACACTGTTCTAAGCACTGAGGTAGATACAAGTTAATCGGGGTCGGACACAGTTCCTGTCCCACAGAGGGCTCGCAGTCTTCAGCCCCATTTTACAGATGATTTTACTGAGGCACAGAGAAGTGAAGGGACCTCCCCGAGGTCACCCGGCAGCTACGAGGCGGAGTCGGGATTAGCACCCAAGTAGGAGGGAGAACGGGGACTGGGTCCCCATGTTACAGAAGAGGAAACTGAGGCAGAGATACCAATACTACTAACATCGACTGTGGTATTTGTTAGAGAAGCAGCGTGGCTCAGTGTAAAGGGCAGAGGCTTGGAAGTCGGAGGTCACGGGTTCGAATGCCGGCTCTGCCACTTGTCAGCCGTGTGACTGTGGGCGAGTCGCTTCACTTCTCCGGGCCTCAGTGACCTCATCTGGAAAATGGGGATTAACTGTGAGCCTCACGGGGGACGACCCGATGACCCTGCATCTACCCCAGCGCTTAGAACAGTGCTCTGCACATAGTAAGCGCTTAACAGATACCAACATTGTCATTAAGAACTTATTATGGGCCAGGCGCTGTGTCAGATACAAGATAATCGGGTTGCGCGCAGTTCCTCTCCAACGTGGAGTGCACAGGTTAAGGTAGACAATCCTCATTTTGCCAATGAAGAACCTGAGAAACGGAGAAGCTAAGGGACCTGCCCAAGGTCACACAGCAGGCAAGTGGAGGAGCTGGGATTAGAACCCAGAGCCCCTTTCTCCCAGGCCTGGGCTCTTTCTACCACTAGCAGCCCCGCATGAGAAGCAGCTTGGCCAAGTGGAAAGAGCCCAGGCTTGGGAGTCAGAGGTCGTGAGTTCTGATCCCGGCTCTGCCACTTGTCTGCTGTGTGACCCTGGGCAAGCCATTAACTCCGCTGGGCCTCGGTTCCCTCATCTGTAAAACGGGGATGAAGACTGTGAGCCCCACATGGGACAATCTGAATACCTCGTATTTACCCCGGCGCTCAGAACAGCGCTTGGCACGTTGTAAGCGCTTAGCAAATACCATCGTTATTATTAGTAGTATAATGATCAGCATCAGGCTTTGATGAGTATTTCCGGAACGATCTCCCAGTGCTTTGTACATAGCAAACATTCAGTAAACACAAGTGAACGAATGAATCCCCAGAACTGGCAAGAGTCCTGAGGTACCTTGAGCAAGGGTCTGGGAAACCGGAAGGATCTGGGTTCTAATTTCGACTCTGCCACTTGAATGCTGCGTGACCTTGGGCAAGTCACTTCACTCCTCCGCCTCACTTTCCTCATCTGGAAGATGGGGATTAAGAGCGTGAGCCCCATGTGGGACAGGGACTGTGTCAAACCTGCTTGACTCGTACCTACCCTAGTGCTTAGAACGGCGCTTGACCCATAGTAGGCACTTAAGTCCGATTATTATTATTATTATTATTATTATTACTGATGTGCCTGGCTAGCTCAGTCGGTAGAGCATGAGACTTTTAATCTCAGATTTGCGGGTTCGTGGCCCATATTTAGACCTGATTCCTTCCTTCTAGACTATAAGCTCTTTGTGGACGGGAAATGTGCCGGTTTGACGGCTCTACCGTACTCTCCCCAACGTAGTACAGTGCTCTGCACACAGTAAGTGCTCAGTAGATACGATCGATTGATAGATCGTCCCAGGGGCTCACAGTGATAATCAGTCATTCATTCATTCAGTTGTATTTACTGAGCACTTACTATGTGCTGAGCACTGTACTAAATGTTTGGAAAGTACAATTCAGCAATAGAGACGATCCCTGCCCACGACGGGCTTACGATCATAATAATTACGCTACTTGTTACCAGTGATAATAACGATGATGGCATTTGTTAAGCGCTTACTATGTGCCGAGCACTGTCCTAAGCACTGGGGGGGATGCAAGGTAATCAGGTTGTCCCACATAGGGCTCACAGTCTTCATCCCCATTTTACAGATGAGGTAAGTGAGGCACAGAGAAGTCAGGCGACTTGCCCAAAGTCACAAAGCAGAGCCGGGATTAGAACCCACATCCTCTGACTCCCAGGCCCGGGCTCTTTCCACTAAGCCATGCTCTTAGTGTGTCCCAAGCACTGTTCTAAGCGCTGGGGTACATACAAGTTAATCGGGTCGGACCCAGTCCTTGCCCCACATGGGGCTCCCACTCTGCGTGGCTGAGTGGAAAGAGCACGGGCTTTGGAGTCAGAGGTCATGGGTTCGAATCCCGGCTCCGCCACTTGTCAGCCGTGTGACTTTGGGCGAGTCACTTCTCGGTGCCTCAGTTACTTCATCTGTAAAATGGGGATGAAGACTGTGAGCCCCACGTGGGACCACCTGATTCCCGTGTCCCCCCAGTGCTTAGAACAGTGCTCGGCACATAGTAGGCGCTTAACAAATACCAACGTTATTATTATTATTATTATTAATGCCCATTTTACAGATGAGTTCCCTGAGGCCCATAGAAGTGAACCGACTTACTCAACTGTCTTTATTGAGCTCTTCCTGTGAGCTGGGCACTGTACTAAGCGCTTGGAAAGTGCAGTTCAGCCACAGAGACAATCCCTGCCCACACTGGGCTTTCGATCTGGAAGGTGGGGTCAGACATCAAAACAAGTAGAGGCTAGAATACACAGACTGCCCAAGGTCACACGGCAGATATGTGGCGGACCGGGGATTAGAACCCAGATCCTTCTGACTCCCAGGCCCGGGCTCTATCCACTAAGCCACACTGCTTCTCGCATACCATAGGAGCAGCGTGGCTCAGGGGAAAGAGCACGGGCTTTGGAGTCAGAGGTCATGGGTTCGAATCCCGGCTCGGCCATTTGTCAGCTGTGTGACTTTGGGCAAGTCACTTCACTTCTCGGTGCCTCAGTTCCCTCATCTGTAAAATGGGGATGAAGACCGTGAGCCCCACGTGGGACAACCCCATTCCCCTGTGTCTACCCCGGCGCTTAGAACGGTGCTCGGCACGTAGGAAGCGCTTTACAAATACCAACATCACTATTATTATTATTACCAACGAGGAGCCTTTACGGCCTAATATCCCAGGACCCAACTGAGAACGTTCCCACCTCCTCGACTCCTCCAGGGTTGGGGTTAGAGTTCAGTCGCTCCCTGGCTTCGGCGGGGCAGCGGGAAACCAGAAATCAGGTGAAATATTTCACCTTGGGCCGGTCCATCTGGCAACAGTTTCCTGGGTACGGGCAGAAAAGCACAGGCTCACACTCACACACCCTTCCCGGCCAGAGCGGGTTCCACCCTTTAAAGCCAAAAAAAAATTCTGAAAGAAAATCCCACTCGGCTAAAAGGCCGCTTTCACTGAAGCGGCCCGGAGAATCTTGCCTCTCTTCCCCCCGAACTTCCACTTGTGCGTTTCCATCTGCGGCGGGGATTAGGCTTTGCCGGAGACTTAGGAATCATGTCGGTTTGAATTCTGGACAATAACAGCTCTCGGTTATTTTACCGTTCATGCGATCCACGTCGCAAGATACAATAGAAACAACTCCCCTCGCGAGGGGGAACGCGATAGAATTTTAACACTATCCACATGGACAGTATTTCTAGGTAGCCTCGGGCAGATCTATTTCCCTTTTGAACTTGTGAACAGAAATTGATTCAAGGTGACGAATTTGTAATCAGCCGTGATGGATGGGGTTCTGTTTCCAAGAGGACAGTGGTGTGTCAACTCAACCTAAACCGGGAACAAATGTGTTTCATTTCATCTACCGTAATCCCGGGACCCGTAGGACCGGAATAAAGAAAATAAAGTCAACTGCGATCTTTAACTTTTATTAAAACCGATGCCGTTTTATTAAGGGTTCAAAGGAAACGGAAGTGTTAGAGAACGGCTCTAGGTAGCCGGCCCCTGTGCTAGACAGAGGGCGGATCAGATGTTAAACCGTTAAGGGTGATTGGGTGAATAATGACTTTAGAACTAATTTCTCGGGGCTTGGCGGAAAGCATTGCAAGATGAAAATAGAAACATCTGCTTGAATATTCTAATTTCAAAGGATAATTGCAAAACGTCTGTACCGAAGCAGCGTGAAGCCTGGTAGCGGGGAAGTTGGACGAGCTCAGAGGATCATTTATAAACCTCAGCGGGGAAAGAACGAGAAACTCTGCGCCTTGATATCGACGGTACTTGTTGGGCAGCGTGGCCCGGTGGATCGAGCACGGGCCCGGGAGTCAGAAGGACGTGGGTTCTAATCGGGCTCAGTGGAAAGAGCATGGGCTTTGAAGTCAGAGGTCATGGGTTCGAATCCCAGCTCGGCCACTTGTCAGCTGTGTGACTTTGGGCAAGTCACTTCACTTCTCAGTGCCCGAGTTACCTCATCTGTAAAATGGGGATTCAGACCGTGAGCCCCACGCGGGACAACCTGATTCCCCTGTGTCTACCCCAGCGCTTAGAACAGTGCTCGGCACATAGTGAGCGCTTTACAAATACCAACATTAATCCCGGCTCTGACGCTTGTCTGCTGTGTGACCTTGGGTAAGTCACTGAACTGGGCCTCAGTGACCTCATCTGTAAAACGGGGGGTTAAGACCGTGAGCCCCACGGGGGCCAGGGACTGTGTCTCACCCGATCGGCTTGTATCCATCCCAAGTGCTTAGTCCTGGCACACAGTGAGGGCTTAACAAATACAACAGTTATTATGAGGACGATGATAAAAGGTAATAATGTTGGTATTTGTTAAGCGCTTACTATGTGCAGAGCACTGTTCTAAGCGCTGGGGGAGATGCAGGGTCATCAGCTTGTCGCACGTGAGGCTCACGGTTAATCCCTATTTTACAGATGAGGGAACCGAGGCACAGAGGAGTGAAGTGACTTTCCCACAGTCACACAGCTGACAAGTGGCAGAGCCGGGAGTCGAACCCATGACCTCTGACTCCTAAGCCCAGGCTCTGAATCCAAGGGGTAGCATGTCCCACAAAAGGAGAGGGAGTAGAGGAATTGAGGGTTTAGTTAGGAAAGTCCTCTGGGATTGACTTTAAAGCTGATGGTAAGGAGGAAATTCCCCCTCTCAGGGTGGCACCTGGAGGGTTTCCAGCCCTCTACCAGTCGGGGCTACGGGAGGGAGAGTCAAACTGAGGCCTGTCCGGTCCATTCGGAGCTTGGCCGGTGGCTAGCGATCGACAGGCCATCGGCTACAAGTCAAAACTCCCCCCTGCCGGGCAGCGGCGGCCCGGGAGAGACTCCAGGGTGGAGACTTGAATTTACGGCACGGAAGGAGGCGATGATCAACCCCTGCTGGGTTTTTCCCAAGAAAACTCTGTGGATCCACTACCGGAACGACTGCGGATGGAGAGTGGGGGCGTCCTGGGAGAGAAGCGTCTTTGGGTCGGAGATGACCCGACGGCATAAGACCAGGAGTAAATTAAGAAGCTAAGGGGTTTAGGAAAGGAGGCCAAACTAACATCGAACGGGGGAGAGGGTCTACGCCATGGCTAGCCGGTGTCTTAAACATCTCAACAAGAAGTCTTTTAGTCCCCTTTTAGACTGTGAGCCCGGTGTTGGGAAGGGATTGTCTCTGTTGCCGAACTGTACATTCCAAGCGCTTAGGACAGTGCTCTGCACACAGTAAGCGCTCAATAAATACGACCGAATGAAGTCTTGGGGTGAATTTTGACTCCCCAGATCGGAGACTGTGAGCCCGTGTTGGGCAGGGATTGTCTCTATCTGTTGCCAAATTATACATTCCAAGTGCTTATTACAGCGCTCTGCACACTGTAAGCGCTCAATAAATACGACCGAATGAAGTCTTGGGGTGAATTTTGACTCCCCAGATCGGAGACTGTGAGCCCGTGTTGGGCAGGGATTGTCTCGATCTGTTGCCAAATTATACATTCCAAGCGCTTAGGACAGTGCTCTGCACATGGTAAGCGGTTAATAAATACGATTGAATGAATGAACGTGCTTCCCTCTTTCCTTCCCTCCACTCTCCACCCCACTTTTTCCCTGTCAAAATTCCTTGCAAACGACCGTGGGCAAAATGTAAAGTGTTCCAAGGGAGAAGGAACATGGCTTAGTGGATAAAGCACAGGCCAGGGAGCCAGAGGAACCTGGGTTCTAATCCTGCTCCGCCGCTTTTCCGCTATGTGACCTGGGCCGAGTCACTTTACTTCTCTGTGCCTCAGTTTTCTCAACTGCAAAATGAGGATTCAATACCTGTTCTCCGCTCCACTTAGTCTGGGAGCCCGTATGGGACGGGGACTTGGTTCAGCTTGATTACCTTGTATCTAATCCGGGGCTTAGAACGGTGTTAACCGCGCATCTCCCCCTCGAAACTGTAAACTCCTTAGGGTCAGAGAACCTGCCCGCTAATTCCGTTGCATTGTACTCGCCCAAACACTTAGTACAGCGCTCTGCACATGTAAGTGCTCAATACTATTGATTTATATAGTAAGCACTTAACAAATATCATTAAAAAAAGGGATGAAAGATTCGCTAAACTGACTTCAGGCTCTTTGTGGGCAGGAATCATGTCTACGTACTCTGGTGTACTTTCCCAAGCCCTCAGTACAGTGCTCTGCATACGCTAAGCTCTCGATGACAGATCGATCACCAAAAATGGAATTGTTTTCTAATAATTGTGGTTTTCCACGGTGCTTAGTTTAACTTCAACTGGTGATTATTAAGCACTAATAATAATAATAATGTTTTTTGTTTAGCGCTTACTGTGTGCCAAGTACTGTTCTACACGCTGGGGTAGATATAAGGTACTGTGCCCCACGTGGGGCTCACGGTCTTAATCCCCATTTTACAGATGAGGTAACTGAGTCACAGAGAAGTGAAGTGACGTGCTTAAAGTCACACAGCTGATGAGTGGCAGAGGAGGATTAGAACCCATGACCTCAGACTCCTAAACCGGTGCTCTTTCCACTCAGCTATGCTGCTTCTCTATCCATTTACTATCCATCTATCCCTGAAGTGCTCACTCTGTGCAGAGCGCTGGACTAAGCGCTTTAAGCGAGTCCGATAGACGAAGTAGCCACAATCCCTGCCCTCAAGGACCTTACAATCTTGCGGGACTGACACCGAATTAAACGGCGGTGGGAGTCCGAAGGCCACGGTTCTTATTCCGGCTCCTCCACTTGTCTGCTGTGTGACCTTGGGCAAGTCACTTAACTTCTCCGTGCCTCAGTTCCCTCATCTGTAAAATGGGGATTAAGACCGTGGTCTGCACTAAACACTCGGGAGAGTAAAATACAACAGAATTAGCGGACACATTCCCTGCTCATGATGAGTTTACTGAGACTCGGAGAAGTTGAGGGAATTGTCCCAGGTCCCACAGCAGATAAGTGGAGGAGCTGAGACTACAACCAAGTCTTTTGATGCTGATGGTTATTAATCATCATTCTGGTATTTGTTAAGCGCTTCATTCGATCGTATTTACTGAGTGCTTACTGTGCGCAGAGCACTGGGCTAAGAACTTGGAAAATATAATTCAGCAAAAAATAGAGACCATCCCTAACCAACAATGGGCTCATAGTCTAGAAGCGGGGAGACAGACAACAAAACAAAACAAAGCAAAGAAACAGGCATCAATCGCATCAATATAAATGAATAGAATTACACATATATGTACATCGTTAATAAAATGAACTATATATGTACAAATATACACAAGTGCTGTGGGGCGGGGAGGGTGGTTAGAGCAGAGGGAGGGAGTCGGGGCGATGGGGAGGGGAGGAGGAGCGGAGGAAATGGGGGGCTCAGTCTGGGAAGGCCTCCTGGAGGAGGGGAGCTTTCGGGAGGGCTCTGAAGTAGCATGTGTGTCAGAAACTGCACTAAGTGCTGGGGTGGACACAAGCCAATCGAGCTGGACACAATTCCTGTCTCATACGGGACTGACTGTCTCAATCCCCATTGCACAGACGAGGGAACTGAGGCCCAGAGAAGTGAAGTGACTTGCCCACGGTCACACAGCAGACAAGTGGCGGAGCCAGGAATAGAACCCATGACATTCTGACTCTCAGGCCCGGGCTCTAGCCCCTTACATCCGATCTGCACACTCTCACCCAAGGCACCAGACCTGAGGCAGAGAGGCCAGAAACCTCACCAAAGGGACCCTCGAGGTGACCCCGTTTTGAATCTCCAGTGCCACAGCCTTCAAAAAGACCAGTTGGGACACATCAAGTTGTCTCAAACCACATGGGACCTTATCATCTCCTCCTCCCTTGCTGGTCACGACTGTGAGACCGCTGCTGGGCAGGGATTGTCTCTATCTGTTGCCAGACTGTTCATTCCGAGCGCTTAGTACAGTTAGTACAGTGCTCTGCATACAGTGAGCGCTCAATAAATACCACTGAATGAATCAATGAATGACAGTACGGCAGTGAGGAGCAGAGGTTGGACTCGTGGATAATTTCACCCGGGAAGGAGGGAGTGAATATATTGTCGTTCCTCAGGCTTGAGAAAGACCCCACTGACGGTGAAATTCACCCACGGTGGGAGTCATCATCATCAGCACTACGTATTGAGAGCTTACTATGTGCAGAGCACCGTACTAGGCGCTTGGGAGAGTACGATACAGCAGGGCTGGCAGACACGGTCCCTGTCTACAAGGGGCTTAGAGTCTAAGGAGGAAGGAACCAGATTTCCTTAAAATCAGTTATGGCAGGATGGATTAGTAATAATAACGATAATAATAATGGTGCTGGTTAAGTGCTTACTATAATGATAATAATTATGGTATTTGTTAAATGCTTACTAGGTGCCAAGCTGGGAGAGATACAAGGTAATCAAGTGGTCCCACGTGGGGCTCACGGTCTTCATCCCCATTTTACAGATGAGGTAACTGAGGCCCGGAGAAGTTAAGCGACCTGCCCCAAGTCACACAGCTGATGACTGGCAGAGCCGGCATTTGAACCCACGACCTCTGACTCCCAAGCCCGTGCTCTTTCCAGAGGCAGCCTGGCCTAGTGGATAGAGCCCAGACCTGGGAGTTAGAAGGACCTGAGTCCTAATCCCTGCTCCCCCCACTTGTCTGCTGTGTGACCTTGGGTAAATTGCTTCACTTCTCTGGGCCTCAGTTACCTCATCTGTAAAATGGGGACCGAAGCTGTTCAACCCCATCTGGGACAGGGCCTGTGTCCAACCTGATTAGTTTGTAACCACCCCAGTGCTTAGAACAGTGATTGACACAGAGTGAGTGCTTAACAAATATCATTATTATTATTATTCTGTATCGATTCTTAAGAGGTTGAAAGGGGAACAGGGGAGCTGAGACACGGAGAAGTCAAGGGGTCACACAGCAGACAAGTGGCGAAGCCAGGATTAGAATGCAGATTCTCCTACTGTCAGGCCCGGGCTCTTCCCAGTAGGCCGGTGGCTAGTACAGTGCTCTGTACATAGTAAGCGCTCAATAAATACGACGGAATGAATTGATGGGCCACACTGCTTCTTAATTTATCCTCTGCTGGCCAGAATACAGTTGTCTAAATATGCAGGTTCCAGGTTAACGGTGTGGAGTCCAACATTCTAAATCTACTAGCACTTTGTGACTTAATAATAATAATGATAATAACTGTGGTATTTGTTAAAGGCTTACTGGGTGTCAGGCACCGTACTAAACTCGGGTGGATACGAGCCAATTGTACTGAGCACTTAGAAAATATAATTCAGCAAAAAATAGAGACGATCCATAACCAACGACGGGCTCTTAGTCTAGAAGTGGGGAGATAAGACAGCAAAACAAAACAAAGCAAAGACACAATCCCTATCCCACGGGGCTCACAGACTCAATCCCCGCTTTATGAATGAGGGAATTAGGCCCAGAGAATAATCATAATAATAATCAGGGTATTTGTCAAGCGCTTACTCTGTGCCAAGCACCGTTTTAAGCACCGGGGATAGATACAAGGTAATCGGGTTGTCCCATGTGGGGCAGAGTCCTAATGACCATCTTACAGATGAGGTAACCGACGCACAGAGAAGTGAACCGAGTTGGCCGAGGTCACCCAGCAGACAAGCGGCGGAGCAGAGATTAGAACCCATGACCTCTGACTCGCAGGCCCGTGGTCTTCCCACTACACCATGCTGCTTCTCTTGCCACAGCGATAGACGTGAGGACTCCTTCGCGATGACGACGGCATTTATTAAACACAACACCGGGCTAAGCGCTGCAGTGGATACGGGATTATCGGATGGGTCCCGTGCTTCCCCTGAGCATATATCTACTGACAACTAGCCCGGGGCTTTCAACGGTGTTTGACACAAAAAGTCCCCAGCGATGGCTTTAAAGCAGTCCACCATCTTGCCCCTTCCTACCTCACCTCGCTTCTCTCCTTCTCTAAGCCACGCTCCGCTCCCCCGGTGCCGCTAACCTTCTCCCTGGGCCTCCATCTCAGCTCTCTCACCATCAAGCCCCGGCTCACGTCCCGCCTCTGTCCTGAACGCCCTCCCTCCTCAAATCCCACAGACGACGACTCCACCCGCTTCAACGCCTGATTGAAGGCCCATCTCCTCCTCCAAGAGGCCTTCCCAGACTGAGCCCCGCTTCTCCTCATCTCCCACTCCCTTCTGCGTCGCCTTGACCTGCTCCCTTTCTTCATCCCCCCCTTTCAGCCCCACAGCACCTCTGCACCTGTCTGCCATTTATTTAAATTAATGCCTGTCTTAATAACGTTGGTATTATTATGTTGGTATGTTTCATCCCCTTGATTCTATTCTCTTTATTGCTACTGCTCTCGTCCGTCCGTCTCCCCCGATTAGACCGTAAGCCCGTCGAAGGGCGGGGACTGTCTCTATCTGTCACCGATTGGTACAGTGCTCTGCACATAGTAATTGCTCAATAAATACTATTGAATGAATGAATGAATTTGTTAAGCGCTTACTATGTGCACAGCACTGTTCTAACTGCTGGGGTAGAAACAGGGTCATCAGGTTGTCCCACTTGAGGCTCACAGTTAATCCCCATTTTACAGAGGAGGTCACTGAGGCCCAGAGAAGTGAAGTGACTTGCCCACAGACACACAGCTGACGAGTGGCAGAGCCGGGAGTCGAACCCATGACCCCTGACTCCCAAGCCCGGGCTCTTCCCACTGAGCCACGCTGCTGTCTTCCCCCTCTAGACTGTAAGCATGTTGTGGGCAGGGAATTTGTCTGTCTCTAATTATATTAAAGTTCACCAAGCACTTAGAACAGGGTTCTGCACACAGTAAGCACTCAAAAAAAAAAAAAAATCACTGAATGAACAGTTAGTTAGCACTTGAATACCATTAAAAAGACAACAGTGGCCATCAGGATAGATCAGTTAAATGTAGGAATAAAAACTGAAAGTGAAATTTACTTCTCCTGAGGAAATTTCACCTAAATATTGATGGACAAATTTGATGAGAACCAAGAATAATTGAATTTTTTTAAGCACTTACTGTCACAGCATTACATTTAGGCACTCAACTAAATTCTGGAGTAGATGCAACTTTAATAATAAGGACGTTGGTATTCGTTAAGCGCTTACTATGTGCCGAGCACTGTTCTAAGCGCTGGGGTAGACAGGGGAATCAGGTTGTCCCACGTGGGGCTCACAGTCTTAATCCCCATTTTACAGACGAGGTAACTGAGGCCCCGAGAAGTGAAGTGACTTGCCCAAAATCACACAGCTGACAACTGTTCGCGCCGGGATTCGAACCCACGATCTCTGACTCCAAAGCCCGGGCTCTTTCCACTGAGCCACGCTGCTTCTCTTTAGCTAATTGGACATGGGGCTCAGTCTATGGGGGCGGGAGGAGAGGTGGCCTGTCTATTTAATAAATGAGGAGACTGAGGCACAGAGAAGAGAACTGGCTTGCCCAACGTCAGACAGCAGACAAGCGGTAGAAGCCAGATTAGAAAGGAGGAAAGCTTGTTGTGGACAGGGAACAGCCCGTTACCAACTCTGTTATATTGTTCTTTCACTACAGCTTCGTACAGTGTCCAGCACAGAGTAGGAGCCAGCCCGTCAAACGGCAGGGACCGTCTCTATCTGTTGCCGACTTGTCCATTCCAAGCGCTTAGTCCAGTGCTCTGCACGTAGTAAGCGCTCCATAAATACTATTGAAGGAATGAATGAATGAATAAATACAACTGATTATCTTGATTCTTGCTTCTGTGCCCTAACCATTAGACCACGCTGCTTCTCCTTCCAAGTTGAAATGTGAAATTACCTTTAATAATGGTGGTATTCAATAATAATCATATTATTTGTTAAATGCTTACCAGGCACTGTACTAAGGAGCAGGGTGGATACAAGCAGATCAGGTTGGACACCGGCCCTGTCTCGCATATAATAATAATGATGATAGTAATAATGATGGTATCTGTTAAGTGCTTACTATGTGCCAAGCACTGTTCTAAGCACTGGGGTAATAATAATAGTAATGATGATGGTATTTGTTAAGCAGCGTGGCTCAGTGGGAAGAGCCCGGGCTTGGGAGTCAGAGGTCATGGGTTCGAATCCCAGCTCCGCCACTTGTCAGCTGTGTGTTACTGAGCCTCAGTTACCTCATCTGTAAGATGGGGATTAACCGTGAGCCTCACGTGGGACCACCTGATGACCCTGTATCTACCCCAGCGCTTAGAACAGTGCTCTGTAATGCCAACATTACTATTAAGCGCTTACTACGTGCCAAGCACTGTTCTAAGCGCTGGGGTACATACAAAATGATCAGGTTATACCACGTGGGGTGTCAAGTCTTCATCCCCATTTCCCAGATGAGGTAACTGAGGCCCAGAGGAGTGAAGTGGCTCGCTCAAAGTCGCACAGCAGACAAGTGGCGGAGGTGGGATTAGAACCCACGACCTCCTGGCTCCCAGGCTGGGCCCTAGCCACTACGTCCTGCTGCTCCTCAGCCAGGAGACTCGGCTCAGTGGATCGGGACGTGTAAGCAGCGTGGCTCAGTGGCAAGAGCCTGGGCTTCGGAGTCAGAGGTCATGAGTTCGACTCCCGGCCCCGCCACTTGTCAGCTGTGGGACTGCGGGCGAGTCCCTTCACTTCGCTGGGCCTCAGTTCCCTCATCTGGAAGATGGGGATGAAAAGTGTGTGAACCCCGCATGGGACGACCTGATTACCCTGTATCTCTCCCAGCGCTTAGAACGGTGCTCGGGGCACCTAGTAAGCGCTTAACAAATGCCAACATTATTATTATCATCATCATTATTATTAACACCCAAATGGCAAAATGTGAGCAAGGTTTATTTAGCAAACTTCTTTCCATTCTGGTTTTTAAACTGGAGGCACAGAGAAGGCTGGATTCATTTTCCAATTCATTTGCTCTTAAGCAATGCAAAGCGCCATCTAGTAGTGACCTGATGGAAAATCGTTTGTTCAAGGAAAATGATGATGATGACGACGATGATGTTGGTATTTGTTAAGCGCTTACTATGGGCAGAGCACTGTTCGAAGCGCCGGGGCAGATCCAGGGTCATCAGGTGGTCCCACGTGAGGCTCACGGTTAATCCCCATTTTCCAGATGAGGTCACGGAGGCCCAGAGAAGTGAAGTGACTCGCCCACAGTCCCACAGCTGACAGGGGGCAGAGCCGGGATTCAAACCCATGACCTCGGACTCCCGAGCCCGGGCTCTTTCCACTGAGCCACGCTGCTTCTCTAGGAAAAGAGCAGGAAAACGGGAAAAAAAATCCAAATAATCAATCAATCAATTATATATAGTGAGCATTTACTGCGCGCGGAGCACTGAACTAAGTGCCGGGCCACATGCCAAATAATCAGGTTGGACACAGTCCCTGTCCCACAAGAATACACGATCTTTCTTGAATTTTTTATGGTATTTGTTAAGAGCTTACTCTGTGCCAGGCACTGTACTAAGCGCTGAGATACGAGTTCATTCATTCAATGGTATTTATTGAGCGCTTACTATATGCAGAGCACTGTACTAAGCGCTTGGAACGTACAATTCGGCAACAGATAGAGACAGTCCCTGCCCAGTGACCGGCTCGCGGTCTAAAGGAGTTAATCAGGTTGGACACAGTCACTGTCCCACATAGGGCTCACAGTCTTAATTCCTATTGGCAGATGAGGGAACTGAGGCACAGAGAAATGAAGTGAATTGCCCAAGGTCCCACGAGAGACAAGCGGCGGAGGTGGGACTAGAACGCAAGGCCTTCTGACTTTCATTCGTTCAATCTTATGTATCGAGCACTTACTGTGCGCAACACACTGTGCTGAGAGCTTGGGGGAGTGGAATAGAACGAAAACCAACTCTCAGTTGTGTCTTCTTTCCGCTAGACCGTGCCGCCTCTCCTTCATTAAAATCTTGGCCTCAAAAATTTGGGACGCACAAGGCATCCCAGGACCCCGGTGGGGCCGGGAGAGTAATAAGAAGAAGAAGAAGAAGAACGTTGGTATTTGTTAAGCGCTTACTATGTGCCGAGCACTGTTCTAAGCACTGCGGGAGATACAGGGGAATCAGGTCATCAGAAGCCGGACAAGCCGCCAGTACTGAAATCAACTCCTCCTCATGGGGTCTGGGCTTTGATAAGAACTAATAATTCCGATATCCGTTAAGCGTTTACTATGTGCCAAGCACTGTTCTAAGCACCGGGGTAAATACGAGATTAGTCTGTAAGCCGGTCAAAGGGCAGGGACTCTGCTACCGATTTGTACATTCCAAGTGCTCAGTACAGTGCTCTGCACGTAGTAAGCGCTCAATAAATACCATCGAATGAAATACTATTGAATGAATACAAGGTAATCATGATGCCCCACGTGGGGCTCACAGTCTTAATCCCCATTCTACAGATGAGGTAACTAAGGGACAGAGAAGTCAAGTGACTTGCCCAAGGTCACACGGCAGACGAGTGGCGCAGGCAGGATTAGAACCCACGTCCTAATCCACATCCGGATCCCCAAGCCCGGGCTCCTTCGATCAAACCACGCTGCTCCTCCGATATCGATATCGTGACTGGCCCGAAAATGGCTCGGTGTTTACAAGACTCCGGACATCCCCTACTTAATTGATCGTGGTCTCTCTTGAGCGCTTATTATCCAACGGGAGAGATTTAATACCATCAGAGAGAGGCCTAGTGGTTTGAGCCCCGGAAGGGGAGTCCGAAGGACCTGGTTCTAAAATCCCAGCCCTGCCGCTTGTCTGCCGTGTGACCTTGGGAAAGTCACCTCACTTATCTGGGCCTCAGTTCCCTCATCTGGAAAATGGGGATTGAAACCGTGAGCCTCCTGGGGGGGCAGGGACTGCGTCCAACCCGATTAGCTTGCATCTACCCCAGCGCTAATAATAACGATGATGATAACGGTATCCGTTAAGCACTTACTAGGTATCAAGCACCGTACCATGACCTGGGGTAGATATAAATTAGAGTGAACACAGTCCCTGTCCCACGTGGGGTTTAATCGAAGCGAGAGGGACAACGGGTACTGAATCCCCATTTTACAGATGAGGAACCTGAAGCCCGAGATCACACAGCAGACAAGTGGTGGAGCCAGGATCAGAACCCAGGTTTCCCGACATCCAGGCTCAAGCCAGATCCCACTGTCACCGACAAGTGGAGCTTGCCGGATTTTCAGCGGGTCTGAGAAGAGGTTCCGCTGTCCGGGATCAGGCTTCTGCTCAGATCGCTTTTCTGCAAAAACGTTCAATTTCCCCCCCTCCTCAGTAACCCCCAGTAGTCGCCCATCCATCTCAGCACTGAACGGAAACTCCGCACCGTTGGCTTTAAAGCCATCCATCCCTTTGCCCCCTCCTACCTCACCTCCCTCCTCTCCTTCTCCAGCCCAGCCCGTACAAACCGCCCCTCTCGTGCCGCTAACCTTCTCCCTGGGCCTCGTTCTTGCCCGTCCCGCTGCCAACCCCCGGCCCACCTCCTGCCTCTGGCCTTGAATGTCCTCCCTCCTCGCACCCAACAGACACCGACTCTCCCCCACTTCAAAACCTTAATTGAAGGCCCATCCCCTCCAACGAGCCTTGCCTAGCGAAGCCCTCCTTTCCTCTTCTCTCACTCCCTTCTGCGTCGCCCGGATTCGCTCCCTCTATTCGCCCCCCAGGCTCAGTGGAAAGAGCCCGGGCTTGGGAGTCAGGGGTCATGGGTTCGAATGCCGGCTCCGCCACCTGTCAGCTGGGTGACTGTGGGCGAGTCACTTCACTTCTCTGGGCCTCAGTGACCTCATCTGGAAAATGGGGATTCAGACTGTGAGCCTCACGTGGGACGACCTGATTACCTTGTATCTACTCCAGCGCTTAGAACGGTGCTCTGCACATAGCAAGCGCTTAACAAATACCAACGCCACTTATGTCCCTCTCCGTCATCTATTTCTTTCTATTGATATCTGCCTCCCCCTCTAGACTGTGAGCTAGTTGGGGGCAGGGAATGTGTCCGTTCTACTGTCACACTGTCCTCTCCCGAGCGCTTAATACAGTGCTGTGCACACGATAAGCTCTCAATAAATGCGATTTAATGACTATTCTCCTTCGGGTCTGGGAGCTTGGACGATCCCTGCCATGGAGTCAAAGGGCCCAAGAGAGAAACTTTCCTATTCATCTGCTCTCTTCTTTAGAGAAGCAGCGTGGCTCAGTGAAAAGAGCACGGGCTTTGGAGTCAGAGATCATGGGTTCGAATCCCGGCTCGGACACTTGTCAGCTGTGTGACTTTGGGCAAGTCGCTTACCTTCCCTGTGCCTCAGTTATCTCATCTGTAAAATGGGGATTAAGACTGTGAGCCCCACGTGGGACAACCTGATTCCCTTGTGTCTACCCCGGTGCTTAGAACAGCGCCCTGCACATAGTACGCGCTTAACAAATACCAACATTATCATCATTATTATTATTTCATCGGCTATTCCCCAACTTGCCGTCTTTGCTCCTCCCAAGCCAACCTCTCTGCTGTCCCTTGCTCTCGACTCTCCCGCCTCCGCTCCCTTCTCTCATTCGGATCCCCTGGCTAGGAACTCCTTCCCCAGTGGATTGACCTGGGCCTGGGACTTAGAAGGCCCTGGGTTCTAATTTCTGCTCCGCCACTTGTCTACTGTGTGACCTTGGATAAGTCCCTTGACTTGTCTGGACCTCAGTTCCCTCATCTGGAAAATGGGAATTAAGATTGTGAGCCCTATGTGGGACAGGATTCAACAGTATTTATTCAATAGTATTTATTGAGTGCTTACTGTGTCCAACCCGATTATCTCATATCTAACCCAGCCCTTAGAACAGTGCCCGGCGTGTAGTAAGTGCTTAATAAATACCATATTTTTTTCCTGTGTTCTGGTGCCTGACTCTTAATATTTTTTTAAATGTTATTTGTTAAGGGCCTACTATGTGCCAGGCACTGTACTGACCTCTGAGGAAGATAGGAAGTAACCCATGGACACAACCCATGTCCCATATGGAGATCACCATCTTATTACCGATTTATTATTAATCTTATTACCTATTTTACAGATGAGGTAACTGAATCCCAGAGAAGTGAAATGACTAGCCCAAGGTGGCACAGCAGACAAGTGGCGGATTCACATTCGAACTCATGCCCTTCTGACTCTCAGGCCCGGGCTCTAGCCACTGGACCACAGTGCTTCTCATGATATCTAACGTCATCTCATGACATCTAATCTCATGCCATGACACTGTTCTCTTAGAACAGTGCTTGGCACAGAGTGAGTGCTTAACGAATACCAACATTATTATTATTATTATTATTAGCAAAACTTATGCTCCAGGATAGCACAACTAGTTGGACTCCAAAATGTCCTGGATTGAGAGTCTCTACACAGTGTGGCCTCATAGACAGAACACAAGCACTAGTAGCACTCAAAGGCAGGCGACCTGGGTTCCAATCCTGTTCTGCTGGCACACGACCTTAGCCAAGTCATTTCCCCTCTTTGGGTCTCACTTTCCTCATCGGTTAAATGGGGATGACAGACCTGCTCTCATCATTTCTTGGACTGGAGACCCCGTGTGGGGTAGGGAATGTCTTCAGTATAATTATCTTCATCCACCCCAGTGCTTAGGCTAGTGCTTGGCACATAATAAGTGCTTTAATAAATTCCACAGTGCTTGCTTTGAGTACCAGCAGCCCTATTGGATAGAGCACGGGCCCTGGAAATCCAAAGGATTAGGTCACATTGCTCCTTGAGTTCAAGGTCCGGTCTACCTACTCTACTGTACCCTCCCCAAATCTTAGCACAGTGCTTGGCGCACAGTATGCGTGCAAGTTTTAATTTCGGTTCCTCCACTTGTCGGCCGAGTGACCGTGGACAATTCACTTAACTTCTCTGTACCTTCATTTCCTCATTTGTGAAAGAGGGAAAAATACCCATTCTCCCTCCTTCTTAGACTTCGAGCCTTGTGGAGGAAAGGGACTGTTATCTAATCTGGTTTGCTTGCACCTGGACCAGTGCTTAGTACAGTGCTTGGTACCGAGAAAGAATTTAACAAATACCACAATTATTATTAGTGAGAAACAAGAGCGGACACAATTCCCTAAGGGCAAGGAGATCGGCTCAAGTAGAAAAGAGGAAACGTTTGCTCTCAGGAAGAGAAAGTAAAGCTGGGATGGGATTTCACGATTTAAGGCTGTTTTCTCATCGAGACCAGGTGCGTTTTCAGTTGGAAAACACATTTCCAGGCACAGCATGTAGCAGAGGGTCAAAGCAAAAATGCAGATAATTGTCAACCTTGCCTATGAGAGTTTGGCAACATAGAATGGAGCAGGGGGGAATGAGGATTAGTGCTCAGCGCTCTTGACATTTCAACTAATCGACTGTGTCACGCGCGTGAACGACAAGCATCGGGCATTTCAAAATCTCACCCTCCACCGAAAACAGCATCATTCGCAAGTGGGGTTAAGGCAGCAAAAGCGGGTAAAGACAAGCTGCGGGGCTCGGTGGAAAGAGTCAAAGGATCTGGGTTCTAATCCTGGCCCCGCCCCCTTTTCTACTGTGTGACCTTCAGCAAGTCACTTCACTTGTCTATGCCTCAGTTCTCTCATCTGCAAAATGGGGATTCGATACTTAGTCCCTCTCTAGACCGTAAGCTCACTGTGGGCAGGAATGTGTTCTCTTATATTGTTCTATGGTACTCTCCCAAGCGCTTAGTACAGTGCTCCGCACACAGTAAGCGCTCAATACGTACGACTGACTGACTGATTACCTTAGACTGTCCTTTGGGACCTGATTATCTCGGATCTATCCCAGTGCTTATTTTGGCGCTAGGCACTAGAGAAGCAACGTGGGTCAGTGGAAAGGCCACGGGCTTGGGAGTCACAGGACGAGGGTTCTAATCCCAACTCTGCCACTTGTCTGCTGTGTGACCTTGGGCAAGTCACTTCATTTCTCTGGGCTTCAGCTACCTCATCTGGAAGATGGGGATTAAGATCATGAGTCCCATGTGGGATGATGTGATTACCCTGTATCCATCCCAGCGCTTAGAACAGTGCATGGCACATAGTAAGCGCTTAACATATACCAACATTAATATTATCAACAAATACCACAGTGACTATTCTTCATTATTATTATGAATAATAATAGCAGCCCCACGCTGCCCTGTGAATATTTGCAACTGTCAACCTCTGGTGTGGTTTTCATTTCTCCCTTTTCACGTTCCAGAGCTTCCATTGGGGGCAGATGATGATTGTAAGCTGTAAGATTGAAAGCTCCTCGCGGACATCGTCTACCAACTCTGTTGCACCGTCCTCTCCCAAGCGCTTAGAACAGTGCTCTGCACACAGTAAGTGCTCGATGAATAGGATGACTCGATTGACCGTTTGGTCACGGGCACCGGGAAAATAGTCATCAATGTCATCAGAGGTATTAGCTGACCACCTCCTCTGAGTGCAGGACCGGGCTAAATACCGGGGAAAAGATATCAAGTGCCAAGGGACGTAATAATAATGATAATAATAATAATACTATTTGTCAAGCGCTTACTATGTGCCATGAAGTGTTTTAAGCACTGGGAAGATACGAGTTAATCAGGTCAGACACAGTCCTTGTCCTCCATGGGACTCACGCTCTTTTGCAGATGAGATAGATGACTAAGGCCCAGAGAAGTGAAGTGACTTGCCCAAGGTCACACAGGAGACCCGGGGCAGAAGCAGAATGGCTTAGTGGCAAGAGCCCGGGCTTGGGAGTCAGAGGTCGTGGGCTCTAATCCCGGCTCTGCCACTTATCAGCTGATTGATTTGGGCAAGTCGTTTCACTTCTCTGGGCCTCAGTGGCCTCGTCTGGAAAATGGGGATTAATGCTGTGAGCCCCACGTGGGACAACCTGATTCCCTTGTGCCTACCCCAGCGTTTAGAACAGTGCTTGGCACATAGTAAGCGCTTAACAAATACCAACACTACTATTAACATTTCTTGATTCTATTTCTTGATTACCGTTAAATTTCTTGATTCTAGTTATCGTGATTATGTTGTCTCGTTTTTGTCCGTCTGTCTCCCCCGATGAGACTGTGAGTCCGTCAGTGGGCAGGGACCGTCTCTATCTGTTGCCGAATTGTGCATTCCAAGCGCTCAGTACAGTGCTCTGCACATAGTGAGCGCTCAATAAATACTACCGAATGAATTAACACGTGAGATAACTGAGGCCCAGAGAAGTGAAGTGAATTGTCCGAGGTCACACAGGAGATACAGGGCAGAGCCAGGATTGGAACCCAGGTCCTTTTGACTCCCAGGCCTGTGTTTTATCTACGAGGCCAAGCTGCTTCCCATAATAAGATCCCAAGGACTGCTCTCTGCTTCTCTCCGCTAGGTCTTTTGAGCTCTATCACACGGGTGGCCTAGAAGAAAGAGCATGGGCCTGGTTGTCAGAGGACCTGGGTTCTAATTCTGTTCTGCTCCCGGACTTTCATTCATTCATTCATTCATTCAGTATTCACTGAGCGCTTACTGTGTACAGAACACTGTACTAAGCACTTGGGAGGGGATGACATCATAATATACAGACACGAAGTAATAATAATAATGGTATTTGTTAAGTGCTTACTGTGTGTCAGGCACTGTTCTAAGCGCTGGGGTAGATACAAGATAATCGGGTTGGACACAGTCCCTGTTCCACATAGGGCTCACAGTCCTAATCCTCATTTTCCAGATGAGGGAACTGAGGCCCAGAGAAGTGAAGCGACTTGTCCAAGGTCACACAGCAGACAAGTGGTGGAGCCGGGATTAGAACCAGGACCTTCTGACTCCAGAGGCCCATGCTCTATCCACTAGACCCCGCTGAAATCTAACCAACTGAGTGATTGTTAAACAAAAACCATCTTAGTCCACTCCTTCCGAGACCTCCAGAGCCGTTTTTCCTGAAAAGGGCTCACTCACTTTTACCCTATTTCCTAAAGCACCGTGGAAAATTCCAACCAGTTTGAGATTAATCAGCGTGTGTTAAAAGCCTGACTGTGGAACTCTTCAGAGGCCTCGGGCAAATTGAAATATAGTACGCGGTCTGACTCTCCCCCATCCACAAGCTCCTTGACCCCTTCAAAGACCTCCAACAGTAAGGCATGATTTTTCCCCCACAGAAATCGAGTCATCTCTCCACCAGTATGATGGTATTTGTTAGGCGTTTACTATGTGCCAAGCACTGTTGTAAATGTTGGGGGAGATACAAGGTAATGAGGTCATCCCATGTGGGGCTCACAGTCTTAATCCCCATTATACAGATGAGGTAATTGAGGCACAGAGAAGTTAAGTGACTTGCCCAAAGACACACAGCTGACAAGCGGCAGACCAGGATTAGAATCCATGACCTCTGACTTCAAGCCCGGGCTCTTTCCGCTAAGCCATGCTGCTTCTCAATAGCGAGTGTTTTACTAAATACACACACACACACAAAGAAATCGCTCCCGGGGAGTAAGATTTTTGGGGCTCCTGAATAATCCAATCAATCAGTGGTATTAACTGAGCACTTAGTTTGTGCAGAGCACTGTCCTATGCTCTTGGGAGAGCACGATACAATTAGGAGACAAAATTCCTACTCTGAATAATAATAATAATAATTCATTCATTCATTCAATAGTATTTATTGAGCGCTTACTATGTGCAGAGCACTGGACTAAGCGCTTGGAATGGACAAATCGGGAACAGATAGAGACGGTCCCTGCCCTTTGACGGGCTCACGGTCTAATCGGGGGAGACGGACGGACGAGGACAATAGCGATAAATAGAATCGAGGGGATGAACATCTCATTAAAACAATAGCAGATAAATAGAATCAAGGGGATGTACATCTCATTGACAAAATAAATAGGGTGATGAAAATATATACAGTCGAGCGGACGAGTACAGTGCTGAGGGGAAGGGAGAGGGGGAGGAGCAGAGGGAAAGGGTCATGGTTTTTGTTTAGCGCTTGCTATGTGCCGGGCACTGTACTAAGCGATGGGTTGGATCCGAGGAAATCGGTTGGACACAGTCCCTGTCTCATGTGGGGCTCACAGTCTCACTCCCCATTTTACAGATGAGAGAACTGAGGCCCAGAGAAGTGAAGTGACTTGCTCAAGGCCACACAGCCGACAAGTGGCCGAGCCGGGATTAGAACTCATGGCCTCCTGACTCCCAGGCCTGTGCTCTATCCACTCCGCCAAGCTGCGTCTCAAGACTGTAAGCTCTTCTGAAGACTGTCGGCTCGTTGTGAGGAGGGAATGAGTCTGTTTATTGTTATACTGTACTCTCCCAGGTGCTTAGTACAGTGCTCTGCCCACGGAAAATGCTCAAGAAATACGACTGACTGACCGAAGGTGTTTACAGTCTCGTTTGCCTGCCCGAGATAATTAATATCATTTACTGAGTGCTTATTGTGTCCGCCTGAGTTATAAATCTTTCTTTTCCTCTTCACTGTTAGATCATAAGCTCCTGGTAGACAGGGAAGCTGATACTTCTAGCCTCTTGGGAATTACCGAATGAACTCTGAGTCCCCAAGTGGGCTAAGTTCATTCGTTCATTCAATCCTACTTATTGAGCGTCTACTGTGTGCAGAGCACTGTGCTAAGCACTTGGAATGTAGAATTCGGCAACAGATAGAGACCATCCCTGCCCAACAACAAGTGAAACAAAACAAGTAGTCAGGCATCAATAACATCAAAATAGACTCCTAGATATATCCACATCATTGCTGTGTCTGACCCGATTATCCTCGAAATACCTTAACGCTTAGCACATGGTATGCACGCCGCAAATCCTGTAATTCCACTTCTTATTCATGCATTCATTTGATCGCATTTACTGAGCACTTACTACGTGTGGAGCACTGTACTAAACGCTAGGGAGAGTACAACAATAAACAAACACATTCATTAAAGTGCAGCGAACTGAACCACCTGGGTAAATGGTACTACTATTACAACTGAGTGCAGAACACTGCACTAAACACTCGGAAGAGTACAATAGGGTTATAATCCTTGATTGCGGCCCTCGAGCTGCTGATGGTCTAGTGCGGGAGAAAAATCCGTACTCTGAACATTTTTGCTTTCCTCACCCATTTTGTTTATGCTATTTGCCAAGCGATGTGCTAAGCACTGGGGTAGATATCAGATCATCAGGTCCCACATGAGGCTCAAGGCCTAAGAAAGAAGGAAAATAGCGATGGTCGAATCCCCATTTTGCAGATGAGTGAATTGAAGCACAGAAAAGTTAAGTAAAAGGTTCAGTGCTGTGTGACCTTGGCTAAGTCACTTCACTTCTCTGGGCCTCAGTTACCTCATCTGTAAAATGGGGATTAAGACTGTGAGCCCTCTAGTGGGACTAGAGTGGAAGCAGCGTGGCTCAGTGGAAAGAGCCTGGGCTTCGGAGTCAGAGGTCATGGGTTCGATTCCCGGCTCTGCCCCTTGTCAGCTGTGTGACTGTGGGCAAGTCACTTCACTGCTCTGGGCCTCAGTGACCTCATCTGTAAAATGGGGATTAAGTGTGAGCCTCACGTGGGACAACCTGCTTACCCTGTGTCTACCCCAGCGCTTAGAAAAGTGCTCTGCACGTAGTAAGTGCTTAACAAATACCAACATCATTGTTGACATTATTACTATGCCCAATTTGAGTATCTTATACCTACCCCAGTGCTTAGTCTGATGCCTGGCACATGGTAAATGATTAACAAATATCATTTTTTTTTTTAAAAAAAGTGACATGCCCAAGATCACACAGCAGACAAGTACTCGAGACAGGATTAGAACCCAGGGCACCTGACCTGAAATAATAATAATTATAATTTATTATATTATTATGTGGGGGTGTTCCCCCCCGCCCCAGACTGTAAGCCTGTTGTGGACTGGGATTCTCTCTCTTTATTGCTGTATTGTACTTTCCGAGCACTTAGTACAGTGCTCTGCACACAATAAGCGCTCAATAAATATGATTGAATGAATGAATAATAATAATAATAATAACGGTATTTACTAAGCACTGTGTGCCAAGCACTGTTCTACACTCTGGGATAGAGACAAGATAACCAAGATGGACACAGTTCTTCTCCCACATGGGCCTCACAGTCTTAATCTCCCTTTTACAGATGAGGTAACTGAGGCCCAGAGAAGTGAAGTGACTTGCCCCAGGTCACCCAGCAGAGAAGTGGAGGAGCCGGGGTTAGAACCCGGGCCTCGTAATTCCCGGACCCATGGTCTTTCCACGCTGTGTCTGGAGAAATAAAAACAGGGAGTTAAATAGTGACCCCAAAAGAAGGGTTCTCCGAACCCAGCAGCTGAAGCGAGGGGGATCAGGGGAAGCACAAACAAGGCCGTCTGAGTCGGCCTCCTTTCCCGTCCCTTCCCCAAATGCAGCAAATTTCTCCACCGAGAAATTCCAGGCCAACATGGCCACCCACAAAACTCTCTCCTCGCCATCAGAAGGAGCTGCTCAGTGGCTCACTACTTCACCACCACGTCCACGCTTCACCCACCAAGCCCAGACAGGGGATGCCAGGGAAATGAGCACAGCTGCAGATTGCCTTACTACTACTAATAATAATAATAATGAGAATGCTGGTATCTGTTAAGCGCTTACTGTGTGCCGAGCACTGTTCTAAGCGCTGGGGTAGACACAGGGGACTCAAGTTGTCCCATGTGGGGCTCACAGTCTTAATCCCCATTTTACAGTCGAGGTAACTGAGGCACAGAGAAGTTAAGTGACTCGCCCACAGTCACACAGCTGACAAGTGGCAGAGCCGGCATTCGAACTCATGACCCCTGACCCCAAAGCCCGTGCTCTTTCCCCTGAGCCACGCTGCTTCTTAATGCCCACGTGCCCTTTCTTGCCTCGCAGCACACCACCGTAATAGGTTTTGGCTCGGAGTGAAAGTTTCACGTCCTTTAGCCATTTATTCTCAACCACAAACACACCATTTCTTGAGAAGCAGCGTGGCTCAGTGGAAGGAGCCCGGGCTCGGGAGTCAGAGGTCGTGGGTTCTAATCCCGGCTCTGCCGCTTGTCGGCTGTGTGCCCTTGGGCAAGTCACTTAACTTCTCTGTCCCTTAGTGACCTCATCTGCAAAATGGGGATGAAGACTGTGAGCCTCACGTGGGACAATGTGATGACCTTGTATCTACCCCAGCGCTTAGAACAGTGCTCTAGCACATAGTAAGCGCTTAACAAATAGCAACGTTATTTCTCCTGTCTCCTTGCACTGTCGCAAAAAGTGTCAGAAAACAGAGAAGCAGCATGGCATAGTTGAAAGAAGCACGGGCCTGGGTGTCAGAAAGCCGTGGGTTCGTTCATTCATTCATTCATTCATTCGTATTTATTGAGCGCTTACCGTATGCAGAGCACCGGACTAAGCGCTTGGAAAGTACAATTCGGCAACAGATAGAGACAATCCCTACCCAACGACCAGCTCACAGTCTAGAAGTGGGGAGACCGACAACAAAACAAGTAGACGGGCATCAGTAGCATCAAAATGGATAAGTAAAATTATAGATATGTACACATCATTAATAAATAGGGTTCTAATCCTGGCTCCGCCTCTTGTCTGCTGTGTGAACTTAGGGCAAGTCACTTCATTTCTCTAGGCCTCGGTTACCCCATCTGGCAAATGGGGATTGAGACCGTGAGTCCCACGTGAGACCGGAATTGTGTCCAACCTGATTCGCTCTTATCCACCCCAGAGCTTAGTACAGTGCCTGAGCGTTCAGGAATGATCCACAGAATTAATAATAATGATGATAATGGTATTTGTTAAGTGCTTACTATGTGCAAAGCACTGTTAGTAAGGTGAACCCTGACCTCATGGAGTTTAAGGCCTACATGCTGAGCACTGGACTGAGAGCTTGGGGTAGAGCCGAATTAGTAGACCCAGACCCTGACCTTGAGGAGCTTACTACCACTGAGTGAGGAGTACTATGCTGAGCACCTGGGAAAGACTGATGGATTTACTCTCATCCTAGGCTTCAAGGCTGTCCATCACCTTGCCCCTTCCTACCTCTCCTCCCTTCTCTCTTTCCACCGCCCACCCCGCACGCTCCGCTCCTCCGCCGCCCGCCTCCTCGCCGTCCCTCGGTCTCGCCCGTCCCGCCGTCGACCCCCGGGCCGCGTCCTCCCGCCGTCCCGGAACGCCCTCCCTCCTCGCCTCCGCCCAACTCATTCTCTTCCCCTCTTCAAAACCCTACTTAAAGCTCACCTCCTCCGAGAGGCCTTCCCAGACTGAGCTCCCCTTTCCCCTCTGCTCCTTCTCCCCCCCCCCCCCACCTCTCCGCAGCTAAACCCTCTTCTCCCCTCCCCTTCTCCCTTCCCCTCCACTCGGCACTATACCGTCCGCTCAACTGTATATATCTTCGTCACCCTATTTATTTTGTTATTGAGATGTACATCACCCTGATTCTATTTATTTGCTACTGTTTTAATGAGATGTTCATCCCCTCGATTCTATTTATCGCTATCGTCCTTGTCTGTCCGTCTCTCCCGATTAGACCGTGAGCCTGTCAAAGGGCAGGGACTGTCTCTGTTACCGATTTGTCTATTCCAAGCGCTTAGTCCAGTGCTCTGCACATAGTAAGTGCTCAATAAATACTAGTGAATGAATGAATTTAGTAGATGTGAACCCTGTTTTCAAGGAACTTACAGTCTATTTTCAGCGTTTGGGGGAGTACAACAGAATCAGGAGTCTCCCCATTGCTGAACTTAAGGAGGTTGTATTCCTACTGGATTCAAGTCAAAGACCACACAGCTCTCCTGATTTTCAAAGTCTTTCTGAAAGCCCACCTCCTCCAGGAAGTCTTCCCTGATTAATATCATCTCCCCACCTTATCTTCCCCCTACTACCTCCTAAGCACTTAATATATATCTTACACTGTTGTCTTATCTTATGATGTCGAGTCATCTCTGCCTCAGGGAAGCAGAGGTCAGAGGGAAGCCTCACCAGCACAAAACCATCCCTGCTTCTTTCTAGAAGCAAGCACGGAACGACGGCTTCCTCAAGCAAAAATTCGAAGAGTCGGGGATCCAGATCTTGCAGGAAAAAGGGCCAGGTCTGTGGGCCCTGAAATCCCTTTACCAAATGGTGATTTTAGCCTGTTTCTCATATTGGCTATTTAAACCTAAAATCTTAAGCTGATGAGACACAGGCAGAGTGATATATGTGGATGTGTGTGTGCGCGAATCACACAGAAGAGTGATTTTTAAAGCAGATTTAGCATTTATAGAAGGGGGCATTTCTTTCCCTGACAATTGATCTGTCCTCTGGGACTTGAAAAATAACCTGCTTATAAAAGAAACACAGCCGAACTCAAAATCTAAACCAGATACAGGCGGTTGCCGAAGTTTCCTCCACAAGAGAGAGCGAAATGAGATCAAAAGAATCCTCCGGTTACATAGAGCTCCAGGACGTATCTGGTTATCAAATTTGCACTTGGATGCTCTTCTACCATTCATTGTTTTAAGGAAAAAAGGATTAGCTGGGTCTTCTCATTGAAGCAGAGAGGGAGTGGGTGACTTCTTTCAAATCTTGAAGTTAATATGGCTCTCATTCACTATTTTTTATTGTATGTGTTAACTGCTTAATATTTGGCAAACGCTATTATGAGCGCTGGGGTAGCTACAAGATAATCAAGTCAGACACGCTCCCCGTCCCACATGGTGTAGGTAGGCGAGAGTAATAAATAATAATAATAATGTTGGTATTTGTTAAGCGCTTACTATGTGCCGAGCACTGTTCTGAGCGCTGGGTTAGACACAGGGGAATCAGGTTGTCCCGCGTGGGGCTCACAGTCTTAATCCTCATTTTACAGATGAGTAGGATTGACTCCCCATTTTACAGATAAGGAAATTGAGGTGCAGAGAAGTGAAGTGACTTAGACAAGGTCCCACAGCTGACGAGTGGCAGAGCTGGGATTAGAGCCCCGGTCCTCTGACTCCCAAGCCTGTCCCGTGCTCTTTCCAGTAGGCCACACTGCTTCTCTACACTTGTTTTGTGACTACTGGTTTGATGAGGGTGGGGGTCTCAAGTCAAAGACCACACAGCTCTCCTGATTTTCAAAGACCTTCCGAAAATCCAATTCCCTCAGGAACTCTTCCCTGATGAATAATAATAATGTTGGTATTTTTTAAGCGCTTACTATGCGCTGAGCACCGTTCTAAGCGCTGGGGTAGACACAGGGGAATCAGGTTGTCCCACGTGGGGCTCACGGTCTTCATCCCCATTTTACAGATGAGGGAACTGAGGCCCAGAGAAGTGAAGTGACTTGCCCACAGTCACACAGCTGACAAGTGGCCGAGCCGGGATTCGAACCCATGACCTCTGACTCCAAAGCCCGTGCTCCTTCCACTGAGCCACGCTGCTTCTGTCATCTCCCCACCTTATCTTCCCCCTACTACTCCCTAAGCACTTGAATATTACATATCTTACGCTCTCTGTTATGTTGTCGAGTCATCTCTGACCCTTAGCGACTCCATGGACACATAATAATAATAATAATAATGGTATTTGTTAAGTATTTACTATGTACCAAGCACCGTTCTAAGCACTTGGGTAGAAACAAGGTAATCAGGTTGTCCCACGTGGGGCTCACACTCTTAATTCACATTTTACAGATGAGGTAACTGAGGCCCAGAGAAGTTAAGTGGCTTGCCCAAGGTCACACAGCAGACAAGTCGTGGAGTCAGGATTAGAACCCGTGACCTCTGACTCCCAAGCCCGTGCTCTTTCCACTAAGCCACGCAATGCTCCACTCCATCCGCAAACATTCTGGTAGTGCATCCAGAGAGCTTTTTATTCAAGCAAAAACTCAAATTCTTATCCTCTTTTCTTCTTCCTCCTAACTCTAACGGTTTTTAAACGGCATCTGCTAAACACTTTGTGCCAGGCACTGTACTAATCGCCGAGGTAAATACAAGATAGGTTGGACCCAGTCTCTGTCACACATGGAGCTCACAGTATTCATCCCCATTTTCCAGGTGACGTAACCGAGGCACAGAGAAGTGAAGGGACTTACCCAAGGCCACACAGCAGACAAGTGGCGGACCCAGGGTTAGAACCCGCGACCTTCTGACTCCCACGCCCGGGCTCTAGCCATCAGACTAGCAGAGAAGCAGCGTGGCTCAGTGGAAAGAGCCCAGACCTGGGAGTCAGAGGTCATGGGTTCGACTCCCGGCTCTGCCACTTGTCAGCTGTGTGAGTGTGGGCAAGTCGCTTCACTTCTCTGGGCCTCAGTTACCTCATCTGCAAAATGGGGATTAACTGTGAGCCTCATGTGGGACAACCTGATTACCCCTTGCACTTAGAACAGTGCTCTGCACACAGTAAGCGCTTAACAAATACCAACGTTATTATTAGACGATGCTGCTTCTCCAAGATAGTTATTTTGAGCAAGTGTCTTCTCCCCTAGATTGCAACTTTGCTGTTCTCATCCAACCGCTTAGTTCACCACCCTGCACGTGATAATCAATAGTATTCTGTGCAAAACACTGTACTAAGCACTTGGGAGAGAGTTCAGTGGAGTTCAGAGATACAATCCCTGTCTTCAAGAGCGTAGAGTTTACTGGAATTAGAGCACTATTACTGAGCACTTGGTAAAGTAGAATAGCTAGCAGAAGACCTGATCCCTCCCATCAAGGATTTTACGATCTACAGTGTGTAGAGCGCTCTACTAAGCACTTGGGGGAGTGCAATAGAGTTAGGGGTAGACATGATTTCTGCCCTCAAAGCCTAGTGGGATACTACTCGAGGATTAAAGAAATGACTGCAATTTAGCCCGCTGAGGAGATCTGTGAGTTTGGTTTATAAAATTTGATTTAGTCTTGCAAAACTCATTTCCTTCTGTTTATAGCTTCCCAAAAGAAGGATCGTGAAAACCATCAAATCTTTTCCATGATCCGATCGTCACGGCTCCTGACGACCGCAGTTATTAAAGTTCTCCCTCCCCCCCCCGCCCCCCGTGCCATTTATTTATTCTGGAGCCGACGTACTGAGATCGGTCTAGTTTCATTCTCAGTAAATACACCCGCCTTGCTGCCGCTGGAGTCCGACGGAGGAATCGTCAACTCCCGGCCTCGACTGCTACGTGGGGCAGAGCCGCCGCTAAATTTCATCACTGGAAAATGGGAAGTCTCTCTTCAATACAGGGGACCAGTCAGAGAGGTTGCCACAAATCATCATAATAATGATAATGTTGATATCTGGTAAGCACTTACTATGTGCAGAGCACTGTTCTAAGCGCTGGGGGAGATACAGAGTAATTAGGCTGTTCATTCATTCATTCAATAGTATTTATTGAGCGCTTACTATGTGCAGAGCACTGTACTAAGCGCTTGGAAGGTACAACCAAGTGAGGCTCACAGTCTTAATCCCCATTTTACAGATGGGTTAACTGAGGCCCAGAGAAGTTAAGTGACGTGCCCACAGTCACACAGCTGGCGAGTGGCGGAGCCGGAATTCGAACCCATGACCTCTGACTCCCAAGCCCGAGCTCTTTCCAAATCCATTTAGCCCAGAGGTTCTCTGGAAGATGATTGTAATAGGGATGTAGGGGTGGAGAACAAGACTCAAGAAAAGAAGCCAACCCAAATGGATACCAAAACATGGCCTGTTTTGGAGGAAATGCCCTCATTTCCTCTTCTCCCACTCCCTTCTGCCAGCCAATCGTATTTACTGAGCGCTTACTGTGGGCAGAGCACTGGACTAAGTCTTGAGAGAGTACAATAATCATTCATCATTCAATCGTATTTATTAAGTGCATACTGTGTGCAGAGCACTGGACTCAGCACTTGGGAAAGTACAATACTGGCTCAGTGGAAAGAGCACGGGCTTTGGAGTCAGAGGTCATGGGTTCGAATCCCGGCTCTATCACTTGTCAGTAGTGTGACTGTGGGCAAGTCACAACTTCTCTGTGCCTCAGTGACCTCATCTGTAAAATGGGGATTAAGACGTGAGCCCCACGTGGGACAACCTGATTCCCCTGTGTCTACCCCAGAGCTTAGAACAGTGCTCTGCACATAGTAAGCGCTTAACAAATACCAACATTATTATTATGATTACAATACGGAAGAGTGACAATCCCTGCCCACAACAAACTTACAGTCTGGGGGGGGGGGACACACAGACATCAATACAAATAGGCATTAATATAAATTTTAAAAATGACAGATATATACATAAGTGTTATGGGACAGGGAGAGAGGGGAAGAGCAAGGGCATCGCAGAAGGGAGCGGGAGATGAGGAAAAGTGGGGCTTAGTCAGGGAAGGCCTCTCGGAGGAGATGGGCCTTCAGTAAGGCTCTGAATGGGAGGAGAGTCATCGTCTGCTGGATTTGAGGAGGGAGGGTGTTCGGAGTCAGAGGTGGGACACGGACCAGGGTCGGTGGTGAGACGGTTGAGGCGAAGGCCCAGGGAGAAATTTAGTGGCACCAGAGGAGCAGAGTGTGCTGGCTGGGATGTAGGAGAGAAGTGAGGTGAGGTAGGAGGGGGCAAGGTGATGGACGGCTTTAAAGCCAACGATGAGGAGTTTTTGTTCCATGCGAAGATGGATAGGCAACTCCTGGAGATTTTTGAGGAGCGGGGTGACATGTCCTGAATGTTTCTGTAGGAAGATGATCCGGGCAGCAGAGGGAAGTATGGACTAGGGTGGGGAGAGACAAGAGATTGGGGGGACAGGAGAGAGGAAAGAGCCTGGGCTTGGGAGTCAGAGGACACGGGTTCGACTCCCGGCTCTGCCACTTGTCAGCTGTGTGACTGTGGGCAGGTTACTTCACTTCTCTGTGCCTCAGTTACCTCATCTGTAAAATGGGGATTAACTGGGAGCCTCATGTGGGACCACCTGATGACCCTGTATCTACCCCAGCGCTTAGAACGGTGCTCGGCCCATAGTAAGCGCTTAACAAATCCCAACATTATTACAGTAATCTATTTGGGATAGGATAAGTGACTGTATTAACACGGTATTAGTTTGGATGGAGAGGAAAGGTCTGTTTTAGCGATGCTACGAAAGTGGGCCCGACAGGATCTGGTGACGGATTGAATAAGTGGGTTTAATGAGAGAATAACGAGGAGAACGCCGAGGTTATGGGCTTGGGAGGCGGGAAGGATGGCGGTGCCGTCTACGGTGGTGGGAAAGTCCAAGAAAGGACAGGGTTTGGGTGGGAAGATAAGGAGCTCTGTTTGTTGAGGTGACAGGAGGACATCCAAGTAGAGATATCTTGAAAGCAGGATGAGATATGAGCTTGGAGAGAGAGAGAGAACAGGGAAGGAGATGTAGATTTGGGGATCATTTGCTTAGAGACGGTAGTTGAGGCCAAGGGAGCAAATGAGTTCTCCAAGGCAGTGGGTGGAAATGGCGAAGGTTCTGTACCGTAGAGAAGCAGCGGGCTTAAGGGAAAGAGCCCGGGCTTGGGAGTCTGAGGTCATGGGTTCTAATCCTGCCTCTGCCACTTCTCAGCTGTGTGACTTTGGGCAAGTCTCTTAACTTTTCTGTGCCTCAGTTACTTCATCTGCAAAATAAGAATTAAGATTGTTAGCCCCACGTGGGATAACCTGCTTACCTTGTATCGGCCCCAGCGCTTTGAACAGTGCTTGGCGCATAGTAAGCGCTCAACAGATACCATTTGTTTTTGACACTCGTTCATTCATTCAATTGCATTTATTGAGCGCTTACTATGTGCAGAGCACTGTACTAAGCGCTTGGAAAGTACAATTTGGCAACAGATAGAGACAATCCCTATCTAACAACGGGCTCACACTAATCAGTGGGGTATTCATTCAGTCATTCATTCAAGTGTATTTACTGAGTGCTTACTGTGTGCAGAGCACTGTACTAAGCACTTGGAAAGTACAATTCGGCAACAGATAGAGACAATTTCTACCAACAGTGGGCTCGCACTAATCAGTGGGGTATTCATTCATTTATTCAATTGTATTTATTGAGCGCTTACTGTGTGCAGAGCACTGGACTCGGCACTTGGAAAGTCCAATTTGGCAACAGATAGAGACAATTCACAGTACAAGGCAATCAGATTGGTCACAATCCCTTTCCCACGAGGGGCTCACAATCTAATTAGGAGGGAGAATAGGTATTTCGTCCTCATTTTACAGATGAAGAAACTGAGTACTGGAGATAATAGTAACAATGATGACATTGGTTAAGTGCTTACTATGCACCAGGCACTGTACTAAGCACTGGGGTGGGGGGGGGGGGGATTCAAGCAAAGTGGGTTGGACTCAGTCCCCGTCCCACGTGGGGCTCACAGTCTCAATCCCTTTTTTTACAGATGAAGGATCTGAGGCCCGGAGAAGTGAAGTGACTTTCCCAAGGCCACACAGCAGACAAGCAGCAGTCCATGCTCTATTCACTATAATAATGTTGGTATTTGTTAAGGGCTTACTATGTGCAGAGCACTGTTCTAAGCGCTGGAGTAGATTCAGGGTAATCCGACTGTCCCACGTGAGGCTCACAGTCTTCATCCCCATTTTACAGATGAGGTAACTGAGGCACAGAGAAGTGAAGTGACTTGCTCACACGCAGGTGACAAGTGACAGAGCCGGGATCCAAACCCATTCACTATGTAAAGGTCACCCACAGCAGACCACTGGCAGAGTTAGGAATAGAACCCTGATCTAGAGAAGCAGCATTGCCCACTGGCTAGAGCCTGGACCTGGGAGTCAGAGGTCATGGGTTCTAATCCTCTCTTTGCCGCTTGTCTGCTGTGAGACCCTGGGCAAGTTTAACTTCTCTGTGCCTCAGTTCCCTCATCTGCAAATGGGGATTAAGACTGTGAGCCCCACACGGGACTGGGACTGTGTCCAACCCAATTTGCTTGTATCCACTCCAGCACTTAGTACAGTCCCTGGCATATAGTAAGTGCTTAACAATACCATAATAATATTATTTTATTATCATTATTATTATCTTCTGTCTCCCAGGCCCAAGCTCTTTTACAGAGCTCATGCAAATCTGCCTTGTCTCATCTAAGGCAACTTTTTGAATCACCATGAGCAATATGTTAGGGTTTATTGTTCCTGGAAAAATAAACTGTGACTTAGAAAAAAAAAACCCTTCAAACTCTTATGAATACAGTCTTCTTAGGCACTGGATAAATTTCTAAAAATATTCTGTGGATGATAGAGGTGTAAATGAATTAAAGATAGCTGGCTTGAGCTTCCCTTGAATTTCATATATTTGAAGGGGGAAAAATAAGTGAAGCCGGCTTGGGAAAATGTATATTGGATTGCGTTGATCTGAAACATTTGAAAAAAGATTTCAAGACATTGGAGGAACTCAACAGAGACACGTGGGTTTGCTTAGCTCCTCGTAAAAGATTTCCTTTCTTGTGGCATTTCAGCACCGATTGAGTCAGCTTGCAAGAAGTGTGGAGGGACACAAAAATGAAAAACAATATAGAAAAGAATTAAGAAACTCCTTTCCCCCCTGCTATTTTCTTGTCACCAGCCTCACTTTGGAAGTCGAAAAAGGAAAATCTGTGCTCTCCCAGCCTATTCTGGAATTAATGAAATGGAATAGTTTTCCCTCTCTGGGCATTTTTGAGAAGCTTTGCTCACTTTTAGAATGAAGCAATGGAATAGAAAAACAAGTGGTGTTTGCTCCTCCCTCTCTACTGTAAGCTTGTTGTGGGCAGGAAATGTGTCTATAAACTCTGTTGTATAATATCAATCAAGCCCTGACTGAGCCCTCGTTTCCTCTTCTCTCACTCCCTTCTGCATTGCTCTTGCACTTGGATTTTCTCCCTTTATTCACCCCCTACTCCACAGGATTTATATCTAATCCACAGTTCCCTCATCTGCAAAATGGCCATTAAGACTGTGAGACAGGGACTGGGTCCAAATTGACTACCAGTTATCTATCTTAGGGCTTAGAACAGTGCTTGACACATAGCAAGCACTTAGATACCATTCATTCATTCATTCAATCATATTCATCGAGTGATTACTAAGCACTGTATTAAGCATAAACGCTGTATTAAGCGACTGGGAGTGTACACAGTTTAACAGACACATTTCCTGACTACACTTAGGGTTGGACACAGTCCAGATCCCATATGGGGCTCATAGTCTTAATCCCCTTTTACGGGTGAGGCGACCGAGGCACAGAGAAGTGAAGTGACTTTTCCAAGGTCACCCAGCAGATAAATGGTGGAGTCAGGATTAGAACACAGGGCTTCTGACAACTTGGCCCCTGCAGATTCACTGAGGTTTAAGCCTGCCTCCCCACTGAGCCTTGAGGATCATCTAGTTCAGCAATCATGGTGATATTTATTAAGGCATCATACTAAGCTCTGGGGTAGATGCGAACAAAATCAGGCGGTATACAGTCCCTTACTTATTCACAGCCATGTATGCGCTTATGCATAATATTGATTTATTCACTCTAGTATTTCCCCCTCCTACCTCACCCTCGCTGCTCTCCTACTAAAACTGAGCCCGCATGCTTCCCTCCGCATGGCGTAGTGGGTAGAGCACAGGCCTGGAAATCAGAAGGTCATGGATTCTAATCCCTGCTCTGTTACCTGCCTGCTGTGGGACTTTGGGCAAGTCACTTCATTTCTCTGTGCCTCAGTTATGTGGCTCAGTGGAAAGAGCCCGGTCTTGGGTGTCAGAGGTCATGGGTTTTAATCCCGGCTCCGCCACTTATCAGCTGTGTGACTTTGGGCAAATCTATGCCTCAGTTACGTCATCTGGAAAATGGGGATTAAAACTGTCAGCCCCACGTGGGACAACCTTTCATTCGAGAGTATTTATTGAGCGCTTACTATGTGAAGCGCACTGTACTAAGCGCTTGGAATGAACAAGTCGGCAACAGATAGAGACGGTCCCTGCCGTTTGACGGCCTTACGGTCTGATCGGAGAAGCAGCGTGGCTCAGTGGAAAGAGCACGGGCTTTGGAGTCAGGGCTCATGAGTTCGAATCCCAGCTCTGCCACTTGTCGGCTGTGTGACTGTGGGCAAGTCACTTAACCTCTCTGTGCCCCAGTTCCCTCATCTGTAAAATGGGGAGTAAGACTGTGAGACTCACGTGGGACAACCTGATTCCCCTATGTCTACCCCAGCGCTTAGAACAGTGCTCGGCACATAGTAAGCGCTTAACAAACACCAACATTATTATTATTATTAATCGACGGGCTTACAGTCTAATCGCTGATTACCTTGTACCTACCCAGCGCTTAGAACAGTGCTTGGCACATAGTAAGTGCTTAACAAATACCAAATTATTATTATTATTATCTGGAAAATGGAGATTGAGACTGTGAGCCCCACCTGGGACAGGGACTGTGTCCAGCTGGATTTGCTTGTATCCATCTCAGTGCTTGTAAAGTGCCTGGCACATAGTAAGCACTTAATAAATACCATCATTATTATTATTCAAGCCTCACAGTACCTCAGTCTCATCTATCTCACCACCATCCTCTGGGTTGGAACATCCTCCCTCCTCAAATCCCACAGACAGTTACTCTCCCTGGCTTCGAAGCCTTACTGAAGGCCTCTCTCCTCCCAAAAAGCCTTCCCAGACTAAGCCCTCCTTTCCTCTACTCCCTCTCCCTTACGTGTCGCCCCGGCTTGCTCCCTTTATTCATCCCAGCTCCACAGCACTTATTACATACTCATGATTTATTTATATTAATGTCTGTCTCCCTCTCTAGACTGTAAGCTCACTGTGGGCAGGGAATGTGGCTGTTTTAGTGTACTCTCCCAAGTGCTTAATACAGTGCTCTACACAGAGTAAGTGCTCAATAAATACAACTAAGCATTTTTTCCTTCCATTTTCCATTTTTGGAAGAGCAGCCTGGCTTGCTTTCCCTTCTGTGTCCCCTAAGGACTTGGATCTGTGATTTTGGGGCATATTAATAATGATGACGGTATTTGTTAAGTGCTTACTATGTGTCAAGCACTGTTCTAAGTGCTTGGATAGATACAACCTGGTTATCCTGCGTGGGGCTTCCAGACGTAATCCTCATTTTACAAAGAAGTAACTAAGGCACAGAGAAGTTAAGTGAGTTGCCCAAAGCCACACAGCTGATAAGTGAAGCTGGGATTAGAACCCAAGACCTCTAACTCTCAGGCTCGTGCTCCTTCCACTAAGCCACGACAATCACCCCATCCTCAACCCCACAGCACTTACGTACATATCTTTAAATTATGGATTATAAATTACTTATTTTTTCATATTAATGTAATAATAATAATAATAATAATGTTGGTATTTGTTAAGCGCTTACTATGTGCCGAGCACTGTTCTAAGCGCTGGGGTAGACATAGGGGAATCAGGTTGTCCCACGTGGGGCTCACAGTCTTAATCCCCATTTTACAGATGAGGGAACTGAGGCACGGAGAAGTTAAGTGACTTGCCCACAGTCACACAGCCGACAAGTGGCAGAGCTGGGATTCGAACCCATGAGCCCTGACTCCAAAGCCCGTGCTCTTTCCACTGCGCCACGGTAATGTCCGTCTCCCCCTCTAGACTGGAAACTCATGGTGGGCAGGGAATGAATCTGTTAATTCTGCTACAACGTACTCTCCCAAGCACTAAGTGGAGTGTTCTGCATATAGTGAGTACTCAATAAATACCATTGATTAGTTGATTGTTTACAGTTAGGAGGGAAAAATGCAATCAATGTGTGTTCCCCTGTAGAGAGCAAACTCCTTTATTCATCCATTCAATCGTATTTATTGAGTGCTTACTGTGTGCAGAGCACTATACTAAGCGCTTGGGTGGGAGCGGGTATCTTGACTTTTTTGCCCGTGGTACTCCTTCCAGGGATCGTGTCTATTACTTCCATTCAGAATCAGCATTCGATCTTAGCTGAATAAAGAGAAAACCTAAATGAGCCAAAGGCAGCTTAAAATCCATTGGCTGAAAACACGCCGATCACTTTGAAAGTGGAGGAACGCAAGAGGAAAGGACGAGAAAAAAGGGAAACTAGATCAAAGAGCAATTAGAGTTAAATGACAGGTACACGGTGTTCGTAGGCCATAAAAGTACATTTTCCAAATAATCTCCAATCCTACCTGACGTGATTATGCTTCAGGATGTTGAAGTGGATTTTACTCTGGTCAAAGAAAAAAAAATGACAGGCAAATAGTCACAGTCATCAAACCCCACGATGAACGAACCGGGGAGAAAGGAGTTATTGATTCAATTCAGCTGTGAAATTTCAAGAGCAATAATAGCTACAGAAGCAACTCAGGTCGTGGGCTCCTAAGAGATTGGAGCTCAGCTAACAAATTAGGACGTGGATTCAAATTCTGCTCTGCCACTTGCTGCCGTGTGACCTCGGGCAAGTCACTCGGCAGCTTTAGCTCTGGCCCTCAGCAGTGTGCTATTCATTCATTCAATAGTATTTATTGAGCGCTTACTATGTGCAGAGCACTGGACTAAGCTGTTGGAATGTACAAATCGGTAACGGATAGAGACGGTCCCTGCCCTTCGACGGGCTTACGGTCTAATCGGGGGAGACGGACGGACAAGAACAACGGCGATAAATAGAGTCAAGGGGAAGAACATCTCATTAAAACAAAGTAGAGCACAGACCTGGGAGTCAAAAGGACTTGGGT